>NW_027186492.1:18645085-18647714 GCF_028583685.1 Petaurus breviceps papuanus
AAAGAAAGAAAGAAAGAAAGAATTCCTTTCTGAAGGTTCCTGCCCAGATAGAACTTACATTCTGGTGGGTACAAAAGAAATATAAGGGGTGGCCAGGTAGCACAGTGAGTAAGAGCACCAGCTCCAGTGTCAGGATGAATTGGAGATCGAATCCCAGGCTCAGACACTTAGCACTCACCCAGAAACACCTGGCCATGTAACCTTGAGCAAGTTACTTAACCCCAATTGCTTAGGGGAGGCCAGGTGGCTCAGCGAGTGAGAGCACCAGCTCCAGTGTTGGGATGACCTGCAAATCGAATCCCGGGCTCAGACACTCAGCACCACACCCAGAAATAACTGGCTGTGTAACCTTGAGCAAGTTACTTAACCCAGATTGCTTAAAAATATATATATATATGGAAACTGAAGACAAGGGGAGGGAAGATACCCAACTTAGTGGCATCGTAGATAAAGTAGAGAGTGAAGCTGGAAAAAAATTAATCACATTTGGCCTGAATGGCTTTTTTAACCATGAAGGTTTCAGGGAGCCATCTAAAACAGGAGAGGGCAGAGAGTTATATGGTATTTCAAATGTGTGAATTGCAAGGCTGAAGTAATTTTACAGGATGAACAAGCTTCTGGAGCATGGTAAAGAAAGTCCAAAGTGCAGCCTAGGGAGGAAAGAGGGTTCTAATAAACTATAAAATATATAATATATAATAAAACATATAATAAAATTTAAGTCTGAAGATTTATTTGGTATTGCCACACAATCAATGAGATTACTCAGATTTTATTAACAACCTATGTTATTACCATAGCTACATATTTCTGTAATATTATATTCAAATAAAACAATGCTTTGTATTGTCCTCTCTGGGGACACAATTTAAAATTCATCCTTTGGGTACTTTCTTCACTAATTTTAAGCATAAAATGATGTATTTTCCCTCCTTGATTCTCTCCACATTATTCACAAATACATGTGAAATTGTGTACATACCCATGTATGCATCCATTCATGGACACACACACACTGCCTCTGTTAACAATAGTCTTGACTGCATTTGGTCAACACATTTGTTGTCATGTGGACATGTTTATTTGCTGAAAATAAAAGGGGAAAGTGTACAGATTTCACCAATAATGCTACTTTGCTCTTAGAGAGACTTCAGAAACTTCTTAGGAGTCTAATTACCCTCTTGGTTGCTCTTTCTCTCTCATCAGCAGAAACACTTTACCCATTTGATCAGTAAAATATTTACTAAACTCATGAGAAAAGTTCATTCTTATATGATAGATCTGATCATTTATGTGTTGCTGTTCTCCTCTATCACCAGAAAAGTGTTAGATGTAAACAGAACAAATCAATTAACAAAGGGTCATTAAATGCTATTTTTTTTGGCAGGGGGGGTCAGCCGGGTACTGTACTGAGTGGTAGCTATGCAAGTACAAGGACTGAAACAATTTCTACTCTCAAGAATCTTTCATTCAAATGTGGGGAGATGGAAAAACAACAGATATATTTGTACATGTATAGATATGTAAATAAATATATATGAAGAGAGGGAAAAAGAGAAAGTGTATAACAGTAATGGAATTTAAAGATCCCCCTGTATTGGTTTGGTTTTTGGTTTGATTGTGTTAAAACCCAGAGCTTGTGAATCCCACTTGTGGAATGGACTTGTTGATGTGAAAAGAGAGGGCAGAACTGGGAGGAGCTGGTGACGTAAATTTAGAGAGGCACCAACAGAGAGAGAGGCAGAAGAAGTTTTTGGAAGCAGCATCTTGGAGGCAGAGAGAGACAGAGAGGATTGCTGAGGGCCAGTTTGAATTTCCCAGGACTTTTGAGAGCTGTCACCCAGAGCTGCCAAGGACTGAGGAGACATGGCTGTTATGCTGGTACTTTGTCTGTCTGTTTTGATGTTGTTTTGCCAGATTTGTCCACTGGTGAAAGACAGTCCTGTTGTTGCAGAGGTCTTGGAGCCTTGCTGTTGGTTCAGAGCTACTGAGACTGTTCTGCAGATGGAGAATGAATTAATGAAGACACTGACAATGTATCTTTTGGCCTTGCTAAGATCTGTCTCCCCAGGAACAAAGATTGCTGAGAACTTTCCTCGGGTCAAGATGAAGAAAAGACCTCTCTTTGGGTTCTAAATGCTGTGCTTAAGCTTGTTGTAACTCTGGGGTAGATGGGCTATTCAGTTGTAATCCAAGGGTGGGGAACTTTTGACCTTTTTGTGCTCTGTGATGGAACAAATGAATGTACTTTACTTATGATTGGAAACTAATCTCCATTTGAGAAGAGGGGCTTTGTGATGGACTAAATGAATGTACAGCCTAGGGGTGGAGTCATATTTAGAAGAGGGACTTTGTGGTTGATTAAATGAATGTAATGTCCAGGGGTGGGGTAGTACTTGATTGAATTACACTTGGTAAATGCTGTATTTTGAATGATGCTATATTTTGATTTTCTCTGTTCTTAATTTTTCACTGAATAAAATGGAGAGCACCTATTCTGGTATTTTGAACCTTGGGAAGTTGCCTTTGCTTGGCATTACAAAGTGAAATGTCCACATCTATCTATCCATCTATCTATCTATCTATCTATCTATCTATCTATCTATCTATCTATCTATCTATCTATCTA
>NW_027186492.1:18647724-18657606 GCF_028583685.1 Petaurus breviceps papuanus
CTATCTATCTATCTATCTATCTATCTATCTATCTATCTATCTATCTAAATTACAGGGCAGTTAGATGATGAAGTTCATAGTGTGCCGGTCATGGAGGAAGGAAGACATCTTCCTGAGCTCAAATCTGACCTTAGACACTTAGTAACTGTGTAACCCTGGACAAAAGACTTACCCTTTTTTGACTTAGTTCCTCATTTATAAAAATCTAGAGAAGGGAATGACAAATGATTCCAACATCTTTGCCAAGAAAACCCCTTTGTGGGGTCATGAAGAGTCAAACACAACTGAAATAACTGAATAACCATAACAATAAAAACTGAACTACACAACAGAGCCTTTCATGAGTGTGCCTTACTGTCTTTAAGACTTCTTTCTTCAAGAGACTAGTGATACTACTGCTGCAATGCAAACAGCTTCATACTGCCTAAGAATAAAAATTTCCATATCCAGTTGATAGGATATCTAATAGCTATGGCTTATACCACAGAGACAGGAAACAATAATCATTTCAGCTAAGAGGCCTATCAGTTTGAAAGCTAAAACAGCTCTACACTTAAGGTTCATAACTGAAAGAAATTTCCTGCCTGGCCACAGATTGGTGAAACAAAGTAGTTATTTTGTCAAGAATAGCTATTTTTTCCAGTATAGAAAGGGCAACTCTTTTGCTGTCTGAGAAATAGCATGGGTTCCTTGCATCATTCATATGATATTTGTCCATCTTCTGTCCTTGGATATTCTAGTCCTTTCCTTTCTCTGTCTTCTTGCTCAGTGGTGTAAAAAGCAATCTTATATTGCAGGTTTTGTTTTTGTTTTATTAGTCATTAGGCCTCTCTTGTTCCTGCCTGCACTGGCCATTTTTATCCTCTTCCCCCAACTCTCTATAACTGTCACTGTCCCCAGACTGAGGGAAAAAAACAAAACTGTGTTGACACAGAAATATAGCAACAACAACTCATTTTAGAAGTTTATAAGACCCTTTTTGGACATTAGCTCATTTAAATCTTACCACTTTCCTATGGAAAGCAAATCAAAAGGACAATCAAAAGAAGACAAGCCTTAGGTCCAAATGGCCCCTCTCAGGTATTAATTCTTTGCACCAAGACCTATCCTTTATGTCTCAGCTCAAGTTCTTCCTCCTCCCAGAGAAATCATCCTAGTCCTCAACATTTTCCCCCTCCTTTCTTCTCTCTCTTTTAAAAAAAAAGCAATTGGGGTTAAATAACTTTCTCAAGTTTACATGGCCAGTTATTTCTGTGGTGCTAAGTATCTGAGCCCGGATTTGATCCCAGATCATCCCGACACTGGAGCTGGTGCTCTGACTCACTGAGCCAACTGGCCGCCCCCCTCCTTTCATCTCTTACTGCTCTTACTCAAAGCTTTCATTTGAAAATTAATTATATGTAATATCATGCTATATTCAAATGTTATTTATGTCTTGTGCTATTATTTATTGTTCATTGTTGTTTTTCAGTCATTTGGCTGTGTCTAATTCTTCATGACCTTGTGGACCACCGAACTCCAATACTGTCCGTGGGATTTTCTTGGCAAAGATAGTGGAGTGCTATGCCACTTCCTTCTCCTGTGGATAAAGGCATACAAAAGGCTAAGTGACTTGTCCAGGGTCACACAGCTACTAAATGTCTGTGTCTGGATTTCAACTCAGGTCTTCCTGACTTTAAGACTAGTACTCTACCTGCTGAGCTACCTAGTTACCACCTTATTAGTAGTAGTAGTATTATCATTATCATTTATGTCTTATTTCCTCAGCCATAAGCTTGTTCAGTGAATGGTTTCTCTCTTACCCTTTGTACCCTCCTTTGCCCTGAGCAGGGAAAGCAGATAGGGAAAGATTTTGAAATCATGTCACATGAAAATCTGTTGAAACAACTTAAGGATGTTTAGTCTTTAGAAGAAAAGAAGAGAAGGGATTATGTCCAGGCAGACATAATAAGTGTCTTTAAGTAATAGAAAAGCTATCAAGCAGAAAAAGAGAAATTGGACTATGGTTTCTGTTTGTACTTGTAGAATGGAATTCAAAATGGTGAACAGATGTTAGAAAGGGTTGAATTTAGGCATGAGGTAAGGGAAGTCATAATAGCAATAAGAAATCTCCCAAAGTGGAATGCAATGCATTATGAGGTGGCAAATTATTCTTTGTTGATAGTCTTTAAGCAAAACCTGGACTACTATTCCTCAGATATGTTATGGAAGGGATTCTTTTTGAGGAATTAATTGGACTAGATAGCCTCTGAGATCCCTTTCAATTCTAATATTCTGTGATGTTTTCTTTTTCCTTCTTAGTTTTATTATTCTCTCTGTCCACATATTCCATATGTGCTTGCGGGAAAGACTACGTGTTTTGAACCTCAATGACATAGCCCAGTATTTTGTACATAGTAGATAGACATTTTAATAAATGTTTATTGAATTGAATTCAGTCAGCTTCTTGATGAGGGTGAAAGAGAAGAGTATAAAAATTGGCTTGAAGAATAACATCAGACACATACACACACACAAACACTAAGATATTGGCAACTGATCACGTCAAATAGAAGGGGAAGAAATAGAAGATGTATCAGATTTTATATTCTTTGGCTCAAAGATGACTATAGATGGCAACTGAAGCCATGATACTTAAAAAATGCTTGCAGGGGATGGGGGGGGCAGAAATGGAGACAAGATGACAGTGTAGAAACAGGAAAACTCCATGAGCTCCCCTCATAAACACCTCAAATACCTCGAAAGTATAATTCTAGACAAATTTTAGAGCTACAGAACCCACAAAGTGACATTGAGAAACAAATCTCCTGCTGAAGGCAGCCCAGCAGGCCTATAGAAAGGGTACATCACAGTGTGCTGGAAGCCTAGCCCAGCCCCAAGTGAGTCAGTGGATTTAGCCTCAGGGCAGCCCCAACTAGCAGCAGCTGGAGCAGACTTTGTGAGAGCAGATCACCAGCAGCTGTGGTGGTTTCCAGAATTATCAACCCATAAATGCCAAAGACAAAGTAAAAGGTCAATGTGGAACTCTGTTGGAACTGGGGGGAGGGTGAGATAGAGGAGAATGGTCTGTCTCCTGCCCCCTGGGGTGAGAAGTGGCAGAGGCACTACCACATGTCTGCTTCAGAGCTCCTGGTCTGCAGATTGTAGGGGGCCCAAGGTACCATTCAGAGGGTAATTGCTCTTGCTTTAAGGGCAAGAATCTGGAATTCAAAGTTTAAAAACCAAATGTTTAAAAAATTATTATTATTATTATTTCAACATGCAACTAGGGAATAAGATATAAAGGGCCTGGGGTATGGAGATCCATCTTGCCCTACTGGAAAGTTAGAGGGGGGATGTGGGAGGACATAGGAGAGAGCAGATTAGGGAAGGGGGTATTCAGTAGGATCACTGTTATGGGGTGGTGGGTAGGTGAAAGACGGGGAGAAAATTTGTAACTCAAAATCTTGTGGAAATGAATGTTGTAAACTAAAAATAAACTTTTTTTTAATTCAAAATATTAAGTTTTTAAAATGCTTGCCCCTTGGAAGGAAATCTACGACAAATCTAGACAGCATACTAAAAAGTAGTAACAGCACTTTACCAACAAAGTCTGTATAGTCAAAGCTATTGTTTTTACCAGTAGCATGTATGATTGAGAGAATTAGACTATAAGAAAAGCTGACTGCCACAGAATTAATGCTTTAGAATTGTGGAACAGCAGGAGACATTTGAGAGTCCTTTGAACAGCAAGGAAAGGAAATCAGTTAATATTTACAAAAATCAATTTGGGCTATTCACTGGAATTTCAAATACTAAAGTTGAAGTTTATGTACTTTGGTCATATAACAAGAAGATGGGGCTCACTGGAAAAGACCCTGTTGGGAAAGATTGAAGGTAAAAAAAGAAGGGCGGGGCAGAGGATGAGATGCATAGAAATTGTATGGAAACAATGAACATGGACTGGGACAGATTTCAAGAGATAGTGTAGGATAGAAGGGCCTGGTGTGCTATGGTCCATGGGGTTGTGAAGAGTTAGACATGTCTGAAAAACAATAAGCACCGAGCAGAACAATTGACTGATTTATAGTATTCTTGTCCATGGAAGCCTTTTTCTCATCTACCTGAGTCACCCTGCCCACCTTCTGTTTCTTTATAACCAGTCATGGGTTGTTACCCTTCCCAGAGGGCCCTGCCACTCTTTGACCATAGGCCTTTTCCCAATTTCATTTTCTTCTTAGTTTCTTTCAGGGATGGAGCTGCTCCCAATCAAAAATGATTTCAACTCCATCATAAATCTCCTAAATATCTTCAGAGAGAATGGTTCTTAAAAGTACACCCTCAGGGATATTTTTTTTAATCTTCTGATCTTGTAATCACTAGACCTCAAACAGTTCCCAAGCTATGCTATAACCTTTAGACAAGCCCTGATTTATTTCCTGAGTCTCTATTGAGCCAGAATCCTGATTTCAATGATTGCTTTTAAAATGACTGGAAGATCAGGATCCAAATTAATTGATGTTGGCTCCTTTCTTCATACGAATTCTGTTGTCATCCAAATCTATGTTAGAAGCTTCCACTTTCTGAGTGCATGTTCTATTCCTTCAGAAAAAAGGTTCTTACTATTTTTCTTACCTTCTCATCTATATCTGATTCTGACAGTTTTCTAGCTACTGGCAGACTGGCTTCATGCAAGTAATTTAACATACTTTAGCCTCAGTTTCCTGAGCTATAAATAAAGAGATGTCATTGCAGACTTAGGAAAGCTTGGAAAACCAAGAATCTGTACAAGGAAACATAGAACACACAGTGAAATAGTAAAACAAATCAACTTTATTGATGAATTTATTTACAATGTGAAGGACAAAGAATGGTGGAAATGGGTCAGGTCCATTGGAGCTTCAGGTGGAAGTAGATGCTACTCCCTGGGACCCTGGACGTAATAGGTCATCTTCCTCTACCCAGTGAAGTCTTCTATGGTTTTATAGATTACTTATCTGGGTCTGTCCAAAAGGATCACACGTTAAAAGAAAGGAGCAAAGAGTTTAGACCTGAAGACTGGTGCTGATTCATACTAAAACAGGGGTCCTGAGGAATTAAAGACTAGTGATATTCAAACTCCTAGGAGGAAAAAAAAAGTTGAGGGGAAGGGCTTTGAATGGTTATAGCTGATCTGACTCTGACAAGGTGATTCAGGGGCTCTGAGCTCTACCAGGGCTTCTTCGTTCAGGGGAATTGGGAGGCTAATGGAATAGTACAGGGAAATAGACTTAATGACTTCTAAGGTGCTTTTTAAAACCAAAGAGGGGAAAAAGGCATCCTGATTTCATGGCCCTCCATTAATCAACTAGTATTTATTAGGCATTTGTACTGTGCCAAGCTCTGCTCTAGGTTTCGAGAATACAAAGACAAGGGAGGAAACAGCCTCTATTCTCAAGAAGCAAATGTTTTTTGAATATAAAAGACTAAATATAAACTTAAGAAAGACAAATAAAAGTAGTTGAATGGAAATTAGTTCAGGAAAGACAACACTAAATGTTGGAAGACTCAGGGAAGGCTTCCTGTGGAAGATGGGTTTTGAGAAGTATCTCAAAGGAAAACAAAGATTCTGAGTCAGAGAAGTAAAAAGGAAGTGCATTCCAGGCATGCAGAACAGCCAGTGAAAAGAGTCAGAGAACTGAGATGGAAGGTTGTGTCTGAGGAAGACAGAAAAGGCTTGTTGTCTCTGGCTACTTTGGCTGCATATGCCAAGTGTCTGAAAATAATTGAGTGGGGCCAGCTGTTTAGGGCTTTCAAAGGTAAACAGAGTTTTGTTTTGTTTTTTGGTATGTGCATGTATACATTTAGATAAATATATTTCTTTATGTGGATATGTACATGAAAATGTATGCATACAAATGACTTCCACAGTTATTTGGCTCAGCTCAAGTGCTACCTCCTAAAGACTTCTAAATTCTCATAGTTCATAATGATCTCTGTACTTTTAATACTCTCTATACTCTATATTCCTGTTGATCTTCCTTCATAAGTTCTTAAAAAAGTAGCAACCATTCCATTTTTTTTTGTCTTTGTAGCTAGAAGATTTTGTGTAGTTCTTAGAATTTAAAAGGAGATTAATAAGTCCTTGGTTGATTTGAATTGAACTGAATAAGATGATAGTATTCTAGCTACTAAAGAGTTTCAGTCAAAAGGCCTAGGTTTTCACCTTGGTTTCACCACCAAAACTAGTTTAGTGAATTTTGTCAAATCACAACCCCTCAGGAGCTCAATTTCCTCATCAGAAACGTGGGGGATTTTGGCTAAATGATGCCTTAGATTCCTCCTGGGTCTACAATCCTCAGAATTAACTACTTTAAGTCTGGCTATACTTTTCCATTAGGATTAACATCTATTAAAATAACATCTAGTTCATGGATGAAATCCCAGTGGCTTTTATTCTGAGATACTCCTTTCCTCCTCTTCCATATTTGATCCACATTATAATGTTACCTTGACAGATTTTTTTGAAGTGAAGAAGTTCCCTCTCCAGGCTCACCTGCCCCCATTCCCCCTCTCCTTATTCTTATCAACATATAGTCTTGCCAAACATTCTGATTTAGGACAATTTGGGTCAGACTGAGTTTTAATTTAGTTTCTAGGGATGGTTGATGAAGGCACTGGAGGGAAAAGACATAGCCTAAGGGAAATGAAGTCGAGACAAGTGGGCCAATGAGATTGAGGTCAAAACAAGGGACTCTTTTTTTTTTTTTTTGTCCAGAGAAAGCTAGCCAGTCTAATTATCAAATCCATTGTAAGTCAGGTCAATGCTGCTGGATGCCCATCTTAGCAGTTTAATTCTGCTGCCAGTGACCTAATTGCCCAAATTATGTGGGCTCTCTAAACACTTAACCATTCTTCTACCTTTCTATCTTGTATTTCCAAATAAGAAGACTATCATTCCTGGTTTTTTATTGTTGCTTTTGAAGTATTTATTTCCATAATTTTAAACAGTCCTTTACTCTTTCTACCTAGTTCACTCCAAAGCCTCCTTCCCTTCCATATCTCAAGTGCTCCCACAAACCCCTTGAGCTAGTTTTTCTTCTTTATTAATGACATCATTCACAAAAGCAGGGGCTTGACTTTCCCTCTCATTTCCCTTCAGATATTTCTCTCACTCTATTATCTCTCTCCCCACCCCCAAACAGATAATAGACCTCTGAGCCTTCTAGGCTTAAACACTCAAAAATTTACAGGCTTAAACACTGCAAGCAGGTGATGTATAAATACAGATTTTCAGGCTCTAATGGACTGAAATACTTTGTCCTATTGTGACGCATGGCCGCCTTCCTCTACCCCATTTCACTTTATTATTTAACTTCATGGTTTTAGTTTGGGGTCTGAGTGTCATTCTGAGCAAAAGAAAATTAGCAATTTGGGGCGATACTATATTCCATTTGCTCTGCAGAGGAGGCTGAATATATTTTTAGGCACCGAATGTTTATAACCTAATTTTCCCTCATTACTTTACAGAGGTGACCTTGTTCTAATACCTTCGGCACCTGATGTTACAGAAGTGAAATTCCTTTCAAACCTGCTCTGTTAATGTGTTCCTGCTCAGAAACAAATGGAAGATAACATTAACATTCCTGCCACAAAATACCTGCTAATTTGCTTGCAGTGAAGATAGAAAGCTTTTCATTACATATCACAAACTTCATTTATGTAGAATGAGTCAACGGCCCGTCTGAAAAGCCAAATGAATGTCTAATCTCTAATGCTGCCTTCAGCGTGAACATCAATCCTCCCATTCCCCCTCATCTTTATCAGCTCTTCAGTTTTAAAAATTTTCCTTCCTGTTACCAAACTGTGTTGTTCATCTGTCAAAACAGTTTTGATTTATGCTTTTAAAAATATTGTAGCCTTGGGGGGGCACCACAGAAATATGCTATTTTCTTATTAAGCCCAGAATCAAATCAATGAAACTGAAAATTAGCAACTTAGTATTGAGCCAACAACGACATTATTAACTTTAAGAAAGTTGCATCCCTTCTGCTTGATATACAGCCTTCCATTTCAAAGTTCTTGGGGAAATGATCTCTAGGGGCCTAGGGCCTAGGCAGGTCTATCTTCAGACAAGATTGTGCAAACATGTCTCTGCTTGCCTTAAAGCTGCAAAAGGATTTATACTAATAAACCCACTCCCTTTGGGCATATTGCTGTAGAGAGCTACCCTGAAGGTTTTTTAGGGTTTGTCCCAGAGAGATGTTTTAGGGACTATCAGTGGTATAGCAGAGAGATCATGGGGCTGAGACTCATGAGGGGATGCTCGTAGCATGGAGATGAACTGGTTCAAGATTTATAAGGCACAATGTAAAAGCAACAGTTTCCATGGGGAGGAAGCTCACACTCCATATTTTGATATTTTCCAACAAAGCCTCCTCCCTCCCCCCAGTTATGGCTCTGTAAGACTTTCATTGTACCAGCACTCAAAGGCATTTCTTGGAAGGATTTGCTTTACCATTACATAGTATTAAGAGGTTAGGGTTACCTTCACTACATATAAAGGCAACAGAAGAGGATATTGCAGAAGGATAATTTAACTATAAACATTCAAAAATAATCTCTCTGTCTCATTGTTTAACAGTGAAAACAATCAATAGTCCAAACAACAAAAATAGAGATATTGATTACCAAGAGTCTTGGCTAAGGGATGAACAACCCAGGGAAAAATCATATTATGAAATTTTCCCCCAGACACAATGAAACAAACATAACTATTGAGGCAAAATTAGTTTTCAAAGAACATCAAAAATAGCCTTAAAGATAACAAGCAATTGCAGAATGGAAGCCTGTTAAATGTGTGTAAAGGAGGGCAGCCAAAATTTTCCTTTGAGTTAAGGGATTGTATATAAGGTGGTTGTGTCCAAGTATATGATTCTAAGGTCTTTCTTGGCACTAATTAGAAGAATTACTTCCTTCTCCCCATTGGCTGATTCCTTGAGTTATTGCTAAATGTCCAGCAATATGGTGCCCTGGGGGAATCTTCCCCATTATTCTATTATGGCACCTATCAATAAAAATCATTATACTCATGAAACAAAAGGGTTAACTGAATTGTCAAAAGAAAAAAAAATTGGCTAAAGACCTGTTCTAAACATACACAACATAGAAGACCACATATGAGAAGCCATTTAAAGGATTAAATGAAGCTCAGAAAAGCCTTGAGATAAAGGGCTTACCAGATGCTTTTACTAATGCTTAGGGAAACTTTGACAACTTCTACTAAATATTCTAATAATCTGTGAGGACATTTAATTTAAGCATTCCTAAAAGAATGGCAACTAGTTGGCTCATCAGATAAATTTCTAGGCCAAAAGTCATGAAGACCTGAGCTCAAATCCATCCTCAAACAGTTACCTGTTGTAAGACCTCAGGCAAGTCACTTAACACTATTTGCCTTAGTTTCCTCATCAGTAAGATGAACTGAAAAAGGAAATCACAAACCACTCCAGTATCTTTGCCAAGAAGACCCCAAATGGAGCCAAGAAGAGTTTATCCAACAACACTGAAAGAATAGAGGAATGATCAGAAGCTATTGTCAAGGATTCGGTTATCACTGACTTAGCAGTATAGAGTCCTCATCACTCAAACTTTCAGTGTTCCCTTTGCACCAAACCTTAGACAACTTGAAGCAAGTCCCAATATACTAGGTAGGTAAAGACCTACCTACAGCCTCATTGCTCTATTATATAAATGTCTCTTTTGGTCCTCTCTGTCCCTTTCTCCTTTTTTCCAAAAAAGTAATGTTGAAAACCAAATATCATTGGCTACTCTATAGTAAATGCCAGCGCAGAAAATTTGGATCTGGGTATTTTCATCTATTGTCAGCATGAAGAGTCAGAAAAAGAAAGAAATTAATGTTGA
>NW_027186492.1:18657616-18680005 GCF_028583685.1 Petaurus breviceps papuanus
CCCCCCTTCTCACGTTCCCCTACTCTCTTGATTATGGTAACAAGTTGTTCCAAAGATCTGCTCTCAAAATTCTGTTCCTACCTCATCCCTTGCCTGCCCTGCAGTACCCTTGCTAAACCTCATGCACAATAGCATTACATGCTTGTTCAGGCATTTAAAATGTACAAGTTATTTTATAGTATAACAGGGAAATCTTAGGGTGCAAACTGTATGCAAATTAGTTGTTAGGCAGTTTCATATCTTATTTAGTTATCAGTTCTCATGCAGATCAGACTATTAGAATCACTCCCTTCTCTCTTTACTATTTCACCATTTCTTCTAATGAGAGCCCAAGACTGGAGTTATTTTTTATAGGTGCCTTTGCCACCCAGGTAACAAGGTCTTTTTTGTCCCAGATTCATTTTGATATAGTGGACCTTGTTTCATCTGTATTCGTTGAAGTCATCTGAATCATAAGTAAGCATACCCCTGATAATTTACCATAATATATTTTCTGAGCTAAACTCCCTCTCCCACTTTCTAGGCAGCCAGTTCTCTTAAGCTACTTACAATTTATATGTGTGTATACATATAATACATACGTATTACACATGTGTATATACATATATAAATGTATTATTATTATTTCATTTTTTCTTGCAGCTTCACTATCTGCATCAATTTTTTTCTCATTCTTTCTATAGTTCATATTTTCTCAAAGCCCCACAGTGATTTCACAAACCAATATTAGTTCTTTTCATTGTCATCTACCCAATCTGGGCAGCTGTATTGTTAATGTATTTTTACTTAATGGGAAGATCTTTCCTAACCATTAATAGGCCCATGTAACCTGTTTGAATCACATAGAAACCTCGGTCACATGACTCTGTGGTAGGAGGAACTTGCTGAGCAAGTAGACCAGCAAGGGACTGAGCAGAACCCAGAGGAAGTTGGTGAGAGTAGTTAGAGCTGAGGGAAGAAGATGAAGCCAGTAACAAACTGTGAATGTTGTTTGTGGGAAGGTCCTAGCAGGTGAAGGCTCGGGGACAGTAGCACCCTCAAAAGTGTTATTACGTATTGATTTCTTTGTTACTATGACAGATTTGGCTTTCTGGTGTTAGCATTCACATTTCTTGTGTTTGAATAAATGCCTCTGTTCTGTCTTCCATGTGAAGGTTCTGTTATATCTTGTGATTCAAACTTGGGAATACACCTGCATATTCATAGCAGCTGCTGTGGGTATTGAATGGAGAAATAATGACATGGAATTCCTCACATGATTTCTAAGTCTCCCTGCCTCTTTAAACATGTTAGTGTAAAACATTTTTAAAAGCAGAAAGGTATTGGTGATATCATTAATTTGGATGTTCCCTTCAGTGATACAGATTGCAAGCAACTCATCCATATATTCTCATCTGATACATTACTTGTCTGTATTCTTCCCTGAGTTTACCACAGGAAGTTGATCCAACATGTAAGAGTCTAACCTCACTTTATTCTGAAAAAATGAGGATTACAAAGGGGCATAAAGAAGTGGGACATTGTGGGGTGGAGCCAAGATGGCGTCATAGAAGCAGGAAAACTCTATATTGCCCCTCCATAATGACCTCAAATACCTATAAAAAATAACTCTAAACAAACTTTAGGGCTACAGAAACCACAAAGTACAGAGAGAAACAAAGCTTCCTCTGAAGACTGCCTAGCAGGCTGACAGGAAGGGTACATCACAGTTCATTGGGAGCAGTGCCCAGCCCCATGTGAGTTTGGGGTTTTAGCCTCAGGGAAACCTGACCAGCCCTGGCTGGAAGAACTTTGGGAGAGTGTATCACCAGCAGCTGTGGTGGTTTCCAGAATTATCAACCCATAAATGCCAAAGAAAAGTGAGCGGTCACTGGGGACTTTGTGAGAACAGGGGGTCCAGAGTGCGGTCTGGCCTGTGCCCCCAGGGTGAAAAGTGACTGAGGTGCAGCAGCAGCCACATGGTTGCTTCAGAGCTCCTGGGCTACAGATTGTAGGGGGACTGAGCAACCAGTCTGAGGCGTAATCTCTATTGCTTTAAGCTGCTTGGATCTAGATTGCTGTCTAGGGTAGAGGTCTTGGGGTGCATGAACATTGTGCCAGAGCCATTGGAGCCTTCTGAGAGGGCACCCAACTAATAGCTCTGGCAAATAAGAAAACCCTAGCAATTTGGGACAAAGCTCTCCTCTCTGGAAGCAGAGTTCTACTGTGGCAAAAAGCTGAAGAGTCAAGTGATTATGGGGGAGGGTAGGTGGCACAGTAAGTAGAGTGCTGGCCCCAGAGTCAGGAGAACCTGAGTTCAGATCCAGCCTCAGACACTTAATACACAAAAATAAACTAGCCATGTGACCTTGGGCAAGTTACTTAACCACAATTGTCCTCAAAAAACAAACAAAATAATAGTCAAGTTGTTGAATGGCAACATGAGCAAGCAGAGGAAGCAAAGCAAGCCCAGCAATCTTACTTTGGAATCCTTTTTTTGGGGACAAAAACATATCAAAGCATGGAACCGGAGGAAGACTATGAAGTCAGAACTCCTGCACCAAAAGCTTCCAACAAAAATACGAATGGGTTATAGGCCATAGAGGAGCTTAAGAAGGATTTTGAAAACCAAATAAGAGAAGTGAAGGAAAAATTGGGAAGAGAAATGAGAATGATGCAAGAAAGTCATGAAAAGAGAGTCAACAAGACTGAGGAAAATATCACCTTAAAAAATAGACTAATTCAAATTGCAGAAGAGGCTCAAAAAGGCAATGAGAAGAAGAATGCCTTAAAAAGCCAAATTTGCCAGATGGAAAATGAATCTCAAAAGCTCACTGAGGAGAATCATTCCTTCAGAATTAGATTGGAACAAATGGAAACTAGTGATTTTATAAGAAATTAAGATGCTATTAAACAGATGCAAACAAATGAAAAAATAGAAGGCGATGTGAAATATCTCATGAGAAAAACCAGTGACCTGGAAAATAGATCCAGCAGAGATAATTTAAAAAAAATATTGAAATACCTGAAGGCCATGATCAAAAAAAGAACCTAGAAATCATCCTTCAGGAAATTCACAAGGAAATTTGTCCTGATTTTTTAGAAACATAGGCAAAATAGAGGTTGAAGGGGTGGCCAGGTGGCTCAGCAAGTAAGAGCACCGGCCCCAGTGTCGGGATGACCTGGGGATCAAATCCCAGCTCAGACACTCAGCACCACACCCAGAAATAACTGGGCATGTAACCTTGAGCAAGTTACTTAACCCTGATTGCTTAAAATAAAATAGAGGTTGAAAGAATCCACCAATCACCTCTTGAAAAAGATCCCAAAAAGAAAATTCCTAGGAATATTATAACTATGTTCCAGAATTCCCAGATCAGGGAGAAAATATTACAAGCAGCCAAGAAGAAAGAATTTGAATATTTTGGAAATACAATCAGGATAACACAAGATCTGATGGCTGCTACACTGAGGGTTTGAAGGGCTTGCAATATCATAATCCAGAGGTCAAAGGAGCTGGGATTAAAACCAAGAATCACTTACCCAGCAACACTGAGTATCATGTTTCAGGGGAAATTATGGTTATTCAATGAAATAGAGAACTTTCAAGCATTCTTGATGAAAAAACCAGAGCTGAGTAGAAAGTTTGACATTCAGATACAGGAAGCAGTTGAGGCATGGGAGGGTAAACAGGGAAAAGAAATCATAAGGAAGTTAACAAAGTTAAAGTATTTACATTCCTTCATGGAAAAATGATAATTGTAACTTATGAAAATTTTCTCAGTATGAGAATAGTTGAAGGTAATATAAATGTGTGTGTATATATATATATGTGTGTGTGTGTGTGTGTGTATACATATATATGTCTATCTAGGAGGATATATGGGCCTATGAGTTCATGTGTGAGTGTGTAAGTAGGTGTGCAGGTATACATACACAGAGGGTGCAGGACCAGTTGAATTGGAAGGGATGATACTTAAAAAGTAGTATTGAGAGGTGAGAGAGGAATATAATGAGAGTAGATGGAGTGAGAGAGAATAGGGTAAATTATCTCATATAAAAGAGGCAAGGGAAAACTGTTACAATGTAGTGGAAGAACAGGAAGGCAAAAGGGAATGAGTCAACCTTCCTGTCATTGAGTTTGGCTTAGGGAGGGAATGATGTACACACTGAATACGGTATTTCACCCTACAGGAGAGTGGGGGAGGGAAGGGGATGAGAGGGGGGATAAAGGAAGGGGGAGCAGACTGGGGGGGGAAGAAGTTGGAAGCACATACTTTTTAAAAGGGACAGGGTCAAAGTAGAGAATAAAACAAGTGGGGGACGGGATAGGAAGGAGGGAAATATGGTCAGTCTTTCACAATATATCCACTATGGAAATGTTTTGCATAGCTACACATGCACACTGATATTGAATTGTTCATCTTTCCAGTAAGGATGGGTGACAATGGAGGAAGGGAAAGAATCTGGAATTCAAAGTTTAAAATCAAATGTTTAAAACTATATTATTTTTTGACATGCAACTTATAAATGAGATATACAGGCACTTGGGTATAGAGATCTGTCTTGCCCTACTGGAAAGTCAGAGGGGGGATAGGGGAGGATATAGGAGAAAGCAGATTGGGGGAGGGGGTAAACAGTGGGATTACTGTTTTGGGGTTGTGGGTTGGAGAACGACAGGTAGAAAATTTGTAACTCAAAATCTTGTGGAAATGAATGATGTAAACTAAAATTAAACATAAAATTTAATTAAAAAAAAAGAAGTGAGACATTTAAACATCCAGATAGGTGAAGATTAACTTGACTATAACCAGGATCTGGTTTAGGACCTCCCTCCCAATTCTCATATGTCTTCATAGGTAGGGTAGTTCATAGTATAAGCTCCCAATTCTCATGCACTAATTTGCTTTGGGTGTATAAGGTTTCTACTTTTGGATTTATCTCTTTTCAGTGCAAGTCCTGTTTCTAGAATGTACATAATTAATAATTTATATGATATGTCATTTTAGGCTTTTTGAATGTGTTTTCACATACTTGATTTTGTGTAATACTTATAACAATCCCACTTATTAGATTATGCATGAACACATCCCAACAAAAATATTTAGAACAGCTCTTTTTGAGGTAGCAAACAAAGGGAGTACCTATGAATTAGGGAGCCAGAAACTAAGGGAATGCCTATGAATTAGTGGATGGATTAAAAAAAATGTGTATGATGTAATGAAATATGATTGTGCAGGGAAGAAATAAGGGAGCTGGTCTCAGAGAAATTTGGGAATTGTGTGTGAAATCATACAGAATAAAATGAACAGAATTAGGACAACAATGTACATTACCACAGCATTGTCAAAACAAACAGTTTCGGAAGACTTAAGAATTGATCAATGCATTATATGATACTAATGATAAAGAATGATAAGGTGCTCACATTATAATATTCAGAATGAGACATTTTTTTTGGATATGGCCAACATGGAAATATGATTTTTTTATTATTCTTATTTGTTACAGGACTTTTATATTTCTTTTCCTTTCAAGAGTTGGAAAGGAGAGAACATAAATGCTTAATAACTTTTTAAAAAGTACTTTAAAAAAACAGAATCCATGAACATATTTATTACATTCAGAGAGACTAACTTAATAGTCTAACATTTTATCACTTAGTAGACAGGGTTATTAAGGTGTGAAACCCATCATAGGCACATTTTTATGTGGGCTGTGGATTAGGAAATGTACAAACCCATGAAAGACGTGCCTGTGAAGATAGATTAGGCTGAGTGATGTAGTAAGAGGATTATGGGTAAGCAGAAGAAGAATAATTATACTGGCCATAGTGGAAGAGTAGTTATCAATGAAATAGAGGAAAAGTAAGCATAAATAAGAGATATGGATAACTTTCATCATTTTTGGAAATTTTCAAAAATTAAATTTTACTATAAAAAATTTTCAAAAATCTGTCTTCTCTCCTTCCTACCTCTTCCAACCAAATGACAATGAAATAAAAATAAACCTGTTGCATACATGTCTAATAAAACAAAATAGATTTTGCATTGGTCATGTCCAAAATCAATATGTAAATACACATATGTGTACATATGCATATAGGTTTATATATATATATATATATATATGAATGTTTGTATGCAAAAATGTCTCATTCTTCACTCTGGGTCTTTCACCTCTTTATTAGGTATTAGTCCTTTGGAATTGTTATTGGTCATTAATCTGTCAGAGTTCTTAAGTCATTCCAAAAAGTCTTTTTATATTGTCACTTCACTCTAAATCTGTTCATACAAGTCTTCCCAGGTTTCTCTAAAACCATACCCATTAATAATTTCTTACAGTAAAACAGCATTTTATCACATACATTTAATTTCAGTCATGTATCTTGATGGGCATCTCCTAAATTTCCTCCAAAAAGTTCTAATATTTTGTACATTGTTAGGTAGAGTTTGTTTTGCTTAGGACTAAAATATACCTTAATCTACACACCCTCTAACAACCCTTTCTTTCTTCTCCTCTTTCTCTTCTGTTTTCCTCTTTACTGAAATATATCCAATTCTGTATCAGCATTTGTGTGAGTGTGTGTTTATGTGTATATTCTTTCCTCTTTTGACCAGTTAAGATGAGATTGAAGTTCAAAAGTCAGCCATTTCTACCTCCATTGGTTGTATAGATTTCTATTTGTGTTCCTAGATTATTTGAAATAATTTCCCCTAAACTTTCTTTCCCTTGTTCCTATAGTAAATTCTTCTTCCCATCCCTGTCTATTTTTTAAAATTAACAAGGTATAATAAAACATTTCCCAGGTCTTTTTTTCCTAATTAGATTGCATCTGTGTCTGATAGTGAATTCCAATGTTTCTGTACAATTCTGTTTTTTTTCATCTGGAAAAATTGGAAGTCCTCTATTTTATTAAAGTCCCATTTTTCCCCTTGGTGTAAGTTTGTATTGCTTTGTTGGGTAAATTACTTCTGTCTATGAACTTGTGTGCTTTGCCTTCTGGAATACAGTATTCCAAACTCTTTACTCCTTTATGCCTGCTAAATTATTTGTGATTTGATTGGGACTCCTGGATATTTACAATTATTTTTTTCCTGCCTGCTTTCAATATATATATATATATATGTTCTGACCTGCTACCTTTGGATTTTGGAAATAATATTCCTGGTAGTTTTTATTTTGAGGCTTTTTTCTTTCTTTCATGCGTTAATAAGTGGATTTTTTTCTGTTTCTACTTTGCCCTTTGGCTATGAGATCAGTGTTATTTTTTGGAAAAAGAATTCTCAAAAATATGATATCTAGATTCTTTATTTTTCTGGCCATGGCTTTTAAGTAGTATAAAATGATTTTTTTTCCTCAATAGCTTTTACAAGCCAATGGTTTTTGCTATGAGATAATTTATATTTTCTTCTATTATTCTGGTCTTTTCACTTTGTTGTAATAATGAGACCTTTTGTCTCATGAGATCAATGCATTATTTATGATCCATTCTAACTTTTGGGGAGTTTGTTTCATAGGCAATCAACAAAAATCTTGGGGTGAATTGTCAATTCCTTTTCTAATTCTTTCTTCCATAGCCTTCATTCTTCATTTCTTTTCCATTTTTTTCCTCTAGCACTCTCAAGTCATTATTTAAAATTATCTTTTAAAAAAGTTTCTTGTTTCATTTCTTTCAGTAAGTCAAGTTTAATTTGAGACCAAGCCTCATTTTCCTTTGAGGCTTTGTTTATGGGATATTTTGGTGTCAATCTCTTCTTTTAGTTTTGTGACTTGAGTGTGTCCCTATCATCACAATAGGTTTGTTGTTGTTGTTGCTGTTGTTTTGTTTTGTTTGTTGTTGTTGTTATTTTTCCAATGGAATTATTTTTTGTTTGTTTGATCCCTCCTTCAGCCTACTTTCTAAATTATAACTTGATATTAGGACCAGACCTCACTTCCAAACAGAAGGTCTAGGTTGGCTCTCTTGCTGTTTTCTTTGAGTATTAAATATTACATAATTCTAGTCTCCAAGCAATAGTTCAGCTGAGAAGCTGCAAGCCATTAATGCCCCAGAGTAAACTGATAAAGAGTAAAGTTTGATTGCTGGCCCATTTTCACCCCTCTCAGGTCTGAGCTCTGTAAGTTCCTGACCTGTGTTTGGATCTAAGCAACAGTAAATTTCTGCTGGACTCAGCTATCAGCCCAGCTGGGAAACTCTGCTGGTTCAGAATGAGAGAAAGGTAAGTTTCCTTTTGGTCTGATATTCCTGTGCTAGTTATTCCTTTTGAGATTCAAACTGGGCAAAAAGTTCTCATTTAAATGATGTCCTACTCGTGGAGGTCTGGGTTCCTACTATTTGTTTCTCTCTGAGTGAATGGACTAGTGCCCATGACTTCTCCTCACCATAGAATGCCACCCCTGAGTACATGTCCCTTCCTCAGTACATCCTGAATATTTGACTGGGAACTGAATAGAGCATAACAAAGCTGCCAATTGACTCCTATTCTTACACCCTGCTATGTCTATATGTTGTTAACATTACCGGAATGTATGTAACCAAAATTAAGAGGGAGGTGGGAAATTGGGAAAGAATTTTTACAACCTATGTCTCTGATAAAGGACTCATTTCTAAAATTTGCAGAGAATTGAATAAAATCTATAAGAATAGAAATCATTATCCAATTGATAAATGGTCAAAGGATATGAATAGGCAGTTTTCAGAGAAAGAAATTAAAGATCTACAAGCACAAGAAGAAATGTTTTAAATCACTATTGATTAGAGAAATGCAAATCAAAACAACTCTGAGGTACCACATCTTACCAGTCATATTGGCTAAAAAGACAAAACAGGAAAATGACAAATGCTGGAGATGATGTGGGCAAATTGGAACACCAATGCATTGCTGGTGGAGTTGTGAACTGATGCAACCTTTCTGGAGAGCAATCTGGAATTATGTCCAAAGGGCTATAAAATATTCCATTCCCTTTGACCCAGTAAAACCACTCCTAGGTTTATATCCCAAAGAAATCATAGAAGTGGGAGATATACTCATGTATACAAAAACATTTATAGCAGCTCTTTTTCTGGTAGCAAAGAATTGTAAAACAAGGGTGTGGCCATCAATTGGGGATAGCTGAACAAGTTGTGGTATATGCATGTTATGGAATACTATTGTGCTTTAAGAAATGAGGAGCAGGGGGCAGAGTCAAGATGGCAGAGTAAAAGCACAATGTCCGAGCTGTTTGGGCTTCCAACTTCCCCAATCAATGTAAAAAGGGGACTCTGAACAAACTTTGGAGTTGCAGAACCCACAAAATGACACAGAGAAGTTAAAATCCCACTGAGGACAGCCCTGCAGGCCGGCAGGAATTGGCCAGCACAGCACTCTGGGTGATGAGCCCAGGCCTGCATGAGCCGGAGGTTTTAGCCTCAGGGAGGGTCTGACCAGCCCCTGGTCTGAGGGACTCTAGATCAGCAGCAGCTGTGGACTTTTCCAGAATTATCAACATATGGATATGAAGGACAAAGTGACAGGTCAGTGCAGTCTGCACTTTGGGACCCAGTAAGTGGGAGTGTGTCAGCTTTTGCCCCTGAGGCTAGAATCTGCTGAGACACCAGAACAGGCAGCCAGCACTATGTGGCAGCTTCACCTCCTGGCCTGCAGACTGTAGGGGGACAATGCAACCACAGTCCGAGGGATATTTGCCCTTGCTTTAACCTGATTGTATCTAGATTGCAGTCTAGGGTGGAGGTCCTGTGGTGTGTGTTCAGCTTTTCAGAGCATGTGGAGGCCTCAGAGAGGGCACCCATCTAATACCCCTGACAGCTGAGAAAACCTCAGCATTTGGGACGAAAGCTCCCCTGTCTGGAGACAGAGTCCTACTATGGAAAAAAGCCCAGAAGTTAAGAGGGGTGAAATGACCAGGAAAAGGAAACAAAGCAGTCAGAATATTCCAACATAAGACTCCTATTTTGGGGACAAAAAGGAGCAAAGCATGGAGCAGGAGGAAAACAGTAAAGTCAGAACTCCTGCACCAAAAGGTTCAAAGGAAAATACAAGCTGGTTACAGGACATAGAGGACCTTAAGAAGCAGATAAGTGAAGTGGAGGACAAATTGGGAAGAGAAATGAGAATGATGCAAGAAAATTACGAAATGAGAGTCAACAGCCTGACTGAGGAAAATAACAATTTAAAAAATAGGCTAATTCAAATGGCAAAAGAGGCTCAAAAAGGCAATAAGGAGAAGAATGCCTTAAAATGCCAAATTTGCCAGAAGTAAAAAGAATCTCAAAAGCTCACTGAGGAGAGTCATTGCTTCAGGATTATATTGGATCAAATGGAAGCTAGAGACTTTATGAGAAATCAAGATGCTGTTAAACAGATCTAAACAAATGAAAGAATAAAAGCCAATGTGAAATATCTCATGGGAAAAACCGCTTACCTAGAAAATAGATCCAGGAGAAATAATTTAAAAATTATTGGACTACTGGAAAGCCAAATCAAAGTAAGAACCTAGAAATCATCCTCCAGGAAGTTCTCAAAGAAAATTGCCTTGATGTTTTAGAACAAGAGGGAAAAATAGATGTTGAAAGTATCCACCAATCCCCTCCTGAAAAAGTTCCCAAAAAGAAAACTCCTAGGAATATTATAGCCAGGTTCTGGAATTCCCAGATTAAGGAGAGAATATTACAAGCAGCCAGGAAGAAAAAAAATTGAATATTGTGGAAACACAATCAGGATAAGTCAGGATCTGGCAGCTTCTACACTGAGGGATCGAAGGGCTTGGAATATGACATCCCAGAGGTCAAAGTAGCTAGGATTAAAACCAAGAATCACCTACCCAGCAAAACTGAGTGTAATGTTTCATGGGAACATATGGTCATTCAGTAGTATAGAAGACTATCAAGCATTCTTGATGAAAAAACCAGAGTTGAATAGAAAATTTGATGTTCAGCTACAAGAAGCAAGAGAAGCATAAGAAGGTAAACAGGGAAAATAATTTATACGGAACTTATCAAAGTTGAACTATTAACATTCCTACATGAAAAAACAACAATTTTCATTGATGAAACTTTTGTCAGTATGAAAATAGTTGAAGGGAATAGAAATGTATATATATGCACACACACATATATATGTCTATATATGAGGTTATATGTGCATTTGAATACATATGTGAATGTGTATATATGTTTACAGGTATACATAGATAGAGGCACAGGACCAATTTAAAACATAGGGATAATATTTAAAAGGTGAAATTATGAGGTGAGAGAGGAATATAATGAGAAGAGATGGGGAGAGAAAGAATGGGGTAAACTATCTCATAAAGAAGAGTCAAGGGAAAATGGTTACAATGGAGGGGAAGAATAGGAAGGCAAAAGGGAATGGGTCAACCTTATTCTCATTGAATTTGGCTTGGGGAGAGAATGAAATACTCAATAAATAAGGTATCTCACCCTACAGAAGAGTAGGGTGTGGAATGTTATAAGAGGGGGGATGATGGAAGGGAGGGCAGGCTGGGGGGTGGAAGAGAAGTTGGAAGCATCCACTTTTGAAAAAGGACGGGATCAAAGTAGAGAACAGAACAAGTGGGAGGTGGGATAGGAGGGAGGGAAATATAGTCACTCTTTTACAATATTTCTACTATGTCATTATTTTGCATTAGCCACACCTGTACAACCTATACTGAACTGCTTATCTTAACAGTAAGGGTGGGTGACAAAGGAGGACAGGAATGAATCTGGAATTCAAAGTTTTAAAATGAAATGTTTAAATACATATGTGTGCATGTGTGTGCATATATATGTATATATATGTATATATATACTATTATCAATACTATTTTACATATAATTGGGAAATCAGATATACAGACACTGGGGCATAGATATCCACCATACCCTACTGGAAAAGGCAAAAGTGGTATGTGAGAAAATATGGGAGAGAGCAGACTGGAAGAGAGGATATCCTGTGGAACTGCTATTTTGGGGCAGTGTGTAGGGGAAAAACGGGGAGAAATGTTGTAACTCAAAATCTGGTGGAAATGAATGATGTAAATAAGAAGTTAATAAATAATTTGAAAAATGGGAAAAAAAAGAAACGAGAAGCAGATGGACTTCATATGTACCTGGAGAGGCTTATACGAACTGATGCTGAGTGAGAAGGGTAGAACCAGGAGAAATCTGTACACAATTACAGATACAATGTATGTGTGATGACCAACTTTGATAGACTGGACTCTTCATAGCAATGCAGTGGTATGTCAATTCCAAAAGACCCATAATGGAGAGAAATGTCTACATCCAGAGAAAGAACTAGAAAGAACTGAGTTTATATCCAGATTGAAGCAAACTATCTGATTTTTTTCCTTTTTTTGTTTGGTTTTGTGTCCTCTTTACCATTTTTCATTCCATCTGATGCAATCCATCGTTGTAAACTGACTAGTGTCTAACTTGCAAGTGTTTGCAGATCCTATACTTGACTGTGTGCTGCCATGGGGGAGAGGGAAGGAAGAAGGAAAAAATGTGAAACTCAAGGAATTGTGGAATTGAATCTTGTAAACTAAAATAAACAAATAAATTAACAAAAATTATCTAAAGACAAAAAAAAAACATTCCTGGAATGTTCCATATTCCAGGCCACACCTAGAAACTAGAACCCAATATCCACAGACCTCTTTGTGTGAGTTTCCTTATTAGAACTTGAGGCAGGGAAAAAAAATTGTGATTTTTTTTTTTGCTTTGCTTCCTCATCAGGATTTGTTCTAGCCATTTACTAGATCTAGTTGGAAGTTTGTTTGCTTTTTGTTTGCTTGCTTTTCTGTTTGAATTTTTGTGAGGGTGTTATGATATGGCTCACAGTGAAGTTTCCTCATTTTTCAACTCCCTGTTAAATTCCTATCTCTTCTGCACACTTTGTAAGCCAGATCATTCTTGTGAGTAACTCATGATTTCCCTGAAATGAGGTAATGTGAAAGAAAATCATACCAGTCCACTTCTGATTGGATACTTCAAAATTTGGTGAAAGTAAATGCATAGTAAAGGATCATAAACCATAACTTTCTGATAGGGTAGTGATTAGCTATGAATAATTAGGATAATGAAGGATTTAAATTGCTTTGTGCTGGTTAGTTACCACTAGTAAAAGACTGTGAGCTTGCCTCACAAGTCAATGGTGAGGTAGGACAGGTGGAGTTAGTATTAAGACAAGAGAAGTCTATGAGCTTCCACATTTTGCACTCCCTGGCTGCCACTGCTTGAACAACAAGAGCTGTGACTTTTCTCATGAGAAAGAATAAATTCCTTTTCTGATCTCTGAGTATAAAATCACATATGAGCAGCTTTCCAGAAGATTGCTGCTGTGAACAACTTCCAAGGTTCTCATTACATAGTATAGCAAAATATTTATTCAATAACAAATCAAAGCAAAACATTCACAGATAATCAAGTTCAGCATTCACAATATTACAACTTATCCCAGAAAATCAAAATACAGCATTCACTATGTCTGTAATGGTAATGTATTTCCCTTTGTGTTGGTAAAGGTAGCAGCTACTTAGCAGTTACTGTCAAGCCTCTGTTGGGTAAACAGAAGGTATGAACTCCTGTTTCCCTTACTGACACAATGGGAAGGTGTTGGCTGAAACAGGAAGTAGCTAATTCTGTGTATATAAGAAAAGAGAGGCACAGTCAGAATTTCTTGGGAGGAGCATCTGATGGCAGATCAGTTACTGAAGAGATAATGGAGAACTGAGCCAGAATTTCCTGAGAACTTGTGGTGGTAGAGATTCTTCTTATCAGGAGCCCAGAGTCTAGAGACAGAAGCCCAGGTGACAGAGGAGCCCAGGAACCCAGACCAGGAGCCCAAGAACCCAGGTTACAGAGGAGCCCAGGAGAAGCATGACTGGGATTCTGAAACTTCATTTTGTGTTTGTGGTTTCATTGAGGCTTTAATTCCCTGGAGCAGAAATTTGAAGGGTCTGACATGGACCAGACACTGTGAACTTCATTTCCTACACAGAGAGCTGGACAAGGAACTGGGAACTGTCTGCCATTGAACCCAGGTGACAGTCTGGTGAATCCAGGTAGAATCTGGGACCATGGAAGGGAATCCAGGGAATCTAAGAACCAGCCCCAAGTCAAGATGAAAAGACCTCTCCCAGGGTACTGAGTAAAGATGAAATTGTAGTTCACTAGTGACCTAGGGATGGAGGGTTGTGTATGATACTTGGTAATTAATTGCTGAATAAGTGACTGATTGAGTTAGCTTAAGAGTGCCCTATATGTGGAAGACTTTGCCCCAATGAGTGGAAGACTTTGACTACTGTACTTTGAGACTACATTGTGATCCTATTATATTGTGATTTTCTGTGATAACTTTGCCCCATGAATGGAAGACTTTGAGTATTGTACTTTGAGAAGTTGTAATATGATGAATGCTGTACCTGGATTTTCTGTGAAAGTTTTGCTTTGATTTGTTATGTAATAAATACAGTGTTCCCTATATTGTATAATCAGAACCTCAAAAGCTGCTCACAGTAGCATTCTTCTGGAAAGCTTCTGTGCAGGACATTACAATGTCACAACTCAACAACTTATCACTAAAATGGCCACATAATTTTCACCAAAGTGGTCACATAGTTTTCAACAAAGTACAATCATTTAGTAACTCAATCATTCAATCATCCTTAAGGAGCCTTGCCTCCTTAAATGACACAAAGTACAAAAAGTCAAAATCCTCCACCCATGGAGGGAGTTACAAATCAGTCACTATTCAGTCATCAGTCACTATTCACTCATCAGTCACTACTAAGTCGTCAGTCACTACTCAGTGTTCTCTTAAGGGGTAGTGGAAAATACACAGGCCATCCACCACTCAGTCACAAGTAAGTTACAATTTCATCAGTCACTACTCAGTATCCATAGAGAAGTCATTTCATCTTGACTTGAGGCAAGCTTTCAGCTTCCACAGTTCTTCTTCCATGGTCCCAGCTACATGCAGGAATCTAACTAACTGCCATCTGATTTCAAAGGCAAACAACTCCTAGATCCTTTTCCAGCTTTCCATTCAGTTCCTGCTCCACACTGGGGCTCACAGTGTCCAGTCCATCTCAAATCCTTCACAGTCTCTCTTCCTGGGAAGACAAGGCTTAACAAAGCCACAAGAACATTCATGCACATTAACAAAGTCACAGAAACATATACAAAATATCAGCATCACAGTCATGCTTCCTCAGTATTTGGCAGCTCCAGCTGGCCCTTGAAAGTCTTCAGCGCCTCCATTCTCAAAATAAAAATCACTTTATCCAGCCTCCACGTGGCTTGCTCCAAGAAATTCTGTCTCAGTTCTCAATTCTATTTCCTCTTCTTGATTCTCAGTTGTCTTCAGTCCAGCAGCTGATGCCCTGCTTCCATGATGCTTACCCCAGGACATTTTGTCTGCCCAGTTTGTGTTCTTCCTTATATATGGTATAGCTCCTCCCTGTTCTGCCTCCTCCTGTTCCACCAACTTCCTCCCAAGGTGTTAACTACTTCTGTGTTAATTAATACCTTAAACAAGGTGTTAACTTGAAACAAGGTGGAAAGTACCTGCTTACTTGCCACTACAAAGGGGCATGAAAGGTCTTCAGATTCCATTAACATTACACCAATTTAGAATCCAAATTTTTCATCCCATACAAGAGGTAGTAAGAAATATATACTATACTTTTTTTTTAAGTTATTGAGGACTGCAGTTTTTATTGGGAGTTTGGCCTTTCTAAAGCTTATTAGAGAAGTTTTAACATTTTTCTAGAGCATCATAGACATTAAATAAATTGTCCATTCTCACACAGTTTATAGATCCACAAGTAGTAACGGTATAGTGATCTTGGAGATGGTGATGAAGCAGTATCTTCTCCATTCCTCCATTCTCACCATTCATTATATGACACTGCCTCAAAAGTCATATAAAGTGCACTTCTTTGTAATAGGTAGACAATATTACAATCTGATTGACAAAGGAGGATAGGTGTTATAGGAACCCCAATAGCCAGAGTCCCTAGAAAGCAGGCTGGAATGAATTCACAGACTCAAACATTCTCTAAGTCAAATAAGCAAAAATGTATTGTTATGCTAGACAGTGGGCAAGAGTTCTTAGGAAAACTGAAAGCTTAGAAGGGGTATATTATAGTTTATATAGGATAATTATAGTAAAATCTGTGCTGAATATACTAAGGAGGTGAGTCAGGGTGGGATTAGGGAGGAGTTAAGGAGTTATCAGTCCTTAAAGGAACATGCACTTTTAATATCTATTGCTCAGGTATTTTACCCAGAATTCACTGGGAAATGGCCCATGGTGGGGCTACATGGGAGGATGATTTTAGGCTTGAAACATCACTAAGTCAGCTAGCATTCAGGCCCAAACAAGCTGACATCCATCAATGTCATTTTTGACAATATGGATGCTGGGAGTAGACATATGTGTAAAGCTAACAAGGGATTCAGGATGTATAAAATGAGTTAAGAAGTTACTTATAGATACTCTAATGAAGGATTCATAGGTACAGCTTGTAATTTACCAAGGGGAGATACAAATTTGGCTGGGGCTTGATCATGAATGATTGCCAGGCAGAGTACTGGCAGGGGCCAAAGCAGGCAGACATAATTCTCTGAGGGTAGGGAGATTTGAGGCTGGTGAGAAATGTGATTTTACAAACTGATTTTATAAACGGATATTCAAGCACAGGCACCCTAGCACCCAATCATGGTCATTTTACCATGTTTTGTTTTTCTCTTTTTGTTACCTTGCTTTTCTCTCTTTGTTTTTTGTTTTGTTTGCCTTTTCCCATTTTAGATGTTCTTAAGTCTGATAGAAATTTTACTTCCTCTAGCAAGAGAGAAGATTTAATAATCAGAGAAAGGGAGTAGGCTTGGTTTCTTTTCTATTCTGCCTTTTATTCATGGAAGTTCTTCAAGCAAATTATAATTTCATACCATATTCTACATTGCTTTACTATACTTTTTACAACTACTCTGCCATCTTGGTTCCACTTTAATAGTCATTATTGAATGAATACCGGGTGCTTTGGGAACTTTGGGAAATAAAAACAAAAAACAATTTACATTTAAAATATATTTAATTGGGGGAGGAGTCAAGATGGTGTAGTAGAAACAGAACAGCCTGGCAGGCTGTCAGGAATCTGCCTGCACAAGGCTCTGGGAGCCAACCTCAGCCCAGGGGGAGCCAGAGATTTTAAGCCCAGGGTGTCCTTGACCAATCACTGGCTGGAGGGACTCCAGATCACCAGCAGCTGTGGCCATTTCCAGAATTATCACCAAGGACAAAGTGAGAGGTCAGTGCAGTGTGGAATTTGGGACCCAGTAGTTGGGAGTGTGTCGGCCTCTTCCCTCAGGGGGAGAAGCCTCTGAGGCACTGCAGCACAGCTGCCACCACATGGCAGCTTCAGTTCCTGGCCTAGAGAGTGTAGGGGGATCAAGCAACCAGTCTGAGGGGTAATCACTCTTGCTTTAAACTGTTGGATATGGATTGCTGTCTAGGGTGGAAGTCCTGGGGTGTGTGACCAGCTTGCCAGAGCATGTGGAGGCATCAAAGAGAGCAGCCAACTAATAACTTCAGCAGCTGAGAAAACCCCAGAGTTTGGAATGAAGCTCCCCTGTCTAGTGTCAGAGTCCTACTGTGGCAAAAAGCCCAAAAGTTAAGTAATTGAGTGGAAACATCAGGAATGGAGGGAAGCAAAGCAAGAAGAACAACCCAAATTTACATTCCTATTTTGGGGACAAAAAGGATCAAAGCATGGCACAGGAGGAAGACAGTGAAGTCAGAACCCCTGCACCAAAAGCTTCCAAGAAACTTACGAACTTGTTACAGGCCATAGAGGATCTTAAGAATCAAATAAGAGAATTGGAGGAAAAATTAGGAAGAGAAATGAGAATGATGCAAGAAAATTATGAAATGAGAGTCAACAGCCTGACTGAGGAAAATAACAATTTAAAAAATAGACTAATTCAAATGACAAAAGAGGCTCAAAAAGGCAATAAGGAAAAGAATGTCTTAAAAAGCCAAATTTGCCAGAAGGAAAAAGAATCTCAAAAGCTCACTGAGGAGAATCATTGCTTCAGAATTAGATTGGATCAAATGGAAGCTAGAGACTTTATGAGAAATCAAGATGCTTTTAAACAGATCCAAACAAATGAAAGAATAGAAGGCAATGTGAAACATCTCACTGGAAAAACCAGTGACCTGGAAAATAGATCCAGGAGAGATAATTTAAAAATTATTGGACTACCTAAACACCATGATCAAAGAAATAACCTAGAAATCATCCTCGAAGAAATGCTGAAGGAAAACTACCCTGATGTTTTAGAATCAGAGGGCAAAATGGAAGTTGAAAGAATGCACCAATCACTTCCTAAAAAAGATCCCCAAAAGAAAGCTCTTAGGAATATTATAGCCATGTTCTGGAATTCCCAGATCAAGGAGAGAATATTAAAAGCAGTCAGGAAGAAACAATATGAATATTGTGGAAACACAATCAGGATAACTCAGGATCTGGCAGCTTCTACATTGAGGGATCAAAGGGCTTGGAATATGATATTCTGGAGGGTAAAGTAGCTGGGATTAAAAACAAGAATCACCTACCCAGAAAAACTGAGTATCATGTTTCAGGGGAAAATATGGTCATTCAGTGGAATAGAGGATTTTCAAGCATTCTTGCTGAAAAAATCAGAGTTGAATAGAAAATTTGACATTAAGATACAAGAAGCAAGAGAAGCATGAGAAGATAAACAGGGAAAAGAAATCATAAAGAATTTATCAAAGTTGAACTATTAACATTTCCACATGGAAAAACAATAATTGTACCTGATGAAACTTTTTTCAGTATGAATATAGTTGAAAGGAATATAAATATGTGTGTATCTATATTGGAGGGTATATGTGCATATGAATACATATGTGAATTTGTGTATATATGAATACAGGTATACATAGATAGAGGGCACAGGACCAATTTAATTGGAAGGTATGATACTTAAAACTTGAAATTAAGAGGTGAGAGAGGAATATAATGAGAGGAGATGGGGAGAAAGAGAATGGGGGTAAACCATCTCATATAGAAGAGGCAAGGGAAAATGGTTACAATGGAGGGGAAGAATAGGAAGGCAAAAGGGAAAGGGTCAACCTTATTCTCATTGAATTTGGTTCGGGGATGGAATGACATACATACTAAATAGGGTATCTCACCCTACAGGAGAGTAGGGAGGAATGTCATAAGAGGGGGGATGATGGAAGGGAGGGCAGGCTGGGGGAGAGGGAAGTTGGAAGCACCCACTTTTGAAAAGGGACAAGATCAAAGTAGAGAACAGAATAAGTAGGAGGTGGGGTAGAAGGGAGGGAAATATAGTCAGTCTTTTACAATATATCTTCTATGGTAATGTTTTGCATAGCTACACATGTACAACCTAAACTGACCTGCTTATATTTCCAGTAAGGGTGGGAGGAAGGGAATGAATCTGGAATTCAAAGTTTTAAAATCAAATGTTTAAATTATATATATGTACGTATATATGTATGTATGTATACATGTACTATTATTAATACTATTTTACATCTAATTTGGAAATAAAATGTACAGGTACTGGGGCATCGTAATCCACCATGCCCTCCTGGAAAAGTCGAAGGGGGTATGGGAGAAGATATGGGAGACAGCAGATTGGAGGAGGGGATATCCTGTGGGCCTGCTATTTTGAAGCGATAGGTAGGGGGAAAATGGGCAGAAAATTTTTAACTCAAAATCTGGTGGAAATGAATGATTTAAATCAGAAGTTAATAAAGCATTGGAAAATAAAATAAAATACTTTAAATGCTGTAAAGCTCTTTACATACATTACCCCACTTAAGGCCCCAAAAAAACCTGTGAGGTAAATTCTACATGTACAATCTTCTTGAATATTAAGAAGAAAATGAGATTTAACTTCCTTGATCTGGTCCTATACCTGGTAAGTGTAGTTAGTTTGAAGGTTAGATTCAAATTTAAAATTTCTTGATTATTAATCCAGTCCTCAGAATTCTAACTCTTGAAGTTAACACATTTTCAATCAATAAATTATTGAGTGACTATGCAGTATAAACTATGGCTGTTATCCTAGAATTATGTAGCACTTAATATTTCAAGAAAACAGCAAAAGAGTCAGCCCAAACCTTCTATTCAGAAGTGAGCAGAGCTTAGCCCTAATATCAAGTTAGAAGACAGGAAGTAGGCTGAAGATAAGACAGACAAAAAAGAATGATGCTAGAAAAAAAAATCATTGTGGTGATAGGGACACACTCAAGACACCAAAGTAGAAGCAGAGAATGACACCAAAATACCCTATAAACTAAGCCTCAAAGGAAAATGAGACTTGGCCTTAAATTCAACTAGCTTTACTAAAAGAAATGAGACAAGAGATTTGAAAAATTACTAAAAAGTTGAAATGAGAGTGATAGAGGAAAAAAATTGAAAAAGTAATGAAGGCTATGGAAGAAAAAAAAATGGAAATGAAATTAACACTTTCACAACCCATGAAAGGACTTTGAGAATTTAAACTATGGCCTTCCTTGTTTTAAGCTTCAATCAATGTATTTCTTCCTGACATTTCTATTCCTCCTGAAAAAATATGCATAAAACTAACTCAGATAATTCACATTAATTCTCTTTGTTAATTAGGCTATTTTCTACTAAGTCTAACTTGAACATATAATAATGCAGGGTGAGTATCTTATAGTCCTTTCTGTGGATATATTTCAGTTTGTTTTGTCTTTTTTGTGAAGTTAAAAAATATTATTTACTTGTATTACAGATATTTTAATTTAAAAGATCTACCATCCAGGTACAATTTTAGAATTTTTCAGAGGTCTAATAACCTAAACAATAGTAAATTAATTTATAAAGTCATATCTTAGGGTGAAGTGTTTTATTTTGTTTACAAGGCACAGGTATGGATTAGCTGTAGAAAAATTTGAGATTTCAGAGTTTCCTAGGTCTTCCTTCTCAGATGAGACCTATCAAATCATCTAGATCCATTGAGACTTTTCCAATGGAGGATGTCAATGGATTGACCTACAATTCAACAAACAACTAAAAGACAAAACGAAGGTTATTTCTACAACAATACTCAAAGGATTTTTTAAAATAACATCTATAGCTATGTCACTATTGAGTGAACACAATAAAAAAAAATACAAGACCACATGAACTAGTGCAGATTTAGTATTATGCCAATTACATGAACAAATGATATAAGTTACAATGATAGATGAAAAGCAGAGGAATGAAGAAAGAATAAAGGTTTAACATAGGTCAACGACTTCCACTATATACCAAGGTAAGTTGTAAATCTTTACATGTCTGAGATACAGTGTTATAATATAAACAAATTAGAGGAGCAAGAAATTACTTGTCAGATCTCTGGATAAGGAAAGAGTTCATGACCAAATAGGTGATAGTGATGATAACAGAAAGTAAAGTCTATGAATTTAGTGATTTCATATTTTCAAAGTTTTAGCACAAAGAAAACCAATGGAGCTAAAATTAGAAGAAAAATAAGGAGGGAGGGAAAGAGAGAGAGAGAAAGAGAGAGAGAGAGAGAGAGAGAGAGAGAGAGAGAGAGAGAGAGAGAGAGAGAGAGAGAGAGAGAGAGAGAGAGAGAGACAGAGAGAGACAGAGAGAGACAGAGAGAGAGAGACAGACAGAGAGAGACAGAGAGAGACAGAGACAGAGACAGAGAGAGACAGAGACAGAGACAGAGAGACAGAGAGAGACAGAGACAGAGACATAGAGAGACAGAGAGAGACAAAGACAGAGAGAAAGAGAGACAGAGAGAGACAGACAGAGAGAGAGAGAGACTTTGTGGCAATTTTCTCAGATAAAATTCTTTTTTCTAAGATAGAGAAGTAACTAAATCAAATTTATAGGAATAAGAGATATTCCTCAATTGGTAAATAGTCAAAAAATATCAATAGATAGTTCACAAAGTCACATAAAATATATTTATAAAAAAACATTCTAAATTTCTATCATTAGAAAAAAGAAAAACAACAATTCTGATGCTCTATTTCAAATCCATCAGATTGGTAATCTTGATAAAAAAAGAAAAATGATAAATGCTGGAGGGTCTGGGGGAAAAGAGGTACATTAATGCATTCTTAGTGGAGCTATGAACTGCCTAGCCATTCTGAAAAGCAATTTCAAATTGTTTCCCCAAAGCTATTAAATGATGCATTTTGACCCAGCAATGCCATCCCTAGGTCTATACTTCAAAGAGATCAAAGAAAGTGTAAAAGAATTTTCCCCTTTTGCTCTGAGGAATTGAAACCAGGCAGAACAATTTCTTTCTTTCCCTTCCTTCCTTCCTTCCTTCCTTCCTTCCTTCCTTCCTTCCTTCCT
>NW_027186492.1:18680015-18684521 GCF_028583685.1 Petaurus breviceps papuanus
TTCCTTCCTTCCTTCCTTCCTTCCTTCCTTCCTTCCTTCCTTCCTTCTCTCTCTCTCTCTCTCTCTCTCTCGGTCTCTGTCTATATTTCTCTTTCTCTATTGCTGTTTCTATCTCTCTCTTTGGAACATCACAAAGGGGCTAGGTTATGAAAGATTTTAATACCAAGCCATAAATTGTATATTTAAACCTGTAGGTGATAGGGAGTGGGGGGAGGGGTGGCATGATTGCATCTGTACTAAATCAATTTAGTGAATAAATGGAGGATGAATTGGTACACTCTCCTAAGCAACGTCAGAAGTCAGGCTTGTTATAGTTTTATTCTTTTTCTTTATTTTGAGTCAAGGAGTGCATGAACATCTTTTTAACAGTCTGATAAAACCTATGGACCCCTTTTCAGAAAGATATTTTTAAATATGTTGATAAAAATACATAATATTTACAAAGAAAACCAATTACATTCAAATACAGTAATTTCAAAAATGTTTGGTCCTGGACCCTACTTTAAGCATTCTTGTCAATTTCCTCCCTTCAGGTCACCATAATTAATGTTATGCCATTGTTATTATTTAATGATATTATATCAGTGTTAATATTAATGATGTCAAAGTCTATCCTGAAGAGTCAAAATGCCATTTTGAAGAGTATTGGGGGATATTTCATATTATTCTGATAGATTCAGCTAGTAGGATATCACTTTATTTAAACAAAATTCTGAATATTAGTTTAGATTTATAGATGGAACTTTTGGCAGATAATTAGGGACCTGGAAGCTTGTGGGAAGCCAAGAGAAACCTCATTACCCACAGGTAGTTGACAAAGTGCTTTACCACCTGCATATTGCCTGTTAAATTTAGATCTAGATTGACAAAATATTTTTCCTGTGGTGCACATAACTCAAAACCCAAAACTCTTAAGACTTCCTTGTGACCTAGATTCACATTTTTTTCTGATAAATCTTATTTCATAAATGACTTTGTAGTGCAAACTTAAAAAAATTTTGGGGGGTGGTCTGTTTCATGACTATTTGGAATACTGATTCTTTCAGCTACGAGAAAGCTTCAAGACAGAATCAAAAAGATGTGTGGCATCAAATTGAATATGACCTTCCAGCAGCCAAAACTGAAAAACAAAAATAAAAAAAAAACCCTGTCCTTTGAATCCTTCTGGTGTTTGGTCAAATCTTCCAATCTTAAAGAGCTATGTTATATTGATTACACTGCCTTTATTATAAAAGAAATATCATTTGTGAAGGTCTATACATAAAAGTCTGATATTTCATGTTCTTAGTTGAGAAGGATTCCAATGTTTCATTGATAATCTTAATGATAAGTAGCTAACCAAATAAAGAGTTCAATTATATGAAGAAGTGATGGTGAGAGAAATAATTTATTTCTTTTGAACATTAATTCACCTTGATATATATTATATTAAATCACATTGATATATATATACACATACATACATACATACACACACAGACACACACAAATATATATATATATAAAATCATGTGTGTGTGTAGAAAATTAGTGGGCATATGAATGCCTGATACACATTTTTAGGTTTCTGTGATAGTAATGGAATATAAATATCCCCCTGTATTGTCTTGGTTTTCAAATTGATTGTGTTAAAACCCAGAACTTGTTAATCCCACCTGTGGGATGGACTTGTTGATGTGAAAAGAGAGTCCTGAACTGGGAGGAGCTGGTGACGTAGATTTGGAGAGATAAAAGAGAGGCAGAAGAACTTTTTGGAAGCAGCACCCTCGTGGAGGCAGAGAGAGAGACTGAGAGGATTGCTGAAGGCCACTTTGAATCGCCCTGGACTTTTGAGACCTGCCCCCCGGAGCTGCCAAGGACTGAGGAGACATGGCTGTTTTGCTGGTACTTTGTCTGTCTGTTTTGATGTTGTTTTGCCAGATTTGTCCACTGGTGAAAGACAGTCCTGTTGTTGCAGGGGTCTGGGAACCTTTCTGTTGGCTAAGAGCTCCTGAGACTGTCCTGCAGACAGAGAGTGAATACTGTCCACTGGTGAAGGACAGTGCTGTTGTTGCAGGGGTCTGGGAACCTTTTGTTGGTTCAGAAGCCCTTAAAAAGGAAGGATTTTCTTGTTGTATGTTTACAGAAATCCTGGGAGAGGGTTTTGCTAATGTTTTCAGGGGTTCTAGGACTGTTCTGAAGTCAGAGGATGAATCAATGAAGAGACTGGCAACGTATCTTGTGGCCTTGATAAGCCTTGTCTCCCCAGGAACTAAGATTGCTGAGAACTTGCCTTGTGTCAAGATGAAGAAAAGACCTCCATTTGGGTATTAAGTGCTGTGCTTAAACTTGATGTAACTCTGGGGTAGATTCAATTGTGATCCAGGGGTGGGGAACTTTTGACCTTTGTGTGTTCTATGGTTGAACAAATGAATGTACTTTATTTAGATTGGAAACTAATCTCCATTTGAGAAGAGGGGTTTTGTGATGAACTAAATGAAGGTACAGCCTATGGGTGGAGTAGTATTTAGAACAGGGACTTTGTAATTGATTGAATGAATGGAAGGTCCTGGGGTGGGGTAGTACTTGGAGATTATTTAATCACACTTAGTAAATGCTGTATTTTGAATTATGTCATGTTTTGACCTTCTCTGTTCTGAATTTGTCACTGAGTAAAATGGAGAGCACCTATGCTGGTATTTTGAACCTTGGGAAGTTGCCTCTGCTTGGCATTACATTACAGTTCCCCTACCCACTGTTCCAAATGTAAGGATAAATTCAGATCAATGCACAGGCAAGGCAAATGAACTCAAATGTCAGAAAATAAACAAATCTCTTGTGTGGGTCTACTTCTGCTACAATATATTGCAGTATTTCATATCTAAACTTCTAGTCACACAGGCAAGTCATAGGAATAGACATTCCTCATCCAACTTTTCAACATTCTTCTCACATGCAACCCAGGGTACTGCTGGGCATGAAAATCCCAGTTTTCATCTACGCTGGTAATCAGATATATATATATATATTTTTTTTTTGGGGGGGGGGGAGCTCTTAGGTCACTCTGCCTCATCTGGATCACTGAGCTCAGACACAAGCAGAACAGAATGTTGTTCTTGTCCCACTGGACAGAGTTTTTAATGCATGCTGCTTTTAATATTCAGCCTCTCCCTGGGGTCTAACTAGGTTACACATTGAACCCAGCTCAACTTAGTGGATAGAACATTCTCACTCTGGAGGATCTTATGAGCTATAAAAAATTCAGAATGGGTATAAAATTGTGAGTTACATAGAAAGGAAGGGGAATGACATGAAACACCACTATAATAACATTTGCTATAGAGATAAATTTGACAGACATGAAGACTGCAAGAAAGCTTAACAGCTGAAGTATCAGTAGGCTCTTACTATTTGATAGTGTATAATAATAGAATATAAGGTTCTTGAAGGCAGATAATTTTTCTTTTCTTTTTGTCCTTTAATTCTCTAGCATATAATAACAAGGATGGATAAATAACCATGGTAGAGAGAGTCATTTTCAGAGAATGGAATACCTGAGTTCGAGTACCACCTTTGTTTTATATTGGTTATGTGACTTTGCAAATGATCACTTTTCAACACCACAGCAAACATTCTAAATTAAAGCACAGCTGGTGACTGACCTGCATAAATGGTGTTTCCTGATTATTCTCCATACCAGTAAAATCATATATCTGGCCCCAAAATAATATAAATAAAATAAAGATTCTCAGTTAATGATTTGGCAGTCCCAAAGGATGGGCTCTGAGAAAAGTGCTATAAGAAAGTTTTGATGCAATCATTTTGTATCTAGAGTAGTAGAAGTGGTAAAGAAAGTATATTCCAAGTATAGGATACAATTTTTAAAAATATTTTAACTTTTATTTAAACCTGGAAGAGAACTGACAGATCAGCTAGTCCAAACCTTTCATTTTGAAAATGAGAAAGCTCTGCCACCTAAAAAGCACATATTTGGAAGGTGATTTAAGAATTTTAATGTCAATAACCAATGTGACAGTAGTCATCTTAATAGTTGTTGGTTACATTAATCAAGGAACATTAAGCACGGGGTATCTTTAAGGCAATAAAGAAAGCTTCACAGAGTAGACTTATGGACAAGAATGCTGAAATTAAAATCCTGCCTCAGACAGATGGAGAGGGAGAGGATGAGGGAACCAGTTATTTGGGTAACTCAGTTCATTCTCTCCTCCATCTTCTCCTCTCCAAAGAAAAGTAAATTTTGATGGCCAGAAGCTGCCCACTTAACTTAGCATATACTGACTACATTCCTTCCTCCCTTCCTTCCTTCCTTCCTTCCTTCCTTCCTTCCTTCCTTCCTTTCTTCCTTCCTTCCTTCCTTCCTTCCTTTCTTTCTTTCTTTCTTTCCTTCCTTCTTTCTTTCTTTCTTTCTTTCTTTCTTTCTTTCTTTCTTTCTTTCTTTCTTTCTTTCTTTCTTTCTTTCTTTCTTTCTTTCTTTCTTTTTCTTTCTTTCTTTCTTTCTTTCTTTCT
>NW_027186492.1:18684621-18724913 GCF_028583685.1 Petaurus breviceps papuanus
TCTTTCTTTCTTTCTTTCTTTCTTTCTTTCTTTCTTTCTTTCCTTTTCACAAAACCTTAAACCCAGTTCACTCTGAGGTTCATATATTGGACCACAATGGGTCCCTGTGCAAGCTCCACTTAATGGCTGTATTTTGGGCCCCCCTGCCTTAAAGTGAATGTCAATGGTAACTGTTTCTCTTTGGAACAGCAACCCTGAGGGTCTTCCCTCCCAAACTTGATATGATTTTTAATTCTTTTTCTAATTAAAGGGGCCATCCCTTGGCTCAATTTCTAAAGAAGCCTATTCACATTATGAATGTGTATTATCTCACTCTAAATGAGTACTTGAAAAGGCTTGCATCCTGGGCCATGTCCAGTCACCTTCATGAATTTCTGGTCACTGGATCCAGATGGCTCTGTTATAAAAAGTGAGGCTGGTGACTTTACACAGCCCTCCCTCACTCAAAGCAAAGTCATCATTTCCCTAATGCCATGGTCCTTTTCAAAAGCAAAAATCAAACACAAGCCTCAGACAGATACTTGTTATGTGAATCTTGACCAGTCATATAACTTCTGCCAGCATTAGTTGTCTCATCTATAAAATGGAAATAAAAATAAAACCCAGTTCATAGGCTTATTTTGGGGGGCAAGCTAGATAATGTCCATGAAGTACATTACAAACCTTATAGACATAAATACAAATCTTGAGTGGTTTTATTCTTATCTTCATCCTCATCCTCTTCCTCTTCATTATCACTATTATCATTATAATTATTAATAACTGTCCTTAGATCAGGAGAATTCACTCTGAGATCCAATCTCTAACAAACGTTAACTGTGTTAACTCTTGTCAGGTCATCTTAGTGCCTTAGACTACTTTCTATGAGATTGAGTTGCTAAGCTATATGTATAGGATATGTTCCTATAACTGGAGTTCTGAAAATTGATAAAATCATAGGTCTGGACCAAAAAACAAACAAACAAAAAATCAACAATGGTCAAAAAGTTTAAAACTGGAAAATCCACTTTCTTAAATGATGATGTAGGTAATCATATGAGTACTTGGGAATGCAATCTATTAACTTATCATTACAGGTCAATATATAGAAGTGGTATTAAAAAGTCATATATTTTATCCCTCCAAAATTGTTGAATAGCATTGAAAAAATCTCGAGAGAGACACAGATACTGAGAGATACAGAAAGAAAAGGTGATGCCACAAGCAATTTAAAAGTTTAAGGTACTTACTTTATAGCCTAATGACAAATGCTTTATCAATATATCTATACATATTTATCAGAGTTTTCATTAACCAGCATCCTTTGTGCTATGGTCTAAACTTATTTTCTTTTGTCTTATGGAATAGGTTATTATACATTATAATCTTCTGTAGTACAATTCTTATATGTTTAAATTCATATTGGATCCAAATTATCTATTTGACCTGAGAACCATAAATAAACAGTGATTCAGTTACAGGTGTCAAATGTTCTCCAGTATCATACTATCCCATGACAAATAAGGAATTCTGCAGGTCAGTTGTGACAAATACACTTGAGATAGTAAGTCATATACAAAGAGTATTGGAGAGTCATCTAGCAAGAATCATAGAAAATAGATAGACTGCCTGCCAAACAGAGTAGATCTCATGAGATCACTAATGGTCAGTCAGTAGGCAAAAAACATGCTACACTGAGACAGTGGTATTTATTTGGACAAACATGTAAATAGTGATTGCAGAATTGTCAGTCTGTTGTTAGGTGATCTCTGCTCACATTATGACAAGAAGCCATAGATTAAAATAGGAAAATGAAAGTTACTCGGAAGCAAAGTGAAAACCTCTTCTCAGTATTTCTCAAGTGTTTTGTCTAGAGGAAGACCACTTAAAAAATTTCTCCTTAAAAAAAATAATCACAGTCACCTACTTCAAACTTTCTTTAAAACTGATCCCACAATTTATTTAATCCTAACATTCTTGGAATTTCTCCAACCATTTTCTATGGTTTTATGTAAATCAAAAGCAATATTCCTGATTTGTGCATTGGAATCAAGCAGAAAGGGATTGTCACGTCCTTGTTCTAGGATGTTATGTCTCATCTCACACTACCGAAAATAGCATTGGCTTTAATCTCTGTTTTGTACTGTACTAATGTTAACACTGATCTAATGGTTCATATCTGACTCATAGAGGATATATTTTTATTTCACCTTTATTTCAGTTATGGCCATTCAGGAAGTTCTTAGTATTTGCAATGTGATTTTTCGCCCAAGACAAATCCAATTAATTTTTGCCAAAAAAATTAAATGGCATATTGTACCAAACCTTTTATTCAAGTTTAAACAAAATTCAGGCATGAATCAAATGATGTTCCTATCACTGGTTAATTATTAGTTTCTATTGAAAGTTTAATTTTTTGTTAGGGTTTCTTCAAAATAGTCATATAGTGCATTCCTTATGTTTTAAAACTTCCATTGAACACATTTATGCTTTTAGTGATTTATGGGTGATATAATAGTTTCTAAGTACTTTTCTTTTCCTTTTTTGAGAGACCCAGGACTACATATAATTATGATCTTCTTGTTGCTCTGTGGTTTACACCACTAGCCTCACCTCAAATATATGTGCAACTAAGTGTAGTCATATGAAATGATTACGGAGATAGTTTAAATGAACAGTAGACCTATAGGCATCAGGTTTTGCCACTGGATAATGTAATTGAAATGTTCTCATTCACTCTTTCTGAGTCAGACTGGCCACATATGCTCTAAGTGATTCTAAGATGGTTTGTGGGCTATCTTTTCTACTGAAATTGGCTCAAGGCCCCATCAGCTCTAATCTCCATATGTTAGATACTAGTAACTAGTTTCTTAGTTCCTGTTAACATCTTAAGATAAAATTGCTTTTACAAGGGTTTATTTGCTTCAAAGTTTTAGTGAGAACATAGCTATTTATCTATCATCCATATATCTAGCCATCTATCTATCTATCCATCTATCTATCTATCTATCCTCAAGACTTAAGTATGTATCTCTGAAATCAGTTATTACATAACATTGATCACAAGTTCATGTCCAGATATGCTATTACTATTAGATGACTTTCACTTTCCACTTGGCTAGATTCTGAAGTTACTTCAAAAGATTGTTCCTTTTTCTTTGGGCACCTACGTTGGACTGGCTGCCATACCTAGAATCTGGAATCCTTATACACTGAGGGACTATCTTCATTCCAACCTTTGGAAACTTACAAGATCTAGGACATCAATTTCTTCACTTAGAATGGGGAGAAACCATATGCAGAAGTTCAGGATCAAGACCTATTTCTCAGCAGCATATTACCTTGACAGAAAGAAGTTCCCAAACTCTGTCCTATTATGGTACTGTCTCTCACTGTAAACCTTGACAGAAGAAGTCTGAGGATGAGCAGATCCTCTGAAAGGAATCACCCCAAAAATATAAGATCATAAAGAGATGCTAGGGAATCTGTTTAATGGAGAATCATGATGATAGGTAATGAAAGTGCCATAGAGAGATGGCCACATATAAGCAATCTGCAATGGCTTACAGTCTGCTAATCACACAATTAGTAGGAGTCCTTTTCAGCTGGTTGTGTAGCCAGAACTAGATGCTGCCTTTTTGGAGATGCCCAAATCCTGTCTACAGAATCAAGTGAAAAAAATGGTTCTCCTAACAATTTCATTAGCAGACTGGAAAGAGTTACAGAATATATACATGTGTGCAAGCCTCTGTGAAGCACTTCTTTGCACAGAACCAAGACTGTCCCAGAAGCAAGCTCCCTAATATTTCTGTATGGTAAAGTTGAATTAGTGAATATAGCTATACTCGGCAACTGAGTAGGTCTGTATCACCATAGAATGTAAGCAGCTCTGAAAATGAATCCTTTCTATGGCTATTAGAGGACCAGATATAAAATTTCTTATTTGCTTTCAGTTAGTGTATTGTTTGCATATGCATAGTTACATTTAAAGGAATTTTCCATTTTTAAAAGGCATTGATTTTCCTAACTATCTCAAGATTTTCTTCCTATAAAATCTTATTTACATTATTTCTATTTGTATGTAAAATTCCTTCCTCTTTCCCATGGATTACAGAAAAGTAAAATTTAGTTGAGCTTAAATTTGCATTATCATGAATATCAAATTACTATCATCACATTAATAAGGGTTTAGGATGTGCATTGGCAGAAGGCTTGCTGACCAGTGACTTGCCTTAGCTTAATAAATGAAGTTTCAGATCTAGCTAAGCATTTCTCCAAAGCCCATTACTATAGTACTCAAGAGCACATTGGCCAAATTTGCCAAATAGTCACTTCTTTGCTTTGTTTTTATTCAAAAGCTATTTTTGCAAGGGCTTTATTACTTTCTTATTGTCCAAATTTACAGTCTTATTAAAGACTGATGTAAATAAGGAGTCTAATTTCTCAGCCACTTTGCAGTAATTGTTAATTTCCTGCCCTTCCTCATTTATTAACAGCCTGTTATCCCTGTAGGATCTTTCTGTCCTCACATTGAAATATAACTAGACCCCCTTTTCTGTTCTTACTTGAGTGTTTCATTTTCATTTCTAAATGTCTCTCATAGACTATTCTTGCTTTCTAGCTCTGTCTTAAAAGCCAAAAATCTAGGGGCTCTCAGTTGCTAAACCTGCCAGTAGTAAGGGTGATGATCCATAAATTTGATCTGCAATAGAGAATAAAAATGTTTCCTCTCTTTCTCCTTCGATTTCTCCCTTCATTATTTCCTTCCTTCTTTTTTCCCTTCATTCATTTATTCCTTCCTTATACCCTTCTTTCCTTTTTCCCTCCCTCTCTATACCTTCTTCCTTCCTTAATCTTTCATCTTTTTTATTTCTTTCCTTCTTCATTTTCCTTCATTCCTTTTATATTCTTCATTTTTATTTCTATAAGGGCCTTGAGTAAGACTGCAATATCAGGATTATCAAAGCATACACTCTATTTAATAAATCATAGTAAGTATGAGTTTCAAAAATAGAGACTTAAAATTAAACAGTCCGAGATTTCCTATCATGAACTCCTGTGCTAAGCTTGTGGATGAGAAAAATATGGATTAATAATAGTGTCCTTTTTTGAAGATAATGCTTTTCTTCTCTAAAGCTCAAAGAATTTTTATAAGCCTTACCTCATTAATCTTCACAATGTCCCCATAAGGTAGGTGTATAAGCATGATCTCCATTTAATTTATTGTAAACCAGGGCATAACACAGCATGAGGATAGAGGGGAAAGGCATGAGTTTAGGGAATAGTGAAGAGTTCAGTTTGGCTAAAACATGAAGTTTTGAAGGAAAATGGAAAAACAAGGCAGAAAAAGTAGTTTTCAGCTGGCACCTTTTAATAGTAATGGAATTTAAAGATCCCCCTGTACTGGCTTGGTTTTCAGGTTGAGTGTCAAAACCCAGAGCTTGTGAATCCCATTTGTGAGATAGACTGGTTGACGTGAAAAGAGAGGGCTGAACTGGGAGGAGCTGGTGCCATGGTTTTGGAGAGGCACAAGCAGAGGAAGAGAGGCAGAAGAATTTCTGGAAGCATCATCATTGAGGCCTTGAGAGACAGAGAGAGAGAGAGAGAGAGAGAGAGAGAGAGAGAGAGAGAGAGAGGATTACTGGAGGGCCAGTTCAAGCTGCCCAGGACTTTTAAGAGCTGCCACGCAGAGTTGCCAAGGACTGAGGAAACATGGCTGTAATGCCAGTACTTTGTCTTTCTGTTTTGATGTTGTTTTGCTAGATTTGTCTGCTGGTGAAGGACAGTGCTGTTGTTGCAAAGGTCCTGGAATCTTGCTGTTGGTTCAGGGTCCTGAGGCTGTTCTGCAGACAGAGAATGAATTGCATCCACTGGCAAAGGACAGTGCTGTTGTTGCAGAGGTCCTGGAAACTTGCTATTGGTTCAGAAGCCCTGAAGAAGGATTTTCTTGTTGTGTGTTTACAGAAATCCTGGAAGAAGGTCTTGCCAATGTTTTCAGGGGTCTTAGGACTGCTCTGCAGACAGATAATGAATTAATGAGGGCACTGGTAATTTATCTTGTGGCCTTGTTAAGCTTTGTCTCCCCAGGAACAGATTGCTGAGAACTTGCCTGGGGTCAACATGAAGAAAAGACCTCTCTTTGGGTATTGAATGGTGTGATGATATCTTAACCTTGCTGTAACTCTGGGGTAGATGCCCTTTGTACTCTCTACTGCCCCTTTTGAGAGGGTGATTGGCATTAACTGATGATAATTCAGTAATTCAGTTGTGATCCAGTGGTGGGAAACTTTTGTGGGGTTTTTTTTTTTGTTCTCTGTGACTGACCAAATGAATGTACTTTGTTTATGATTGGAAACTAATCTGCATTTGAGAAGAGGGTCTTTGGGATTGATTAAAGGAATGTACTTTACAGGGGTGGAGTAGTACTTGGAAGAGGGACTTTGTGATTGACTAAATGAGTATACTGTTCAGGGATGGAGTAGTACTTGGAAATTATTGAATTACACTTGGTGAATGTTGTATTTTGATTTTCTCTGTTCTTAATTTGTCACTGAATAAAATGGAGAGCAGCTATGCTGGTATTTTGAACCTTGGAAGTTGCCTTTGCTTGGCATTACACACCTCTGCTGTGATAAAATGCTTTGAATGTTCATAAAATTTAGGAACCAAGATCTGTTTACCTTCTTTCCTGATATAAGAACAGGATAGGGTAAACTAATGTTATATGATTTGCAGGGCCTGCTACCATAAATCATTAATATAGGTAAGCTTTATATCCTCCAAACATCATCTTTTTCTTTCTAGGTTCAACATATTCTTTTGGGTTCTCTCTTTTATTGGTTCCTCTCTCTACTCTAGCACATTTTCTCAGTTATCTTCTTTGTTTTTTTTATTAAATGCTTTATTAACTTCTAGTTTACATCATTCATTTCCACAAGATTTTGAGTTACAAATTTGCTCCCCATTTTTCCCTTACCCACTACCCCAAAATAGCAATCCCACTGGATATCCCCTCCTCCAATCTGCTCTCTCCCATATCCTCTCCCATACACCCATCCTACTTTCCAGTAGGGCACGGTGGATCTCTATGCCCCAGTGCCTGTATAACTTATTTCCAAGTTAGCAGTTATTTTCTAAAGCACAAATATGACCATGTTATCCCCTATTCAATCAGTTCTACTGATTCCCTCTCACCTGAAGAAACAGTAGGAAAAAAAAAAGCCTCTGTTTGCTTTTAAAACTCTCAATACTCTGGCCCTCTTTTTCCTTTGCAGATATCTAACACCATAAATCTATCTGCATATAATATGTGATTCAATGACATGCTCCCCCACCCTGTGTTTCCTCATTTTTTCCTTATTCAGAGCATTTTCACTTGCTGCCACATGTCCTGAACTTTCTCCCTCTTGGATGTCCACCTTCTAGCATCTCTAGCTTCTCTAAAGTCTCACATTCAACAAAAAGTCTTTCCTCATCTTCCTTCTTCTTAGTACCTTCATTTTAAAGTAATCTACATATATATGTATAAGTTTGTGTGCATATATATGTATAAATATATACATATACACACATCACTGTGTGTATTTATTTGTATGTATGTGTATATGTATATGTATGTATCCTGTTTTACATAGGTATTTGAAAAGCAACAAGAGTCCCTTGATACCTATACAAGCCTAGGGACCAGAACCAGGCACAGTTTAGCAACTGCATTGCTCCTGTTCACTTCTGGGTCACAGTTTTTGAGTGGAAAGAAGCACTTTTGGTTACAAGGGAGCAGAGGCCCTAAGGAACAAGGAAATGTGTGGCTGCAAAGGAATGAGGGCCATTCCTGAATAAGAACCATAGCACAGATTGGGAAAGTAGTAACCATATCTCTGCCAGATAACATCATCTTGGAAGCACTGAAAACTTCAGAAACTCAAGAACTAGTTCTCAAAATCATAGCATAAAAATGCCTAAAGCTTAGGACAGTGCCCTCCACCATAGCCCCAAGTTCAGTAACAAAGTCCAAATTTAAATAAAGTTCAAAATCAAGAAATAGACTGGAAAAATTAGCAAAAATCAATAAAAAGACCTTGACCATAAAAACAAACTATGGAAACAGGGGTACCAAATTTGACACAAATTTAGAAGATGATAATGATTTCAAAGTAACTATAATCATAACTTCAAAGATAAAAATATGAATTGGATAAAAGCCAAATAAGAATTCCTGGAAGAAGTAAAATGTATTTTAATTTTTATCGAGGAAAATAATTTCTTACAAATTAGAATTGGGTAACTGGAAGCTAATCATTTCATGAGTCATCAAGAAAAAAAAATTGAACAAAGTTTAAAAAATGAAAAAAAAATGGAGGAAAATATTTAATATCTCATTGGAAAAAGCAACTGACCTAGAAAAGAGAACAAGCAGAGATAATTTAACAATTATTAGACTACCTAAAAGTCATGATCAAAGAAATAACCTAGACATATATTTCAAGAAGTTTTCAAGAATACTGCCCTGATACTATAGATGCAGAAAATTACATAGAAATTGAAAAGAATCCACCAATCCCCTGATGAAAGAGATCCTAAAATGCAAACTTTAGGAATGTGACAACCTAAATTACAGAGCTCCTAGGTCAAAAAGAAAATACTTCAAGCAGACAGCAAAAAATAATTGAAATATCATGGAGCCAAAATCAATATCCCACAAGATTTAGTTGCTTCCACATTTAAGGAACAGAAGACTTTGAATAAGATATTCTAAAGTACAGTCCTTCAAAGGGAGTGGGGCCAATATTGAATGAAAATAAGACTTTCAAGAATTCCTGATGTAAATATCAGAGTCACATAAACAAATTTGACATTTAAACAGGAGTCTAAAGAGAAGCAGAAAGGGTAAACAGGAAAGAAGACATAATAAGTAAATATAAGGGACACCATGAAGTTAAATTGTTTACATTCATATATGGAAAGGAAATTCATGGAACTCCTCAGAATATTACCATTCTTAGGACAGTTAAAAGGAGTTTACATAGACAGAAGGCATAAGTATGAGTCAAATGGGGAAATTTTTCCCACATAAAAAAGAAGTTCAAGGAAGAACTGTTATAATGGAGTAGAAAATAAGATCTGTGGGGAGGAGGGAACAGGAAATGCTTGAACTTTATCCATATTGGGATTGGTTCAAAGAGAGGAGAATATAATACATATAAAAATACATAGTTGTGTAGAGAGAAAAAGGGGTGGTAATAAATGGAAGGGCAGGTTAAGGGAGGCAATGGTTAGAAGTAAATAAACTTTTGAAGAAAGATAAGATAAAAAAGAGAGAGAAAGAAACAGAAGAAAATGGGTTGGAGTAGAATACACAATTAGCAATCATAACTGTAAATGTGAATAGGGTGACTTCACCAATAAAACAAAGGTAGACAGCAGAATGGAATTGAAACCAGAATTCAATAAAATGTTGTTTACAAGATAGACACTTGAAACAGGACACAGAGTTAAAGGACTGGAACAGAATCTAATATATTTTACCTCAATTTAAAAAAAAGTAGGGATAGCAATTGTGATCTTAGGCATAGTAAAATGAAAAAAAAAAGACTGAATTAAAAGAGATAATCATGCACAATATTTTATGCTAAAAGGTACTATAACAAAGACATTATATGAAAAAATTTCATAGCATTTTTCTCTGATAAAATCTTCATTTGTCAAATATATATTGAGCATGATAGAACTGAGTAAAATTTATAAAAATAAAAGTCATCTCTCAATTGATGAATGGTCAAAAAATATAAACAGGCATTTTTTAGAAGAAACCAAAGCTTGCTATAGTTATTCCAAAAAATGATCTAAATTGCTTTTAATTAGAGAAATACAAATTACAGTTAATCTGAGAAACCACTTCATACTTAACCACACAAGAGAAAAAGAAAATAATATGTGCAGGAGCTGATGTGTAAAAATATGGCCACTAATACACTGTTGGCAGTGTGTAAACTACTCTAACCTTCCTGAAAAACAATTTAGAACAATGCCTAAACGACTCTAATTCTCCATATTCTTTGACACAGCAATTCCACTTTTAGGTTTGTCTCCCCAAAACATCAAAGAAATGGGGAAACAAAACCTATAGCTACCAAAGAATTTATAGCGGTTCTTTTTGTCGTGGTAAAAATGAGAACTTTAGGACATGCCCACCAACTGAGGAATGGCTGAACAGGTTGTGGCATATGATTATTCTTCTGCTATAAGAAATGAGAAGCAGAATGGTTTCCAAAAAACTAGGAAGACATATGAAATAATGCAAAATGAAATGATCAGAAGCAGGAGAACATTGTACACAAAAACAGTAACATTGCAATGATGATTAACAATAAAGTCTAAGATACTTACTATGCTTTCAGTTTCCTTAACTGTGAAATAGGGATAATAAGACCACCTACCTCACAGGACAAGACCAAATGAAAAAAAAAAAAAACATTATAAAGCATAGCACAATGCCTGTCATATAGTAGGTGCTAAATAAATGTTTATTATCTACCCTCTGCTACTTCGGAGATTTTGAGCTTCTAGTACAGCAACATCTATTAAAAACCCAGGTTTTTTTTATTTAAATAGTGATTATTGTTATGTTTCAGAAATGATGATGATGGTAGTGTAAGTGGTGGGTATGGTGGTTATCATATGGATTCAACCTTAGAAATCATTTTTTGTTTAGAAAAGAAAATCAGAGATGAAATAAGAAATTAAAATATTTATCATAGTAAAATTTTAGGTGTAATTTTTTAAGTATACCCCAAAACTTCTAGCTGCCAAAATAGCAAATGTTGGGCTGTGGAAAACTATTTACTTATTTTCCAGCAGAAATATATTTGAAATATTTCAAAGAAAATAAATTGCTCCTCTTCAGAAAAATGTTCATATAGAAGCTTTATGCTCTTCGATTTCTTAATGTTGGACAATATTTTCCAACATATTTTCACCTTTTTCTGTATGTGCTTCACAATGGAGTTACCAATTATAAGTAATATAGTGACTTGGTTTGGAGGGCCTTCTCATAGAATTTCTTTATTCCTTCATCTTCTGACAAAGATGTTAATATATCACAGCATTTCTCTCTCTCCCTCTCTCTCTCTCTCTCTCTCTCTCTCTCTCTCTCTCTCTTTTTTCTTTTTTTTATTCTTCTTTTTCTCTTTTTTTTTTTTTCTTTCTCTCTCTCTCTCTCTCTCTCTCTCTCTCTCTCTCTCTCTCTCTCTTTCTCTCTCTCTGGCTGAGAGCTAGAATGGTATACTGTTTATAAGTTTGGTTTTAGAGTTGATAACATCAGTGTTTGTGTTGTTTAAGGCATGTAGCTGCATGAGCACTGACAAGTCACTTAACCTTTCAGTACCTGATTCAATTCTATAAAACTATAACTTGCAAGGAAGTTGAAGATTTACATTGGTGGAGAGATTTCCATAATAAGAGTTTCCTAAACCAATGAAATAAAATGTCCAGACCTATTTGTTTACATGCTTTCACTTTTGCTTATGATGAGCATTGTAAAGTGAGAACATCAAAGTGTCTCAGAAAATGATCACACGTTCCAAGAAATGATGTGTCCTATGGCACAGAACATATAATCAACTCTGAAAAGGGAAGACTACCTCTTCTACTGTCAAGTCTGTGCTTTGTTTAGGTATTGTCTATTGTGTAACTATCCTTACCCTTCTCTTTTAGGAAATACCCCATTTTACTTGAATACTCTCTACAAATCTAACTTGCACACATACTCTTCTCCTTCATGATTACCTCATCATTAGACACCTCCACCACCACCACCCCCAATCAAGTCCTTTCAATCTACATGTGATTCCTGCCCAATCAGATTTCTATATTCAGTCGGTTGTATCATAATACTTTGATTCGCTTGTCCTCTTTATATTCTATCATTTAATGTTTTATGCTTCCTTAGCTCTGGGACTCCCACATACTTCATTCCTTCTTTTACTGCTCTACAACATGATAAGAAATGAATGATAGAACCATGTTGACAAAGTCCTCTAAAAGTTCATGACAAATAATTTGCCCAAGTCTTCACTGATCCTTAAAACTTTCTAGTAACATTACATGATAATTCCATAGTATACTCCCTACAAAAGCTACAGCAGAAGTATAGAGCCTACCTTCAATTCTGAGGAGAAATAAATGTGTAAGGGTGTTGTCTAAACCATTCTACCTCATTTAGTTCTGATATACTTATAAACTAAGAAATCTCTTTATTTCTACTCTAATATGTATACAATATATATAATATACTCGAATATGTATATCACTAGGTGTGAATAAGCCTTGAACACCTTCCTAGGTACAACAAGAAGTCTGTTCAGAATTACTAGGAAACTTGATACTATGTATAAAACAATCAAGGCAGTTGAAATTAACAGACTTCAGGGTTCTGGCAGCAGAGAGGAAGGAGTAGGAATATCAAGATATGAGCCAAAATGAATCACCATTGTAATAGGCACTGGTGAAATGGAAAAGTTAAGATAGGACTGAGTCAGAGCAGAGAAGGGAAAGGTCTATAGGCATCTGGAAGTGGAAGACTCTTGTTTCTTTCAGCGATTTCCTTGGAATATATGCCCAACAACAGAATCACTAAATGAAGTATATGGAAAATCTAGGAGCTTTTCTAATATCATTCTTGATTGATATCAAGAATACTTTAACCAATCCCTATTTCCAACAATGTTTTAGTGTGCCTGACTTACCACAGTTTCTCCATCATTGACTCTTCACATTTTAAATCATTTTGCTAATTTATATGGTAAGTAGTAAAATCTTATAAAAAATTTAATTTCAATTTATCTTTCTATTAATGATTTAGAATATAATGTTGAAAGGTCATTTATTACTTTTAATTATTCTTTTGAAAACATTTTTTATTATCTAGTAACCAGGGCTTCTTAAACTTTCCACTTCCAATCCCATTTCCTTTTTCTGAAGTGTTAGTTGTCATTGAATGGCCTGAAAGCAACCAAGGGTGCATTGAAGTTGCATGATACAGCAGGGGTAAGAGCTGTCAAAAATACCTTGGATTCATTATACAATTGATTTGAATTAATTTTTGGGCATTGTGTGTTCAGAAAACTTTTACTGATGCCAATTTTTCCCCAGACCCCACATGGGATAGAGACCCACATAAGTGCTAGATCACTTATGGATATATCTATTGACTGATAGCTCTTGGTATTAAATCTTTTTATCCATTAACCTTGCAAATTTGATATCAGATTTTATATCATGTATATTTAATGAAAATACATTTTCCACCTGATAATTTTTTAATATTCTGTATTTACTGACTTTTGCTATAAATATAATTACAAACAAAACCATTTTAGTTTGTGTAATCAAAATTATTTTGTTTTCTCATCCTTTTTGTTTATTTATTTGTTTAATAATTAGATGTAGTATATGGTATAAGACTATAGACATTATCCTTATTTCTTCCAAACTATTTTTTACTTTTGCTAGAAGTTCGTTCTTGTCAAAAAGCAATTTTTCCCCCCACAATAATGAATGATCTTGGGGATATTAAACATGGATCTACTTTTATTAATCACCTCCTCTTCTTGTTTATTTTAGTCTTTCCTACTGATTTATATTTCTGGTTTTGAGCCAGCATTGAATAGATTTGAAGACTACAGTTGTATAATATAAATTGAACTCCATTAAAGCTAAGCCCTTTCTATCAAATATTATTTCCATCCTTATTTCCCTTGAAATTTGAAACTTTCTATTTTTTCAATGAATGTGTTTTTAGTTTTTGTTTTTTGTTGGGTTCTTTGCCTAGTTCTATAAAATACAGTATGTAGAGGCTTCAGGGCTCACTCTTTCTATGTCTAATACTTTGAACAGATTTGAGCCCCCAAATGTCCCCTTTCCACATTCTGAGGGTGAATTCTAAGAGGCTGGGGATATTTCTTTCTAATTCTAAATAGCTCATGAGCTGTCCTCCACCCTCCACTTCTTCCCCATAAATGTGCTTCCCACTCTGAATATTGGGTATATCAATTATCTAATATGTCAGTCAAGTGCCTAATTAACTTTAGAAATGAGCATTTACTACAATTCCATAGTTTTTATAAAACAACCTCACAAAAGTCTTTGACACACTCACAAAGTACATAGACAGCACAGGAGGAAGTAAAGCATATTAGAGCATATATGATAAAGTAACTCATAGTTCCTGAAAGTCCTTAGTCTGGAAACTTTAAGATATACCTTAAAGCAAGAGTTGGTACTTTGTGTCATAGAGCCATTTGGATATCTGGTGAATCTTGTAGTCTCCTTAATATAATATTTTATAATACAGAAAATAAAATGCATAAGATCAAAGAATATAATAATATATAGAAAGCCACAATAATACCATAATAAGACCATAACACCATTATAAAATTCTAGAGCTTTGAAGCTGGGAGACAGATTAAAAGTCATAAAATTTAATTGACCTCATTTCATAGATGAGGAAACTAAGACCATAAGAATGTAAATGAATTATCCAAAGTTGTACAGTTAGCAAGTGGTAGAACTAGTACTCACTCAAACTCAGGTTTCTTAACTCCTAACCCTGCTATTCTTTTCTTATCCCCCAAGCAATGATTCCCATAACTAGAGAATCTGGGGTAAAAACAATAGCAAGATACATGCACACACACACACATACAAACATACATATTTATGCTAAAGGTAGGATTTCCATTTTGGGATTGTCATATGAAATTAGTAGAGTAAGTCATCATATGAACTGAACAAAATAACCTATTACTTTTAGTTTATTCAAAAGTTTTCAGAAACATGTCTTTTTTCTGATTTACATTCTAAATACATTATAGCCCTAGTTAGGCAAGCATTTTGAAAGATTTGTTGCCACAAAAAATCAAGCTTGGATATCTGAAAAATTCAACAATTTCTGGTACAAAAGAATGAAAGTAACATTTTAAGTAAGTAACATCAAGGGTCCTAATTTAAATCTAGTCTCTGCTGCTTATTATATTTATTACACAGATGGGAAAATATTTTGCTCTTCACTTCTCTCTTCAAGCTTTCCACACCACTCTCTCATCTTACCCCTGAAGCAGAGCATCTTCTATCATATATCTTTATTGAGAAAATAGAAGTCTGGCACCACAAGTTCTCTCATACCTTCTTCTCCATATTTATTTTTTTATTTTTAATTAATTTTTATATTTAATTAATTAAATTTTATATTTAATAAATTTTTATATTTAAATTAAAAATTCTTATACCTTATCCCACATAATGCCTTCCTTTAATCCATATCTCAGCTTGTCTTCTTGCTATAACCATCTCTCCTGCCTTGATTCTTAATCTCTTCACCTTTCATCTTCTCTTGTAGACACTCCCTACCAACCAACAGCCATTCTGCAATCATTCAATTGTCAAAAGATATGAAAATGCAGTTTGCAGATGAAGTAATCAAAGCTATCTATCAATATCTACCCAACTATTTATCATCTATCTATCTATCTATCATCTATCTATTTATCTATCTATCTATCTATTTATCTATCTATTTGTTTAGATAATATTTAGACTCCTCTACAACTTATTAATATATTCATCTCTTCCTTAAAAATAATCTTGTTTTGAACTTATGTCCTCAAACAATAATCTTTTGTTTCTTATCCCTCTGACAGCCAAACTCCTGGAAAAAAAGAGTATAATGGCAAGCAAAGTAATACTTTGATGCTTCTTTCAGCTCTTCAAGTGCCTTTGAACTTCACCTTTGATGGTGTCAAGTCTTTGTTGGGAAAACTTTACATTATGTTACCCTTAATATGCTTAAGGGAGTCTGGAGACCTTCCTTGTCCTTAACAGACCTGACATCATCACATGGAAACCACAGTGGTAGAAGCTTACCAAAAGAGCAGATTAGGAAGGGCAGAACAGGAAGGGTAGAGAAGGAAAGAGTAGAGCAGATAAAAGCTCGAGCACCAACTGGGACCAAGCAAACCTGAGAGAGGGAATGTTTGTGGTGTTGCCTCTTGGTCTGTGTTGATTTCTCAGAAAGAAGTCCTGTCTGTTGTTCTGTTTTGATTTCTCAGATAGAAGTCCTGTCTTTTGTTCTGTATCACACATACACACACACCTGCACATACACACGAACACACACAGACACACACACATTCCCTTAAACTGTCATAATACTTAGAAAAATCTCATAAGTTACAAATATCATCTTTCCATGTAGGATTATAAACAATTCAAGTTTAATAAATTCCTTTTGATTTCTCTTCCCTGTTTACCTTTTCACGCTTCTCTTGCTTTTTGTATTTGCATGTTCAGCTCTGGCCTTTTCATCAAGAATACTTGAAAGTCCTCTATTTCATTGAATGTACTTATTTTTCCCTGGAGTATTATACTCCATTTTGATAGATAAATGATTCTTGGTTTTAATCCTAGCTCCTTTGACTTCTAGAATATCATTTTCCAAGCTCATCAATCCCTTAATGTAGAAGTGGCTACATCTTGTGTTATCCTGATTGTGTTTCTACAATACTTGAATTGTTTCTTCCTGAATGCTTGTAATATTTTCTCCTTAACGTGGGGCTTCTTAAATTTGCCTATACTATTCCTAGGAGTTTTGTTTTGGGGATCTTTGTCAAGAGATGATAGGCAGATTCTTTTCATTTCTATTTTACCCTCTGTTCTAGGATATCAGGGAAGATTTTTTCTTGACTTTTTTTGAAAGATAATGTCCAGGATCTTATTTATTTTTTGACAGGGGCAGGCAAGGCAATTGTGGTTAAGTGATTTGCCCAAGATCACACAGCTAGTAACTGTGTTAAATGTCTGAGGCTGGATTTGATCTCAGGTCCTCCTGATTTGAGAGCTGCTGCTCTATTCACAGCATCTCCCCCTAGGCTCTTTTTTTTATCATGACTTTCACATAGTTCAATAATTTTTAAATTATCTCTCCTGGATCTATTTTCCAAGTCAGTTAATTTTCCAATCAGATATTTCACATTTTCTTCTACTTTTTCATTTGCTTGGATCTGTTTTATAGTGTCTTTATTTCTCACAACGTTATGAACTTCCATTTGCTCCATACTAATTTTGAAGGAATTATTTTCTTCAGTGAGCTTTTGGACTTCCTTTTCCATTTCACCAATTCTGCTTTTTAAGGCATTAGTCTCGTTAACTTTTTGGATCTCTTTTCCCATGTAAGTTAGTTTATTTTTAAAGGTGTTATTATTCAGTATTTTGAGGGTGTCCTTTAGCAAGTTGTTGATGCATTTTTTCACTATTTTCTTTCTTACCTCTCATTTCTCTTACCAATTTTTCCCCTACTTCTCTTACTTGATTTTCAAAATTCTTTTTGAGCTCCTCCATGACTTGCAACTAACTCAATATTTTTTTCTTAGAGGATTTTGATGCAGGAGTTTTGACTTTGTTGTCATCTTCTGGTTCTATGTTTTTATCTTCTTTGCCACCAAAGAATGATTCTTTAGTATGATTTCATTTCCTCTGTTTGCTTATTTTCCCAGACAATTACTTTATTTTTCAGCTCTTTACCATGGTAATACTCTGCTTCCAGAGTGGAGAGTGCTCTGTCCCAAATTTCTGGGGCTTTATGCAACTGTTTCCAGAGCTACTTCTAGGCACCTTCCTTAGAACTGTGAGGAGGACACCTTCTTCATAGCCACCACAAGCTCTGCCACACCAGTGCTCCTTCTCACTGCAGGATTAACACCTAAGACTGCAAGCTAGATTCAAGCAGAGCAAAGCAAGAGTATCCTGCCTCAGTGCCAGCAAAGCAATTCTTGCAATTGTCCTCTGATCAGCCACTTTATACTCCCACCATCTGTGGGCATGGAGCTCTGGAAGCAGCCACTACTGCTACTAATACTACACCTTCTCCCTGGGGTGAGGGGTTGGAAAATGCTCTTCTCTCACCCAGGTCCAATAGGGTTTTTGCACTGTTCTTTTCCTTTCTCTTTGGCATTTGTAATTTGAGAAGGCTAGAAACCCTCATAGTTGCTAGTGATTCAGTTCCCTGAAGTCTGCTCTGTCCTGGTCTGTGCCACTGGTCTGTGTCAGAATGGCTTATGTGGGACTGCACTAGAAATGCTCTAGAAATTATTTTTATATATACTTGCTTATGTACGTGTTGCCTTCCCTTAGTAGAATGTAAGCTCCTTGAAGACAGAGGCTATTTTATTTTTGTCTGGTTTTGCTATCCTGTGTTTCCCTGATAATAAGACACTGTCTTATCATATTTTTGGACAGAAAAACACCAGAGGGCTTATTTTCAAGGGAGGGCTTATTTTAATGAACATTGATAGCAATTTTAATAAACAGGTAAATGTGAACCAAAAATGTACCTTTATTCAATAATGAATTCAATAAAGAACAGGATGACACTCTCACTGCTGCAGCTCTGATTGGATGCAGCTCGGAGCGCGGCGTGCATTTCACCTGGGGGGGGGGGGAGATGGTGCATATAGAGGGTACCATAATGTAGCGTGTAGCCCAGGGGATCACCTTCACTACAGTAGCAATCTCAATAGGGCTTATTTTCAGGGGAGGGCTTATTTTAGAGGAATCTTACACAGTAAGGGGAGGGCTTATTTTCGGGATAGGTCTTATTATCGGGGAAACACAGTATGTCCTAGCACAGGACTTTGAACAGAGGATGCACTTTATAAATGTTTATCTAATAAAATTAAATAGAAATTATCCCCTATATTTTGAGGGGTGTGAATTCTGAGCAAAGAATTCAGCTGAGAACACCTGCCCTCCCAACTAGGCTATCTCTTCTATGACTTTCAGGAGCCTCATTGGAAAAATCAGGAAATTTATAAGTGATTTGTCCCCATTTCAGGTTAGGGATTCCATTTAGGTGATAATTTACATACTCACTCAATATTCTCTACTTTCTATCTTGCTCAGTCATTTTCTTAAACAATAAGTTCCCCCACCTATTCTTTCAAGGAATGTTCTGCCTTTGTGGGTTGCTTGATCAGAGAGTATTGGATCAGTGGTCTTGGAAATTGTACCAAGGGTCTACTTTATTTTCTGTTTTGGGACCATTTTATAAGTCAATTTACATATCTTCACAAATATGCTACCTATAATCTGATGAACAAACTTCCTTCACAAATTGCACCCTAAATCAATGTAGCTAATGTCATGTGTTCCACCACCAGGAAATTTGATTTTATTGACATCAACTACTGAATTTTATTTTAACAATTTTGTATGTGTCCAAACCACCACATATCCTATTTTCTAAAATATTTTTTACCCTTCTTAATTAACTCTCAAATTATTCCCCTGTCAATACCTAGATATCACACTAATGCTCTTACAATGCAACTAAGTGCTACCAAAGAAATTTTGGATAACCAGAGAAGCTTCACTAGGTAGGAGATAAGGTATAATTATCAATAAAGTACATCTATACTAGGGATAAAGGACCTGCAAACTCAAGACCACACGTGGCCCTCTAGGTCCTCAAATGTGATCCTTTGACTGAGTTCAAACTTCACAGAACAAATCAACTTAATGAAAGGATTTGTTCTATAAAACTTGGACTCACGATGGAAAGGGATATCCACATCCAGAAAAAGAACTATAAACTCTGCAGATTGAAGCAAACTATTTGCTCTCTCTCATTTGTGTTTTGTCCCTTCTTTCTCATTGTTCACCCTATTGGTTATAATCCTTCTTTCAACATGACTACTGTTCAACATGAAGATATTTGTAGAACCTACATTTGATTACATGCTGCCCACAGGGGAAGCAGGGAGGAGAGTAAGGGGGAGAAATTTGAAACTTCAGGGATGGTGGAACTGAATGTTGTAAACTAAAAGTAAATTTTTTTTTAAAAAAAAAGCAAGTTAATGTTGAAGTTGTATATTTTTCAAATAAGCAATTTGAATTGAAAAAAAAAAAGCTTAGACTCAGTCAAAAGGCCACACGCCAAACCTATAAAGCTATGTGTGACCTTGAGCCTGAAGGTTCCCCACCCCTGATCTAACCTATACAAATCTTTTAGGTACTAAAATATAGGACCATTAGAACTTCTTGGTTTTTTTTTCTTTTTGCCTAGAGTTCCTAATTTCCATGTAGGTTCATCCCACATTTTCCTTGTCCCAGATCTGCAAGGTACATGAAGATGGGAACCGATGCTATTTGAGTGATAGTAGATGGTTAGAAGGAATTTGCATTCTTGAATGGGTTCTTTTCCTGATGTAGGCATAGTAAAGTTCATTACTTGAGAACATGTTTAGGGAGGGACTCTCCTAGTACCTCCATGTGCCTAATTTAGTTAGAATATTTTAATAGCACCTAGCACAGGAATTTATTATTAATGTGCATACAATGGATGTTTATTGAGTTGATTTGAATTAATTCAAAGCTTAATGCAAAGAAAGAGCTATTTGACAATTAGAACTGCCCAATTTATTTGCTCTGGTAGATAATAATCTTCCTGTCACCAGAGAAATCCAGAGACTGAATAACATCTGCCAGTGCTGCTTTGGAAGAAATTCCTTCACTAAGCTGGAGAATGAATTAGATTGCCATTAATGTCCAACTAATTCTTAATTCCTTGATTTCATTTTCATTCAATTTCTTGCTGTGCTTAGTTCCCCTAACCTAACAATCTTTGTTATGTAGAACTATTACTAAGTTCTTTGTTCATTATTAAAAAAAAATTTAAAAACAAGTAATTGCCTGGACAATTTTGATCATATCCACCAATTCTCTTTCCTTTCCCATCGAAAAAAAAAAGAAAAATATCTTATTTATGATGAGTGTCCATATTGCCCTAAGGTGTTGGTTGAACTTGATGTCTAAGGCACATGGTGCCTCTCAAAATCTGTCATTATATGTCCCAATCATAGGATTATAAAATCATTTTATGAGTTGTGGATGATAATACAGTTTTCTTCCTGGGTGTTAAGATTTGTGTGTTCTGATCAGACTTGGGAAGAAACCAAATATATGCTACCTTAAAAACAAAACAAACAAGCATAAAGGGCCCTTTAAGATCTGAACAGGAGAAAGGTATTAAGAAAACTGCTAGTTTTCTTTTCCAAGTTGTGCCGTGTAAAATTGAAGACATTTGTAAAGTGCCTGTGGTTTCATTACCATACAGTATTTGGAATATGTTGCTCTTTTATTAGCCAATGTGGAATCAGTCTGTTGCACAGATGTCAGCAAAAAAGAGGGTGTAATTGGTGGCAGGACATGCACCACAATGCCGGATGATTCTGAAAACAGGTTTGTACTTTTACGTAAAACACATAAATGGGTTGTATAACATTCAAAACCACATCAAAACTAATCTATTTTTTATTCCAGTGGCAGTTCAGAGACATTAACGATCAAGATATGCACAGAAATGAAGGAGCAAAAATTGCCATTCACATTTTGCAAGGGGAGCAAATGAGGCCCAGAACACTTTTTCCTTTGCTGAATTTAAATTTGCCTAAAAGCATCACAAACTCACAAGGTTGCAAATACACTTCCATTTGGAAAAGTGAAGAGATTCACATAGTGATGATAACTAAATCCAGGAACTTCCCCATCCTGAGCTTATGGAATTGTATGGGAAGTCAGTGGGGTTGAGTTCTCAGTGTACAATCTAAAGAGTGGGGAAAGAGCATTGCTTTTATTCACTGTGTGTTCGTTTGTGTTTTATTGATATACAAATTTATTTTCAATTAGAGTCCTAAAATGAGAGTGCCTGAGGCCTTTCATATGGCTTTGCCAAGTCCTGGGATTTAACTTGGTTAACAAGGCTCAGCAGACATCTTAGGGTTATATGTTTGCAGATGGGATTTGAGGTTAAGGAGATAAAGTGATGAAGTAAATAATGAACATCCAAAGACACAATTTTCAAGATTAGTAATCTGGTGATTTGAGATTAAGTGGCTGGGAAGTTTTTGTTTTGTTTTGTTTTGTTTTTATGATTTAGAGCTATACAAGTACAGCTGAGATTTGAAAAGCAAATGGATAAGAATGTAGAAGGGTTTTTTAGACAGTTTAGGGCTATACCCTGATCTTGATAGAATAAACTACCAACTCCCAATCCCAGATGTAGTTTAGCCAGGTGGCCCCCTACTGTTTTTTAGGCAATCTTTTTTTTAAGGCAAACAAATTTAGGCAAACTCTGGAAGTGAACTGTCATCTGATTTTAAATTTAATCCTCAGCATGGAAATTCCAGATCCATTCTGACTTCAACAATGTATACATGTAAAGCTCCCATTACATACTAGGTATAGAAAGTACCATGGATAGAAAGGGGGCAAAAGTATACATCTTAGTCTTATGAACCCAAGTAGATGCTAAACTCCTCAAGAATTGGTTCAATAAAAAAATAGATAATAACACAAGATAGCATACAATTAAATTTTAAATTGCTTTATCAATCAATAAACACTTAATAAGTGCCTACTATGTGCCAGGAACTGCATTAAGCTCTGGGGATAGAAAAAAGAGTTAAAAGATAGTCCCTGCTCCCATGAAACAACCTATATACAGGAAAAATGGGAAGTAATTGAGAGAAAAGGCACTAAAATTAAGAGGAGGTAAAAAAGTTTCTAGCAAAATAGGGGATTTTAGTTGGGACTTAAAGGAAGCCAAGAAAGTCAGTAGGTTGAGTTGGGGAGAGAGAACTTTCTAGACATGGGGTACAGTCAGAGAAAATGCCCACAGTTGAAAGATGGAGTATCTTGTTCTGGTATTTTAAAGGATCAGCATGGTTCAGAAGAAGGGATTCAAGGAGAACGAGTATTGTTAGAGAAGGCATTATGAACAAGGTGACAGTTGAGCTAGGTCTTCTAGGATAGGAAGGATTTATATAGATAGAGGGCAGAGGAAAGGGCATTGGAGTAAAAGGGAATAACTCGAGCAAAGGAATAGAGGTAGAAACAAACGTCACAAACTTTTGTTTCTTGGTTTTGCACTATTGGTTTTGAAATTTTATCAATATGCTGAATTCCTTTTGTAAATTTAAAATGCCATTACAAATGTAAAATTCAGAGAATGACTACCTCTGAGTTTCTTCAATCCATGGAGGGGAGGTAGGAAGCAAACATATGGAGATCAAAGTAATTGCCTTTCCTGGCAAAAAGACTAAAAGAAGGGTTAAACATGTTGAGCTTTCTTTAAACTAGAAAAAAGGAAGTCAAAAGAATCCATGTACAAATATTTTTTTCAAATATTATGATAAGATTTTGCATGAAAACTGGTTGTGTAACTGTTCTCTATTTCCAAGGACTGGAGAAGCAGGAAAGGAAAGCTTTAGGAGAAGGCATTTAAAATACAATTGAGGAACAAAAAAAAAAAATCCTTTCCATAAGGGATTTAAAATATTGGGGAACATAATGAGGGGAAGGTATGGATTCTCTTTTGTTAATTTTTTAGGAAAGAGTACTCAACTATCTTTCTTGAACTCAATGAGCAATACTGCCTAGAAGTGAAAGAATGGTCCAAATGTTTTCTTATTAAAGGTTTCTTCTATATGAACTTATCAAAACACAAAGGAATGCCTAAAGAAGATGAAGACATTTCCTTTTTTTGTCAATATAATGGATCCCTTGTAAATATTAAATATAGCAGCCCCACTATACATTATAGGAGAGGAGAGTATGGTTCAATTGAAACAAGCTCCATCCAGAGTACCAGGATTAACAGTCCAATTCATACAAATATTAAGGAAGACAGGAGGAGAGAAAGGCACAAGGGAAGAGAGGCACCTAAATCACACAGTTTATCACTTCACAGCTTGAGCTGTCAGAAACTGGGCAGGCACATTCTTACTTAACTTGTTGCTAAACCCAAATTAAGAAGACTCTGGAGGAAAACAGTTCCTTCTGTGGTTGAATATTTAAAAGGCTATTATTGACAATGAGAGCTTAGTGTGAAAGATGAACAGATTTAAGAAGAGAAGATACAGAGAGCTGTGTTGATGAAAAGATTCTTTGGTTTTGTTTGTTTTTCTTTCTAATTTAGTGTTTTTATAAAGCTGAAATGTGCTTGCATCTCATGGCAAGAAAAGTTTGGTAGCATCAGTCACCCTGACAATGATTAGTTTGCTTCCAATTATCATCTTTTGTTTAGTGTCATTATCACTCATCAGCTACTGCTCACATAATGCATTGTCCATCTTTTTGGGCAAGTAGTGTAATTATTCAATAACCACACAGTATTGATTGGAGGGCCTTATGTCCTGGCTGGCAATCCAAATTGCTAAAAACTTAGAACTTCAGCAGACAGAGTTTTTTCTAATGCACTTCCAAATAAAATGCCTCACAAAGGAAATCTGAAGTTTCTTCTTCAGTTTCACTATAGAGAAATTCCAGAGTTCACACAACTTTGTTCTTTAAGCACATCTGAACCTACATATTGGTTGTAGGCCTAAAGCTTTATAAAGCTTTGCCAGAAACCTGCAGAGCTCAGTGGGACCCAAGTCCTATCTGAAGTTCCCAAAGTCCTTTTAATAATGCAGCTGTAGTTTACTACCAGGATACCATATTGCGAAATATCAAAACCCATCACAAGCAAAACATCATGCAGCCTTGGACAGTGCCTTGGCAATCCTCTCATCTACTCATTGACAAACCTTTCATCTTGTGCTTCATTTTCAATGAATCATCTCTCCTCAAAGCTATTTTCACTGACAGTACTGAAGGCTAAAAACCAAAAAAAAATGTGGGGGAGAGGAAGGAGACTCAATTATGGGCAAATTGATAACAGGTTGGATTCACCATTAGCTTCCCAAATCCCACTATATCCATATTATTCTTTTTATTTATTTTCATAACACCATCTCAGAAGTCAAGGGATTCTTCCCCAAAATGTATTCATATTCCCACCCATGATTTATTTGAATTGAATTTGAAGCTAGCTAACTTTTTGGCCCCTGCGTGTTTTCCCTCACCACCCCCCCCCCTTCCCGCCAATCCCCTTAGCCCAAGTCAACAATGATCCTGAAAGATTGATATATTTACCATTGGAAGTCAACATCTGAACTTTCATTCAAGTCTTTTGCTTTCAATTACAATGTTCTTTTCTCTCTTTTTCTCCTTCTACCTATCACCATCAAAGAACAAATAAAACTTGAAGTTGTCATCAAAATCTCCTCAAGAGTTTTCTCAATTCCTATAGGCATTTCCCTTCTGCGTTTTTATGAGCATTTGGATTCAGAAGTTCTCTATAAAGTAAAGCCCAAATTCTTTCAGGAGCAATTGCTGCCCTTTGCCTCTAGCTCAGCCTTGGTGGAAATGGAGGATACCTGTTCACCATAAACTCACAGAATAATCCTTTAAATATGCCAAGCCTATTATTAAAATTCTTCTAAATTATCTTCTAGGTGAAGAAATTTCAGAAATTTGTAGTAGAAGTCTAGACCTGTAAGACTTCCACCTCCCACTATATCTGTCCTTTGTCATTTACAACATGTCCCTTCTTTCTGTATTCTTTTTTTTTCAAATTTTGTTTCCCTTTCAATGGACTATTGCACTGATGGCTTTTGGCAGCTGCAGAGTGTTAAAGCTGCATGTAAAATCAATCTGTGGGACCAGAGTCACATAACAGGACACACTAGAAATGATTTTTTTGCAACTTCCTAGTTACTATTATATTAGAGTTTTAGTGCAATGGACAAGGACAATAATTCATTTTATTGTATTAAAAACCCTTTTCCTTTCAATGGTCACTGGTTTGTGAGTTCTAATGACAGGTCAATTCCATTTTAGATTCTCTCTTGGGTTAGATACAGCCAGTCCTAGGAATTAGGCAACCTGTCTCAACTCAAATAGGGGAAGGAATGAAAGCAAAGGAAAATCCACCCCATTTTTTTTTCTTTCAATGAAGTATTGAAACGCAATCACATAGGGCAATTCTTGTGAGTAAATACCTTTGAAAAAATAAATAAATAAATGAATGAATGGAAAAAATGAAGCCTTCCTGAACCACACCAATCCACAATATATTTTTTTCTCTTCTGAATGTCTGTAGAATTCAAGTCATGCACTTCTCATTTGGTATTTATCATAGCAGTAGCAAGCAGCAGATTGCATAGATTAAAAACACATTTTTGAATGGGGAACTGGGTCACTAGGCCATAAACTGGTAGACACTCAATAGACCCCTATAAGGGTCAGAGGAGTCCAGAACTGTGATTTTTATCAGTGTAGGGAATTTTCTAGGAATTTTATGTGAATACAAATCAGTCTATTAGAGAAAGGATTTCAACAGTCTTCTGGACTTCAGTGGTAATGATATAGCCCAGGGGTTTTGAAACATTTGTTTTTTTGTGAACCTCTTTAGAAAACTTTTTAAAGACTATGGGCCCTTTCACATAATATTTTAAATGAATAAAATAAAATACATATTATTAAAAAGGAAACTAATTGTACTGAAATATAGCTATCTAAATATCTATATCTACCTCTACCTATCTCTATCTCTAAATATGTATGTGTGTGTGTGTGTGTGTGTATGTTCATAGACACCAAAGTTACAAGTTACTATGGAGAGTCTTTTGATTAAAGATATATACAGAGAGGTAAGAGATGATGAAAAATCCATTGGACGGACTTGTTGTTGTTGTTCAGTAATTTCTGATTCTTTGTGAGCCCATATTGGGATTTCTTGGTAAAGATACTAGAGTCCTTTGCCATTTCCTTCTCCAGTTCATTTTATAGATGATGAAACTGAGAAATAGGATTAAGTGACTTGCCCAGCTTCTCAGAGATAGTATCTGAGGTCAGATTGGAGCTCCAGAATATGTTTTACAGACTCCAGACCCCAGGCTCTATCTACTATTCTGGGCATACAAATAAGAAAAAAAGAATCAGCCCCTTCCTGCCCTCAGGAAATTTGCAATCTAATGGGGAAATACAAAATACAGAGGGGCAGAGCCAAGATGGCTGAGTAAAAGCAGGAAATTCTGCAACCTCCCCCCACAACCACCTCAAATACCTATAAAATATGACTCTAAACAAATTTTAGAGCTACATAACCAACAAGGTGACAGAGATAAACAGATCTCCTGCTGAAGGCATCCTGGAAGACCAACAGGAAGAGTTCATCACAGTGTGCTGGGAGCCGAGCACAGTCCCACTTGAGCTATGTGGTTTTGGTCCCAGGGAAGCAGCGGAGGCCAGAGCAGCCTCCAGGAGAGTGAATCAACAGCAGCTGTGGTGGTATCCAGACTTTTCAACCCATAAATGCCAAAAAGAAAGTAAAAGGTCAGTGGGAACTCTGTTGGAAAGGAAGGTCACAGTCTGACCCCTGACCCTGGGGCAGGAGATAGTGGAGGCAGGGTGGCTGCAATGTCTGTCTCATGGATGTCTCAAGAGTTCCTGGCCTACAGATCATACGGGGACCAAGAAATTGTTCAGAGGGTAATTGCTCTTGCTTTGACTGCTTGGATTTGGGTCACTTTCTAGGGTGAGAAACACCAGTTTGCCAGTGTGGTGTCTCTAGAGAGGGCACCCTCCTCAGATCTCTGACAACATTTGCAAAACCCCCAGCAATTTGGACAAAGCTGTCCTCTCTGGAAGCAGAGTTCTACTGTGGCAAGGAGCTCAAAAGTCCAGTAATTGACTGGCAATATGATTGAGCAGAGGAAGCACAAACGGACCATAGAATCCTTTTATGGAGACAAAATGTTTCAAAGCATGGAATGGGAGGAAGACAAAGAAATCAGAACTCCTGCATCAAAAGCTTCCAAGAAAAATATTAACTGATTACAGGCCATGGAGGAGCTCAAGAAGGATTTTGAAAATCAACTAAGAGAAGTGGAGGAAAAACTGGGGAGAGAAATGAGAATGATGAAAGGAAATCATGAAAAAAGAGTCAACAACTTGCCTGAGGAAAATAATACTTTAAAAATAGACTAACTCAAATGACAAAAGAGGCCCCAAAAGCTAGTTAGAAGAAGGATGCCTTAAAAAGCCCAATTTGCTAGATGGAATAGGAATTCTAAAAACTCACTGAAGAAAATAATTCCTTCAAAATTAGATTGGAGCCAATGGAAGCTAATGGCCTTATGAGAAAGCAAGATAGTATAAAACAGATCCAAACAAATGAAAAAAACAGAAGGCAATGTGAAATAACTCATTGGAAAAACCACTGACCTGGAAAATAGATGTAGGAGAGATAATTTAAAAATTATTGGGCTATCTGAAATCCATGATCAAAAAAAGAACCTAGAAATTATCCCACAAGAAATGCTCAAGGTAATCTGCCCTGATATTCTAGAACCAGTGTGAAAAATAAAAATTGAAAGAATTCACACATCACCTCTTGAAAAAGATCCCCAAAAGAAAACTCTTAGGTATATTATAGCCAAATTCTAGAGTTCCCAGGTCAAGTAGAAAATATTAAAAGCAGCCAGGAAGAGATAATTTGAGTGTTGTGGAAACACAATCAGGATAACACAAGATCTAGAAGCTTCTACATTAAGGGACTGAAGGGCTTGGAATATGATATGGTGGAGGTCAAAGGAGATAGGATTGAAACCAAGAATCACCTACCCAGCAAAACTGAATATAATGTTTCAGGAGGAAATATGGTCATTCAATGAAATAGAGGACTTTCAAGCATTCTTGATGCAAAAACCAGAGTTGAATAGAAAATGTGACTTTCAAATACAAGAAGCAAGAAAAGTATGAGAAGATAAACAGGGAAAAGAAATAATAAGGAACTTATTAAAATTGAAATATTTATATTCCTACATGGTTAAACAATAATTGTAACTCATGAGACTTTTCTCAGTATGAGAAAAGTCAATGGGAATATGTACCTGTATACATAGACAGAGGACACAGGATCAGTTTTGTGTAACTAAACATGTATAACCTATATTGAATTGCTTCTCCTCCTAGTATGGGTGGATGATGAGGGGAGAAGAGAAGAATCTATAAATCAAAGTTTTAAAATCAAATGTTAAAAAAATATTATTTTTTACATGCAACTGGGAAATAATATATATATATAGTCACTGGGGTATAGAAATCCATCTTGCCCTACTAGGAAGTCAGAGGGGAAATGGGGGAGGATATAAGAGTGGGCAGATTGGGGGAAGGGCTATTCAGTAGCATCACTATTTTGGAGTGGGGGGGTAGGGGAAAGACAGGCAGAAAATTTGTAACTCAAAATCTTGTGGAAATGAATGTTGAAAAGTAAAAATAAATAAATTAAACCAAAAAAATTAAAAATCAAGAAAGACAAAACACAGGAGCAAGTTTATATTGTATGTGTGGGTATGGGGTGTGGTGAAAGTCCATGGGGGAAATGAGGGGAGAGGCAACTACAAGTAAATTGAGAAAAGTATAATCAAAACATAATTTTACAGAACTACATGGAACAAGTAGATATTAATTTGAGTTCAGTGTGTGAACATTCTAGGTGAATTAGTTTATGTTCCTTTTATCCCAAGTAGAAGAAGTATAAGAGAGACTTTTAAAATAGTTTTCTTTCTTAATATGTGTATAATCATCATCCTTAAATCCTTAACCTTAGACCATAAAACTTTTTGGACCTCTCAGAGAGATCCTAGAATTGCTTCCTAAGGGTCAGATTACATTTTTAAAAATATGTTGTACAAGACACAATGCTTTTCCTCCAGGAAACCTTCCTCAATTAACTTTATCCTCACTCTGATCACTCCTTAATTCACTCCTCCACTCATTCCTTCTGTATTCAGAATGTGCTGTATTATTGGTATTTATTGTTCTTTTGCTGTTCAATTGTTCTCTGGTAGTATCATAAATGCCCTGCCTCTCCAATTCTTTTGTACCAATACACAGACAGTAAGGATGTTGTATTGCTAAGTTTCTTCTATGAACAGGATGCCATTCTGTCTCTGGAATCAGGAAGACAGGGCTTCAAGATTGATGATCAGAGTGTGCATTTATCTAATATTTTATAGTAGAAATGAGGGATTTACTCAAAAGATCCAGGTGAACACAGTAGCCTCATCTCTTTTTTTTTGTATTCACCAAAATAATTAGTTTCTATGCAGTAGGCATACAATAGAAAAGTGTTTTCCAATTCTTTCAAGGGGCATGTAGCTTTGATCATACTTTTACACAGCTGTGCCAGTACATTGCCTACACTGCAAAGAAACTTTGCAGATAAATACAAGTGAGTCTGACCATACAAAGACTTATGGGACAAATAAATGGCCTTAAGGGTAGAGATAATAAGCCTGTGCTTCGTGAAAAATTGCTACAGGTGCTATGAACGACTGAAAGTACTGAAAAGATTTTGCAACCAGGGAATTCCTCCCTATGTCAATTCCCTTGTTCCCTTTTCCAGTCTTTGATGGACTACAGGACTACAGTTCACCGGTAATCATGCACATATTCAAATTCAAATTCAATAATATTAAGCAGAAAGCCCTTTCTATGGAAAAGGACACTTGGATAGGTAATAGAAATGTAAACATGAACAATGAAATAATTTTTGCACATAAGGAGTTTAAAATCATAAGATCGCAGAAACTTAGAGATACAACTCAGAAGGGACCAAAGCGAGGCATGTCATCCAACATATAATTGAACAAGAGTCTTCTTGACAAAATACCTCACATACAGTTATTGAGGCTTTGCTTGAAAATCTCCAGTGAGAAGGAATCCTCTCTTTCCTAAAGCATCTCCCTCCACTTTAGCATACTAATTGTTAATAAGTTTCCATAGCATGAAGCCTCAGTTTACCTCTTCACAATATGTTTCTATCTCTTGCTTGTGGGGCCAAACAGAGAATGTCTAATCTTTCTTCAAGGACAGCTACCACATCCCTACCCCTTCTCCTCAGGTCTTCTATTCTCTAAACTGGACATTGCTAGTTCCTTCAATCAATTCTCAAATGTCACAACATCAAAGCCCTTCTTTATTCTGTTCACCCTAATCTGGACAGTCACACATTTTTGTTTCATGTAGTTTTCATTTATAAATTCTTGAAAAATAGGTCTGAAAAAAAGAGACTTTGATAAAGCCCATTGGAATTCAAGTGTATGTACTTGACTATGCCTATAAATGCAAATCAGTCTGGATTTCACTAATTAACCAGTAATAAGTCCCAGCCTAAGCCTCACTTGCTCATTGTTTGCACTTTGATAGTGCAGAGTGAGTGTACCTAGCAATTGTTTCTATTCTGTACCCAAAGCTCTGAGTGTCTCCCCCTCCCAGATGTATTCTTTGTGAAGAAAAATTAGGCCATCTTTTATACCAATTCCTACCTATCCTTTAATTACTTTATATTGCATCATTATCTGAGAAGAATGCATTTAATATTTCTGCCTTTCTGCACTTAATTGTGAGGTTTTTATGCCCTAATATATGCTCGATTTTTGAGTATGTGCCATGAACTGCTGAGAAGAAAATATATTACTTTTTATCCCCATTCAGTTTTCTCTAGAGATCTATCATATCTAGCCTCTCTAAAATTCTATTTGCCTCCTTAACTTCTTTCTTGTTTATTTTGAGGTTGGATTTATCAAGGTCAGAGAGGGGAAGATTAAAGTTCCCCACTAGAATAGTTTTGCTATTTCGTCCTCTAATTTCCTTAACATCTCCTCTAGGAATTTGGATGCTATACCACTTGCTGCATATATGTTAAGTAATGATATTGCTTCATTCTCGATGGTGCCTTTTAGCAGGATATAGTTTCCTTCCTTATCACTTTTGATTAGATCAAATTTTGCTTTTGCTTTATCTGTGATAAGGATTGCTACCCCTGCTTTTTTTTTTACTTTAGCTGAGGCATAATATATTCTACTCCAGCCTTTTCCCTTTACCCTGTGGGTATCCCTTTGTTTCAGATGTGTTTCTTGTAGACAGCATATTTTAGGATTATGGTTTTTAATCCACTTCTTTTTTATGGGAGAGTTCATGCCATTCACATTCACAGTAATGATGACTATTTGTCTCTTTTCCTCCCTCCTATTCCCTCCCCTGCTTATGTTTTTGTTTCTTCTTTCTCTCTTTCCCTCCTTAAGGGTTTTCCTTTTGACCACCACCTCCCTCAGTGTTCTCTCCCTTTGACCCCCCCCCCCCTTCTTTCCCTACCCTCTCCCCTTACTACTATTTCCATCCCCTCTAGTCCCCCTTTTTATCTCCCCCTTATCCTCCTACTGTCTATAGGACACAATAGATTTTTATACTTATCAGAGTATGTTATTCCCCCTTTGACCCCAAAACACTGAGAGTAAATTTCATAAAGTGCTCCTCTCCCTCACTCTTTTCCCTCTATTTAATGAGTTTTCATGTCTTTTCACTTTAGAATCTTAAACTTAACTGATTATGTTGATCCCTCTTTGAACCAGAACCAGTGAGAGTAATGTTCAAATGATGTTCCTCTCCCTCTTTCCTTCCCCTCTACTGTAGTGTGTTTTATGCCTCTTCTTATGGCATAATTTACCTTTTTCTGTCTCATCCTTTCCTTTATCCCATTACATTCCAATTGACCCCCTTAATAAGACTTTTCTTTTTTTAGTTCATTTATACCCACACCCTGTATTTATGTATAACCCTTTTAAAGGTCATGATAATCATATAAATTTCGATATTGACAGTTATCAGCTTCTCATATAGGGATGCAAACATTTTGCTCTTATTGCATCCCAAGTTATGTGTATGTGTGCATGGGTGTGCATGTGTGCATGTGTTTATGTGTGAGTGTGTGTTTTCCTTATTTACTTTTTATATCTTTCTCGAGTCTTGTAATTGGAGATCAGATTTTCCATTGAGCTCTGGCTTTTTCATCAGGAAAGTTGGGAAGTCCCTTATTTCATTAAATAACCATCTCCTTACCTAAAAGATTATTCTCAGTTTTGCCGGGTACTTAGTCCTTGGTTGCATTCCTAGCTCTTTTGCCCTATGAAATATCAAATTCCAATCCCTATGATCTTTTAATGTAGAAACTGGTGGGTCCTGTGTGATCCTGATTGTAGTTCCACGATATTTGAATTGTTTCTTTTTGGCTATTTGCTGTATTTTCTCCTTAATCTTGTAATTCTTGAATTTGGCTACTATATTTCTTGGAATTTTCATTTTGGCATCTCTTTCAGGAGACCGGTGAATTCTTTCGATAACTATTTTACCTTCTGATTCTAGGACTTAAGGACAGTTTTCTTTGACAATCTCTTGGAGGATGTTGTCCAGGCTGCTTTTTTTCATCATGGCTTTCTGGTAGACCAATAATTCTTAAGTTATCTCTCCTGGATCTGTTCTCTAAGTCAGTTGTTTTTCCAGTGAGATATATTACACTTTCTCATAATTTTGTAATCTTCATGTTTTGTTTGATTGACTCTTGGTGCATCATAGAGTCCTCAACTTCAATTTGACTGATTCTAATTTTTAATGAATTATTCTCTTCAGTTAGTTTTTGAAGGTCCCTTTTTAGGGAGGTATTTTCTCCAATTAGTTCACTAATGTTACTTTTTAAGGATTTGTTTTCTTCAGTGAGACTTTTTTTTTTCCAATTTGGTCACTATAGATTGAAATTTGTCTTCTACTTCCCTAATTTGCCCTTTAAAATCTTTCTTGAGCTCCTCAAAGAATGCTTTTGGGGTTTGAGGCCAGTTAATTTTTCCTTCTCTGGTCTCAGGTGTGAGTATAGACTCTATGTTGTCCACTGTATTTGGTTGCTCTTGCTCGCTATAATAAGCTCTAATAGATTTTCTTGCCTTCCCCTTCTCCTTCTCAGCTTCCTTCCTTCCCATTGTAGTTTCCTATTTCCTAATTTCTCAGGCTGGGAGCTAAGGGCCTGGTTGTTGACTTTGTGTGCTGTAGCCTCTGGGTGTCTAGATTGAGACCAAGGCCAGGAGTCTCAGTGTTTCCCCTGAGTTATGCTGATGCTCACAGAGTACTCTGTGGAGGAGGGGTGGTCTGGCCACTTCAGATTTCTGCCTCTATGCTGCTGGGCTACCACTCAGGCAGGCTTTTGCTGGTCAGGTGAGATAGGGCTTGTTGGGACCCCTCCCCCTCTTCTCTTCAGGCTCCTTGCTGCCTCAGATACACCCTTCTGAATGACTCCCAAGCCCAAGGCTATTTCCACTATCTCAGGATTTCACTCTGGGTGGGACACTTATCTCTGGGTTTTCTAGGTCAGGAAGGGGGAATCAGAGCAGCCAGAATTTACTTTGCCATCCTAGCCCCTGGAAAATCAGACAGGTGATTTCTAAACTTCTAGGCTGAGGGCTGATAGCCCCAGGAGAAGCTGCTGTCTCTGCTGGGGGGCCCTGAGCCCTCTCTTACCAGGCTCCAATGGATCCTCCTGTCCCGTGGTGAGATGCTCCTGAGATGGCTGTGAATTGCCTTTGGGGTGGGTGAGTGTGCTGCCTGGGGCTCCTTCTCTCTGCTGTAGTCTGCTGTCTAGACTGAGCTGCTGCAGCCCCCATGTGCTCTGTGCTCCCCCTGCCCAGACCCACATTGGCACTTTCCTGGGCTGTATTCTGCCACGTTCTGTCTCCCAGTGGATTCTGTCACTCTAAAATCCATTCAGATTCACTTTTTAAAGTTTAGTGACGGGATTCACAGAGGAGCTTAGAAAAGTTACTGATTCCATTCTGCCATCTTGGCTCCACCCCTCTATCATCAATTACTGAACTGGTGTTGTGTCAGATAAATTGAGTCCTGGAAAAGACCTTTGCTTAAAAAGGCCAAGGTCTCCCACTGTAATTGGGGCAATCCCTAGTCATCCTGATCTATGTCTTGGCAATGGACTCTGATAACTCTGGAGTGAGGCTGATGACTTTGCACAGCTCTGTCTCACTTAAATCCAATTCACTTGCAAATGATATCATTGATCCTCTTTGGGAATGAACGATGAACAACAATTTGAGGTCCTTCCTTCCTAATAAGTGTCAAACTTTGCATACCCTCATTTGTTATCCTTCTTACACTCTCTATAACGTGATAGTGATGACCATACTTCTCTTCTGTGCACTGTATTTTCTGGGATTTTACAATAGTGCTCTCTCCTTCTTCCCTCAATGTTTTTAACTTGTCCTCCTTTTCCAGATGATCATTCTCAAGAACTATGTGTGTTCACTTAAGATTCTATTCTGTGCTATCTTTTTTCTATCTATTCTCACACTTATTAATGTTATTAGATTCCATGGGTCTGTTATCATTTCTTTGCAGATGACTCCTGGATCTTTAAAAAAAAATTATTAAGTCTTTTGGGAAATACTGTATGCCCAGTCATGGACTCTTTGTAGAATTCCAGTCTTGCATAATCAAATGTTATAGGACATTTGGAGCTAGATACTTCAGCATCATCTCAAACTCAGCATATTCAACACAGAACACATTATCTCCCATCACCTAATCCAGTCCTCTTCTGAGCTTCCCTCTTTCTGTCAAGGGCACTGCTATCTTTCTAGTCACACAAGTTCACAATTTCCTTATCATCCCTGACTCCTTATTCTCCTTTGCCTCACATATATAAACTGCTGCCAAATTTTGTCAATTTGATCTCGGCAGCCCTTCTCCCATATGTCTCTTCTCTACTTATGCAATCATCACCATATTTCATGCACTTAGCTGGACTATTATAAAAGCTTTTAGTTTCGTCCCCTACTTTTAATTTCTTTCAACTCCAATACTTCCTTCACAGATGGAAAAATAATTTTCTTAAAGTACTAGAATGACTATGTCATTTCCCTAGTCAATAAACTCTAATTATTCCTTATCACCACTAGAATCAAATATAAACTCCTATACTTGCCATTCCAATCTTCTTATACATTACTCCCCTGTATACACTGCATAGTCCATCTATACTAGCCTACTTGCCATTCCTCACATACATTATTTCATTTTACATCTCCATGCCTTTTTCCTGCTGGCTCCCATCCCTGGAATGTACTCTATTTTTCCCTCTGCTTCTTGGAAACCTCTAGCTCAGAGGTGGATAACATGTAGCCTCATGGCCATAAGTAGCCATCTAGGAGTTCAGGTGTGGGACTTTGATTTAGTCCAAACTTCACAGAACAAAGCTCCTTAATTAAAGATGTTCTGTAAAACTTGGACTCAGTCAAAAGGCCACACCCAAAGACCTAGCAGTCTACATGTGCCTTCAAAGCCACAGGTTATCCACATCTGACCTAGCTCCATTACTAACTTCTACATAAAACCTTTCTTGATGCCTCCCCACTCCAGTTACTAATATACTATCTCCCCCCAAAGTGCCGTGTATTTATTTCATATGTTTGTATCTATGTAGTAAACTTATGATATATCTCCTCTATTAGAATGCAAGCTCCTTGAGGGCAGATATTATTTGACTATTGTCTTTACATCCCCAGCACTTAACACACACAGTACTTGACCTTGTTTATTAAGTAGGTACTAAATAGATACTTCTTGATTGAATGTTTAGATATCAATTCTCTATTAATGATATCTTTTAATTCTATCCTACCCATTCTTAAGATTGCCTTCTGTGGTAGAAAAAAAAAGTAAAATAATAATTGAATGGCAACAGACTTTTCATGGTTAAATCCATCCCGATTACTAGTCCTTTTCCTTTTTTGATCCTTTCCTTTCCCCTATCTGCCATGCCATGCTTCCTTTCAACTATTAAGCCACAAATGTGTGTATATATGTATACATGTGTGTACATATATGTGTAATGGTGATGATATATGTAACATGTATCTTCTCATCTATAAGGCTAAACATTCTAAATTCCTCCTTCTATCAATAGAATCTAATACTATTGTCATGAATAATTCTTTCTGTGCATACTATTGTCTTGAGGCCTTCACCATTCTGATCTAACCTGTGTTGGACATTACCCAGCTTATTAAAGATACTTCTTAAAATGTAGTATGCAGAAATTATTCTAATACTTTAGATGTGATCTGAACAAGGTAGTAACTTAAGCACCTCCTGTGATTTGGATTCTTTTGATTCCGCCTAGCATTTCATGAGTTTATTTTGTTTTAGTCCTTATGTTGCACTGTTCATTTTGTTGAGCTTGTAATATAGCAGAATTACCAGATCTTTTTTTTAAGCTGAATTGCTTCCCAGCTACACTTCTCCTATCTATCATGTAAGAAGTTCTTTTTAAAAAATTTTTTGGACCCAAGAATAGGACTATATATTTTTTTCTGTCAAAATTCATTTTTTTGTCTTGACACATCATTCTAACCAACCTGTTTAGAATTTGATGGATACTGATTGCATTGTCCAATGTACCAGTTATTTTCCTGACAGGAGAGTTACCTAAAAATTTGCCAATTATCCCATATGTCTCTTCACTTAATTCATTGAAAAAAAAAATGCTTCATAATGCAGGATCAAAAAGAGATCAGAGGTAGTAAGCATCATAGATAGCATTTGAACACATGTCCTGTGACTCAGGAAACAATGGTACTTCGAGTCCAATGACACTTCCACTGTGCTCTTCTGCCTCCCTAACTCTATGTCACTAGGCAAGCCACTTAACTTGTTTGAAACTTATTTTCTTCATCTTTACAATGAAAATAAGCATAGCAGTTATCTAGAAATATTGTGAAGCTCAAATGAGAATGAATACAAAATGTTTGCAAACTATGAAGTGCTATATAAATGAAATATTATTGCTCAACTTAATAGAATACATTATATGAGGTTACTAGTAGTTGTTGCAAATCATTACCAGTCTGGAGTCAATAAAATAACAGGCCAGAATCTGGGAGAGAGTAAAGTTCCAATTTATTTTCTTTGTTCAGGTGACTTTTTTCTCTTTTGTCCTGTTGATATCTTAAATTTCAAGGTCCTGAGCCAAACCCAAACAGATGGTGTTTGGGGAAAAAAATTAATTCAATAAAACCAAATTCATGTAGTTTATAACCCACTTCAAAAGCATGAAGCATAAACCATTTTATTTTTACTCAGTGGTATCCGATCACTGTTCTACCATAAAGGTCAGTCCAGAAGGTCAACTAACTGCACAGCCTCTTTACAAAATGACTTTGCCTTGAGTCAATACCTTTCATTTAGTCGGTAAAAAAGTAAGTACAAAAAGAAAGCTTCCTGAATTATCATTCTGATGCTTAAAGCCAAATGGTCCAAAGTGACTCTAAGAATTAAAAATGTTTAAAAAAGGAAGAACTAAGAGCATTTAAGGGATCTGGAGGTTAGCAGACTTCCCAAATTTTAAAACTATTTTTACCTTGTCCTCTGTTTCTTCCCATTCTTTGCCCTAACAATGATTCTTTTCTCATTTCTCTTTCACTCCATTCAATTTCTGTCAATTAAGGACCCACAGCATTGCTTGGGTTGGATAGTTGTGGTCTTCAATCAGCAACTGCATTGACTTTCAGCACATTCCCCTGCTCCTTCAGGAAATATGGACTCCCCAGGTGCTAGCAGGTGGTGTTGCATCCCGTAATGGCAATGAAGAGCAGGATGGATGGTTGGATAGGGAGCAAGACAGTGTAGCTAAATGACTTTGGAGGAGGTAAACAGTTGCAGTAACCAAAAAGCTTGATTCTATTTAAAAAACAAAAAACAAAAATAATAGAATGTCCTTGAAAGCTCAAATCCTGATCAAGGAAAAACCCAAGTACTATAGTTTTTTTTTTCTTTTAGTGCTTTTAGTAAAGTTACTATTTCTTCTTCAACTTTTGTTCAGGTGGGTACATTTTAGAAAGCCAGATGTTCTAATTGATCTTAACACACGGGAATTTGAATGGCTACATTTCTTAAGACCCATTTCTGAGAAGAAAGCAATAGTAACTGATACATACATACATACATATGTATATATAAAATTTTCATATATACATATAATTTTCTCGTGTTAGCCCAGAGACATTGATTTATTGTGAACATGAGATGGGGCTCTTAAATTTTTATTTCTCTGTTTTTTTTTCTTTTTTCATTCCAAAATTCTTAGAGATTAGGCTCTGTTTACTATTTGGGGTCTCTAACTATCACTGTTTGATGAAGGACTGGAATAAATCATAACTGGGAGATACTGATGAATGGAGACAGATTTATATAAGAAAGGGGAAAGAAATGGAAAAGTTCATACTTTTACTGACAATATTTCAAAGTCCCATTCTACATTTTGTTATTTTTTATGTATATACTGATGTCATTTGATCTTTAAAATGGAAAACTCAATCAAACCTTTAGTTGTTGTTAAGAGTTAGTAATAGCAATGTGAACATGGGTTGAGTTTGGGGGTGGGTGGAAGGAAACGTTACTAACATATGCAGTACTACCAGTAAATCAGGTCAGGCTGTTTTTGAAGCTAATAGTCTCTTCTATGGTCCCCTTTCAGATAAGAACAAATCAGAGTCAATGCAATGGTTTTTCACAGGGGAAACCATAATTTTATTGATGTGCTTCAAGGTGGCTTTTGTTTTCAATTCTGCAAGAGCAGATCGATAGACCTAATGCCAGTTATCTCATAAGATTTTTCTTTCCATGTTCATAGTTAGGAGACTTGATACCAATTTAACTGATTCAGTGCTGTGTGAACACAGTTGATGGAAGTTCTGTATTCCCTATAGGGGAGGGAGGAATGCAGAAGCAGGGCTGAAGAGAGAAGCAAAAGAAATGTCATTATATTATTCTGTTGTTGCTATGAGACTTTAACCTCATATGGTAAAAAAAAAATCAAAGGAAAAAAAAAAGAAACAGTAAGAAGAATAAGAGAAAGAATGGTCAGTGTTTTGAAAGCCAATCATTCCATTTGGGTATCTATATGGGAAAATGATGGAATCCTGAGGAGAAAAAATAGGCTTTTGTTAAAAAGTAGAGGTCTAATGTTGTGTGTTTCTGGAAATTTCTATCTCTGTCCTTGGGGGAACATAGGGAATGAGGGAGACAGAAAGAGAGAGCAAGAGAAACAGAGACAGAGATAGAGACAGAAACAGTGACAGAGAGAGAAAGACAGAGACAGAGAGAGACACAGAAAGACAGAGACAGATAGAGACAGAGACAGAGACACAGAGAGAGACAGAGTTCAGAGAAATGCAGAGAAAAGATAGCAAACTTTAATGACTTCTCCACCATACCCCACACCTTTTCATCTTTTGTTTTGAGTGTTGGTGTTCTCAATTAGATTGGAAACTCCTTGATGGAAGCATTGATTTCCTTTTTTTATTTTTATCTCCAACACTTGGCTGTACCTGGTCAAATTATGTGTGACTATTGACTTTTAACTTACCCCAAACAGAAAATTATTTTTCACTTTTTGTATACCATACAATAAAGTTCTGAAATAGTTCTTAAAGACTCTCTCTCTCTCTCTCTCTCTCTCTCTCTCTGTCTCTCTCTCT
>NW_027186492.1:18725013-18737404 GCF_028583685.1 Petaurus breviceps papuanus
CTCTCTCTCTCTCTCTCTCTCTCTCTCTCTCTCTCTCTCTCTCTCCCACACATACATATAATATATATAATATGTGTATGCATATATATGTACACTTGTACACATGTATGTTTAAACTATCCCTTTCACCCAACATGAGTATATAATAATTTACATAAATAAATCACTTTAAAGATTTCTAAAGCAGAGTCTCCACAATTCCTTGAGAAATTATAATAACTTGCATTTTACAGATGAGGAAACTAAGCCTGACAAAAGTTAAGTGGCATGGACACTGACATGCAGTCAGCATCAGAGCCAAAGATCAGACTCAAGTATATTGATATCAATGCTAAAATTCTTTTTATTGTACCATGTTGCTTCTGCATAAAATATTCCACTTTCCACCAGTCACTGTCATTGTCATAACTGAGTGAAATTTCTGCTTCATGAGCCCTCTCATGTTGTCTTAATTTTCCATAGTGGCATGTACAAGTTTGCTATTGGGGATATTTTATAGGAAAATAAGTTCTGACACTTTTTAATTAAAACTTATTTGTGAGGAAGGCTACTGATTTAAAGATACATGAGCTCCAAAAGAAGATTATCAGTAATACTGATTATTTGTGAAAATTATTTTCATCGAGATGATAATATTTATCACAAATAGTTATAATAATAATGAACACTTACAGTTAATTTAATTTGATAAACACATTAACTAGTTATTATGTGCAAAGCACTCTGCTAGGCATTAAGAATTCAAAGAAAGAAAATAACACAGTCCCTAATTTCAATGAGTTTACACTTCATTGGTGGATATACATGTATAGGGTAGGAGAAGAATGAAAATTATGTATTCAGATAAGTATAATACAAGGTGGTCAAGATTAGGGTAAAGGAGAGATCCAGACCAAGTCCTCTGTAGAAAAAAAGAAGAGGGAGAGAAATATTTTAGTGGAGATGAAGAAAGGATTCACAGACAAGGTTAAGCATTATATATGAAGGAAGAGAAAGTTTCTAAATGGTGAAGAGTAAATAATACATTACAATCATGTGTGACAGTTTGTATTTACTATTACTAGTAGGGTATAAGTAGTTCAAAGCAGAAATGTGTAATTAAATGGCATAACTATAAAACTAACCAAAGAATAGCTCTACATATTCACAAACATGGAACTTACTACACCATAGATACTTGTGCTTTCAATGAAAAGAATGGGAATTAATATGGATTTGTATAGTGTTGAACACATACAAAATCCATGTGTCCAGGGCATGCACTATGTTACAATGGGGGAGGGGGTGGATGTGTTAGTTGGTAATCCTTTTTCATGAATTGGAGGAGGTGGAAGCCAGAACTACATGGAAGTCCTGTTTCTACTCAGCCATCTTTACTCTGCCCTCCTCAGTAATCTTTTTTCTTAGAGAACAATAGTAGTTATTCAGTCATTTAGTTAGGTCCAACACTTCATTACACCATGGGCCATACTGTCTATGGAGTTTTCATGACAAAGATCCTGGGGTGATTTGTCACTTCCTTCTCTGGTGGATTAAGGGAAACATAGGTCACATAGCAAGTAAGTGTTTGAGTCCAGATTTGAATTCAGCTCTTCCTGACTCCAGGCCCTAGGTATCCACTGAGATACCTAGCTCCCTCCTACAGGATTATTGTGCTTTCAAACATTTCTTGCAGCCTCTTCCTAGAACCTCAGCTAATGCTCTGTCCACCATTCACTGGAGTGGGGTGATATTGTTAAGGCTGGAGTGCTGTGGCTAGTGAATCTCTTACCTTCAATGGAGAACCACAGTTCATTGCCAGTAGCTTTGCACAACTTCCCCTCAAAAACACTGTGTGAGAAGTTTATGGATGTCCAGGATAAAATGATATATGTTCTTGCAATTTTACTTTCCTCCATTATCTCCTCTTATTCTTTCATTTTAACTATCATCTGACTTACATAGTCGAAGGTCCATTTAACGTCTTAATTATGAACATACCATAATAACCAATTATTCTTACTCAGCAAAACAGTTCATCAAATGGAAAAGGAATAGAATGAAACTGAGATAAAAAAATATTTTACCACCTCCACCATAATGTCCCCCAATTCTAAGCAAATTACAACGGTTGGACAGATCAGTCAAGATTGGAAAGGCTAAGAATCTTCATCACAGACCCTAGAACCAAATTCCATTCTGGTTTCTCAACAGAGGAATGTTAAAATAGCACAGTCCAACAAAAATTATATTAAAATATTCATAAACAAGGTAAATATTATCATAAGCCAAGTAATTGAGTTCTAATATTTTAAATATTATGGAATCATGTGAAACAATGGGCCCAGGATTTAATAACATAAAGTATTGAATAAACGTTTTAGCTTTTATTTTTCAAAATTGCCCTCACTTCCTTCAGATATATTATTTTTATTTTATTTCATGCTCCTTTTCTTCAGGAAGTTTCAATACAACCCATTTCTGAAGAAAATTTTTATCTTGATTTTTGCATTTATTCTCATATCCTGTTTCTTTGTTCACCAAAAACTAGGTTCTTTAAATTCAAAATAAGAATTTTTGAATTTATGTGACCAAAGTTTCTTGGATATAGGTATGTGATATCTAAAGCAAAAGGTGAATGGATTTTAAAGCATTATCAGAGGTTCTGAACAACTGTGTCTGAACAACACTAAAGGCACTCAGAATTTTTCATCTGATGTCACAGGTTAGTCACTTATATTTTTTCTATCCATTTTTTCCTTAAGTTTTGTATGTATTTCAGCTTGGAAATTTTCTAGCATGTCATCAATTTCCTTGCTATTTAGTTCTTGATTTGTCCATGAAATAAAGGTCTGCACTCCCCCAAGAACATCTCTCTACTTTCTTGATGTTGCATGTAACGCTTTGATTGTTTCTGAAATCATTCTCTGGGCCTCTGATATGTCTGCACCATTTCTAGGCAGTCGCTTTAAAAGTCTTCTAGTTAAGCTAAATATTTTCAAAAATAAATAAGCAGTAAATATGATTTCAGACTGGCCAAGCAACCACTTAGTGGTTCATAGGCTTATGGATTTATAGCAAGAAGGAATCTTAGAGGCTACTAAGTCCAACCCTTTCATTTTATGGAAGGAAACTGAGGCATCAAGAGAGTAAGCAACTTATCCATAGTGAAATAGTGAGTAGCTGAGGAAGAATTTCAATTTATGTCCTCCTGGCTCTAAATTCCATGCCTTATTTATTATATCATGCTATTTTTCACAGTCCTATCTTTTAATGAATAGCTATACATCTCCTCTCACATTTTACTCAAGATTGTCATTATTTTCACATATAATGTACTAGATAGCTCTTTTAAGGAGCTTTTCTCTAACTTTATACTTGTCAAGTCTGTTTCTCCAGTGAGATAAAATATTCATTCAATCTCCATACCAAAATATTTATTTTGTATGAGTTGAACACATCAATTTGAATTGTAAGAGGTGAAAAAAAAACAAACCCAACTCTTCGTAGAGTCCTAGTAATAAACTATTATCATTTAAACTTTTTGTTCGCATCATACATACATTTAACTTTATAGCCTTAAAAAAACTATTCAGTAATTTTTTTGCCTCTTAATATTAAACAATAGCCATATATTCTACATATTTAAATACAAAGATTATTTGCTTTTCTACATAGAAAAAATTTTAAAGTTCCATGCCTATATTCCCTACTTCTGGACAAACAGATTGGGTAGATAACTTGAACTCAGAAGTACTGAGAATGGTACAATGGAAAACAAAATACTGCAGCCACAAGAGCTGAGTTGGAATCACCTCTCTGTCACTTAATACCCATGGGAATTTAGGCAAGTCACTTCATTTGGATGAAACTTAACTTTCTCCTCTGAAAAATGAGTGTTAATCTAGGTGACTTCTAATACCCTTTCTGACCCTAGTTCTATGATCTGAGTGGTGTCAATTTAAAATGAAATTCTGATTACCTTATTAACATCATAAACAAATTTCAACCCTGTTTCTTAGACTTAATAAAGCATTATTTTCTCTTTCAAATTACTTAAGTTCTATTTTATGATATTATTATTATGTGTGTGTGTGTGTGTGTGTGTGATATCCCTTTGTTTTTTTAGGACCAAATCCAATTCTTACTGATCTTTCTATGATTGTCATGATCCAACATGGTCCAAACACATAGCTGTGACAAAGAAACATTTCTCGAGTTTTTAAAACTTGACACAATAATATTGCTTCATGGCATATAAATACACATTCACTGAAAATTTAGTAGTGAGTTCTTCTGTTTTTTTTTTCAAAAGCCCCAATCCAACTATTATGAGTTTCATGATATTCCTAAGTATAAAGTCTTGGTTTCTTGAAAGTACCCAAACTACCCAATAAACTACCCAAAATGTTAATTATCTGCTAGCTCATTTACCTCTAAAAATTGAATCCTTCCTCAATGATAACTTTAATTATATGATATTCTTATTCTTAAGATTATTTTTTTTGTTGTCTTTATCCTACTGATTTTCAAGTAGAAATTTATCAAGAGATTCCTGCTTATTTACACTTCCTTCTAGGTGAGCTGATAGGGGCCCATCTGACTCTAAGATTCTATAATTCATCAACATTTGTTCTTCCTTATTAATATGTGATTTAATTGAGGGCAAGCACTGTTTTTGCTTTTCTTTGTATACTCAAAGCTTACTTAGCACAGTTTGGTGTGTAATTAAGTGCTTATAAACACTTTTTGATTTGATTTCTTCTTGCTAGGATTGTTTTAAGTGTTTTTATCTTTAATTGTTATTAAGGTAAATTGCTTTTCCCATATGTATATATACATATTTATATGTACACACATATGTTAAACTCAGTGTCATTTTTACTTAGTAGGTTATTCATAACTTCATTGTTGTTAAATCAGGACAGGGAACTGAAGGACTAATAGAGTATTTCAGAAGGGGGTAATGTTTCAAAACTACCAAAGAAAGAGACATGTGAGGTAGAAACCAAACTGAGATTTTTAAATAACTGCCATGTTCATACTGAAGAACATAAGATGTAGGGGTATATGACATTTGTTTTCAGGTATTTAATGGATTGTAGAAAAGACATGATACTTGTCCTGCTTGGTCCCAGTAGGCAGAACTAATAGCAGTTTGTAAAAATCATAAAATGGAATATTTTGCCTTGACATGGATAAAGAAAAAAATAGTAATTAGAACCATCAAATGTAGAATAAATTGGGATGCCAAGATATTGGGACCATCATTGGGTCTTTCCAAAGGGAAGGTAGGTGGACACTTTCTAGAGGTATGGGAAAAATATACCTGTCCAGAAATGGTGTATTGTAGATGTCCTATGACAATATTTCCACTTAAGATATTCTGTGATTCTAGATAAGTACAGAAGCAACTTGAAGGGAAGAAGGAACCAGAGTTAGGTAGAATTAATCTGTAATTCAATTTAATAAATGAATATATATATATATATATACACACACACATATACATACATATATATATATATGAAGCACTTAGTATATGTAAATCCCTTAGGCACATTGTTGGGAATATAAAGACAAAATTAAAAACTGCTCAGCCCTCAAGGAACTTACAATTTGTTTTTTTTTTTCTTTTCTTTATGCCTACTTACTAATACTCATACTGCCATCTAGCCTGGAACTCCCAGATGCTCTTTCTCATCCCAACATTCAAGATGCTACCACATGGTACCTGGTTACCTTCTCTTCCCAAAAGTTTTAGCCTCTCCCTCTTCCCTTCCCTTCCCTTCTCTTCATGCTTTTTTACTGCTGTCACCAGCAAAAGGTGAAAAAGACAGCCTCTTCAGTTCCATGATAAAATTCAGCCTAGGTCACTCTGTATGCACTGCTTCCCTTTCCACTCTCACCTCTTCTAGTTCTTTCACTTTACTTTGTATAGTCATATGAAGTGACAAAATAAGAGCATACAAGGTGCTGTCTCTATTTTTATGTTAGCATAGATAGGACCCACATAGGCAGAATATGGAATAATTATAAAATATTACTTGAGGCCTGTCAAAATCCTTATGTACCCCTAAAATACCTGATATGAATCTTCTACCATATTACTCCATACCTAACATTTTTATTGTCTTTAGACTTATAGGACACACACAAACATAGCACACTATACTACTTTATGATACTCCTTAACATTCTATATTATTATATGCTATACTGTGCTGTTCTTTTCTAGACAAACGTAGGGCAGATTTGGGTAGACTAAACTCAATAGGAATTCATACTATGATGTATGATACTTTCTTAAGAAGGCCAACATTAAAATATGCATATGTTATCTTTTAGTGAAGTGAGGCCCACTCCCATTGGCATATTAGCATAAAGTAGAATATTTTAACAGATTAGGGACTTGAATGAACCAAAACATTATGTTTTAAAGCTAAGGATGGAATATTCAGCATTCCAAGTCATGTGGTTTAATAGACACTGAAGCAAATGTTTCTTCCCCCTCAACTTGATACATCAAAGGACATTACCTCTAATTAGGTTCAACTACACAAAAGAACAACGCCACAAGAGGCTGGAGATTTTTGCTGGAGATTTGTTTCTGCAGTATTCCTGAAATGGAAAAAAAAAGTCTTGGAGCATAGCAATGATCTATTACTTAGAATTACTTCCTGGCACTCTCCATTCAAACACCTTCCATTTTAGGGGAAGTTTGTTTCTGAAGAGTCTTTTGACATATCTGTCTGTCCTTCAACATCCTTCCTCTCCCATGCAAGAAACAACACATGGCATCTAAGAATCATTAGGTACTTCCTTGGGTATGATTTTGAATCCAGATTACCCTCTCTGAATCATGAACTGGTTTCCTCTTATCAGAACATAAATTCCCTGAGGGCAGGAACAATTTCACTCTTATCCTTTTATTTTCATTGCTTAGTACAGTGTTTGGCACAGAGTAATTAATACTTGCTGTTTGAGTGATGTATAGTGCAGGGACAACTTTTGTCTTTAGAAATAAAAATAATTCAGATTTGGTTTTTTTTTTTGTTTTTCTGTTGAACTTTCCTTTTATTTTACTGTGTCATTGTGTGCACTGTTTTCTTAGATCCTTTTTTTCCCCACTCAACCTCAGTTCATGTAAGTCTTTGTTTTAACTTCATAATTCAAACTTCAAAATGCTTTCTTAATTAAGGGGAAGTAGTTCCTGTTACTAGAACTTGTTAGCTGCTAGCAAAAAAAAAAAAAAGAAATGTAGAATCCCTTTCTCTGGAAATTAATATTTTCCCAGAGTTCTTGCAGCACAAAACTTTCTGGAGACAGGAAGATAGACTAAGATAAGATGGTCACTTGAAGTCCTTTCCAAACCCATGAAAATAAATTGTACAATATCAGTAGTCTATGGACCACTTTGAAAATGACAAATGCCTAACAACTCAAATTTAAGGAATGAATAGTAGGTACATCATAAGAATTGCTCACAGGAAACCTTTCTTATATTTCCTAGGACAGAAGAGAATTTTATTAACCTTCCAGATCCCTCCATTTTACATTAGTAAAGAAACACAGATATACCTTTGTTCCCTTGGAAGCATGACTCAGCTTGGTCATGATAAGGAACCTATAGCATGGAATATTGTTAGCATGATTGAATCCTGGATGCATTCAAATATATAGATTCATGGGATTATGGGAATGATATATCTAAAAGAGACCTTTTTGGCCAACAAAAACCAAACTTCTCCTTTTAAAGATAAATAACCAGAGGCCTAAGGAGGTTAACTTAAGGTTATAAAAGTATCAAAGGTAGAATTACAGTTACAAACACTAATCTGTAAACCTTTCCAATTCCCCAAGGGTACACCAGCCCCAACATTAAAAGGATTTTGCTGTCTGTCTCAGTACTTAAGCATGTCTTCTGTGGCAATCCAGTATAAATTTAGATGCCCCTGGGTGGAAGGGTGAATGGAGTGAAGGTTGAAAGTAGGATAAGTAAACAGATACTCTTTTCTTTATTGCTTTGTGGGAAAGTATACATGATATACCAGTTGCATTGCCTGTTCCAAAAGAAAGGTAGCAAATCAGGGGGTAAACAAAAACATTCTTATTTTCCTTTAATGTCTAAGACAAGATTCCATTATAAGTGGAAACTGTTATAGAAAGACTTGTATTTTCAATTTATTGTTTATATTCCTCTTTGGCTGCAAGTGGAGAGATAAATTTGAGCCAGCAGCAAGGGTAATAAGAATATTGGAAGCGTATGGCAAAAATCTCATATGCGGAAGCCTGATTTATCCAGAAGCGCAAAGCCTGCATTATACACCTCCCACTTACTCCAAATTGAACTGCCCACATCTTTGTGGGGCTGCCCACAAGGTATCTAATGAGTTATATGCCAGTGCTTATTTAACAAGAAAAGAAACTAAATAGAGCACAACTGAAACCTGGGTACATTTTGTTTTTGTTTTGTTTCACAGAGCTGTCAGATATCTCAGCCCAATCTCCAAGTTGTTGCCTCCCTTTATTACAGGCAGACTTCAGAATTTTAGTTACCTTTTGCTACAAAAGGTTTCAGTTTACCAGGTGGCAGAGAGAATGAAGATCGATGGTTACTGGGGCTGGTTGGTCATACCAATTTGTACTGCAATCTAGGGGCTGCAATCTGAGATTTGAGTTTAAATGTGTGCTCGGCAGCTTTAGAGAAGAAGGATGTGGGGTGCATGCAGCTGTACATCAACTCTGCCACTTCATCTGTAGGATATTGCATCCATTTTGAGAGAACTCCTCTCACACATGGGACATAACACACACACACACCACACTTTGGAAGGGAAAGCATTATTAACAAAGGAAAGGGAGGAAGGGAATAGGAGAAAAGGAAAAAAGGAGAAAAGTAAGAAAGAGATGGAGTTTTCCAATTAAAACTCGCTGATACACAGAGTATAGAAATAGATTAAAATAGAAATAGCAAAACTGTGTTTATGATGAACAGAAATATTATTTAATGGATGAAAAATTTAAAATCTCTGAGAACTAGATTCCACTGGAAAATATTTTTATATATAATATAATATTATTTTATTTTAATTTAATTTACATAATATATTTTATAATATATAATAATTGTTATAAATAAAATTTAATTTATATAATAAAATAATAGAATACCTAGTATAAATCCATATGGAATTATGGCTTTTTTCCTACTCTCCAATGTGGTCCCAGGGAAATATTTTCTCATAATTCAAAAGTAATTGTTCCTCCTCCACCACCACTTAGGTAACTCAAATAGATCATTCTGGATTATACATAATATATATCATTATAGTAATTTTTGTTTTATAATATACACATATTGGGGCGGCCAAGTGTCTCACTGAGTAAGAGCACCAGCTCCAGTGCCGGGATGACCTGGGGATCGAATCCAGGCTCCGACACTTAGCACCACACCCAGAAATAACTGGCTGTGTAAATTTGAGCAAGTTACTTAACCCCAATATATATATATATATATACACATATTACCCTAAAATGAAAAGAGAGATAATATGTTAGAGTGATTACAGAGTTGTCCTTGGAGTTAGGAAGACCTAGGTTTGAATCTCACCTCTGACACACATTCATATCATCATGGACTAGTCCAAACCTTCCAGTGTTCAGGTAACTCTGGAAGACCACAATTTACAGATGAGTTGTTGAACTATATTAATAAAAGGAGTTTTCACTCCAGAAAATGAAATCATTCCCTTTTCCCTAAATACAATATAAGAACTGTATTTATATAAAATATCATAAATGTCTTTATATGTATAATTAAACAGAACTTTAAGGTAGGCTAATGTGTCCATCTTGTTGTTCTTCTTGGTTTTTTTGTTTGTTATTAACGAGTGATTTGAGGAATTGAAAGATTAAATAAAATGTCTTACTTCCCACTAATATGAACACATACCAATTCAACTCTCAAATATTTATTTTTTTGTTCTGTACTCTAATGCAGCTTACATGACATGCTATATTCTAAATATAATGATCTATTTTCAAACAACTGCTGCTAACAAAATCACTAGGTTTTTAGAGCTGCAAGTGGAAATCTAGTCTAACCCTCATCTGAAGAATAATGACTTCTTCAACATACCCCACCCCAAAATGGTCGTCTCTCCTTTTCTTGAAGACCTCCAATAAAATGAAAACTACTATATCCTCAATTAACTCAAACTATAAATCTAACGGGTAGGGAGTTGTTTATTTTCTGAAATCCAGTTTCAGTTTGTTTTTTTTTTTGTGGGTACTTTGCAATATGCTTTGCTGAAAAACAATAGTTAAATTTATAACTAAGACACTTTTTGTTCTATATTTGTTTTCCTGGCATGATCTTAACCAAGACATGCAGACTCTTTATGACCAAGGTTTCATTTTCAGATATTCACTAATTATAACTTTTAACATTAAATTCAAGAATTTTCTAAAGAATTCAAGTAAAATTTCTTGGCTTGTAGTTTGCAGAATTCATTTACTTTTTTACCAAAAAATTAAGCATTTCCTTTTGCACAGTATAAATGTACCTCACCATTTTGAACATGACACTGCAATCACACATAAAAACTCTTTTTGCATTTTTCTGATTGTTACTTATTTTAATTTTTTTTTCAGATGGTTGCTGATAATTTGCCTTTCTTCTTTTAAAAGCATTGCCAACCTGTCTCAGCTGCTTTTTTCACCTGAAGGATCACTCCAGTCATGAAGTTCCCTCTTTCATTTGGTCATTTACATGCAGAACCTCCATTTTGAGAAAGTTTCCAATTCAGCCATCTTTCACTCCTTTTCCAACTCCCCTCCTGACTCTCAAGATTTCACCCCATGCCTCCATGCAGGTACCTTCTTCCTTCCATGCAGGTACCACTGCTAACTTAAAGATTGTATTTTTGTGTTGTTTTCCTTCATCAGAATATAAGCACCTTGAAGGAAGGTGCTATCTTTCTTTTTATTTGTATTTGTATTCTCAAAAGATGCACAGTAAGTGCTTAATAATACTTGGTCACTTGAAAAAAGATTTAACTAAATTTTTATTGATTTTTAATCTTAAAGATTTATTTGATTCCTGAGAGAAAAATTTTCATCACTCCTTTTTCTCCCTCATATCTCAGTAGAAAGTAAGGTCACTGAGGACAAGAACAATTTCATTTGTATTTTATATCTTCAGAATCTAGGAGAGTGCACAGCACATAGTGAATCACAGGGACATAGGTAAGAACTGGAGGAGATATTATAAATGATCAAATCTGACCTCATAATATTACAAGAGAAGAAGCAGAATAACAGGGTAAGTGACCTGTCCGTGGTCATAATGTGACAAAGTCAAGACTCAAAAGGAAACTGACTCCAAATTCTGTAGTTAGGGTATAGTAGAAATGTTTGATGAATCATACCAAGTGCCTTGGGAGTATTTCGAATAGGGTAGTCAGGTGACTTGAACTCATTCATGGGAGTGACATGCTCTCTTCCCATTTCCTGACATTTCTTAGATATCCACACCTTATTAGTTATTTCCCCCCCACTTCTCCAGTCTAAAGGTTTTGTTTTATTCTTTTTTTTCCCCAAGAAAAATCTGTGAGAAGTAGGATGATAGAATGTTTATATAAAGTAAGGGTGGAGTGGGTAAGAGGGTGAGAAGAATCAAAAAGATTTTAAAAAGAAAATAATTGAGAGGATTAATAGCTTCACAAAAGTGGGGTACAAAAGAAATTAATATAAATTATCAGCATTTCTAAGAAGAAAATAAAAGAATAGATATGCCATAATTAAATTAGAAATTATTTGTCAAGTCACATTCATGCTATACATTAACATGGTTATACAGTCCTCTTTAAAGAAATAAAGAAGAATGTAGGTAAATTGAACAATAATCATTGTTTATTGTTAGGTCTCACTAAGAGGATTAAGTTGATGGCACTACATAAATTAATGAAGAAATTTAGTTGTGTTATGTTAAATTAGAAAGGAAGTATTTTATAGAACTAGACAAAATAGCTAAATTTATTTAGAGAAGTAAAAGGTCTAGACTTTCAAATGAAATGATTAAAAACAAGGAGGAATAAAGGCAGAGAAGGATTTCTAAATTATAAATCATACCATAAAGCAGTAATCATTAAAGTGATTTGTTAAAAGAGTAGATTAATGGAAAATACTAGAAAAACCAAAAGAGAAACAACTTAAGCAAATAATTCTGCATTCAGAAACTCAAGAACATGCAATACTTCTTCAAGAACTGCTCCAAAACTTAGAAAGCCATTTGAAAAAAAAAAAGAGATTGAGACTGGAATCGTGAGCCATGTATAAATCAAATTTTAAACAGATTTTCTCTCTCTCTCTCTCTCTCTCTCTCTCTCTCTCTCTCTCTCTCTCTCTC
>NW_027186492.1:18737414-18762672 GCF_028583685.1 Petaurus breviceps papuanus
CTCTCTCTCTCTCTCTCTCTCTCTCTCTCTCTCTCTCTCTCTCTCTCCCTGCACACATGTATACATGTGTGTATATATAAGTGTACATGTGTGTGTATAAATGAAGGAAAATATAGGGAGGTTTCATTCACAATTACAGCAAAGGGAAGAATTCTCAATCAGCTGAGAAATGGATAATTTATCTGTTGTCTTTCTCTATTAGAAAGTTCCTCAAGTGTAGTTAATGTCTTTACTTTTACTTCCACTTTTATTCTCAGTGTTTAGCACAGCTCATAGAACATAGTAAGTGCAATATAAATGTTTGTTAGCTTGACTATCAACTATATTAAATTTAAAAATATTTCATCATCTTCAATAGAACTGAGATAAAAAGATAAACTATCTACTGTGGAAAACCTCCATGAAATATTCTTTGTAAAATTCTGACATCAAAGAAGTTAAACAAGGAGAATTTGTCCATTAATAAAAGGATATGGACATGAAATTCTCACATAAAGATGTACAAACTATTTACCACCAAAAATAATTGCAAAACATTCACAAACATATGAAAAATTTCTCCAAATGACTTATTTAAAGAGAAATACAAATTTAAAATACTCTGAGATTTTACCTCATACTCTAAAAATTGGTAAGGATAAAAGTTAGCAATAGTCAATGTTGAAGTATTAGTGATAAGCCAGGCACACTAACATGCTTTTGGTGAAGCTATGAATTGGTTCTGTCATTCTGGAAATCATTTAGAATTTTGTCCCAAAGGGAATAAATATGCATACCTTTTGACATACAAATTGTACTGTTAGTCATAAACCCAAGTAATGTCAAAGACAGAAAAAAGGGTCCCACATATACCAAAATAACTATAAGAGCAATTTTGTAGTATTTTTCAATCACGCCATAAGAAGACCCTATGAAGAATTCATAGAAACAGGAAAAGACTTCTATTAATTGCTTCACAGTAAATGAAGAATAATCAAAAAAGCCATACGTCCAATGGGTAACAAAAATATAAACAGAAGAACCAAAAACTGAATATGTGTCATGATCAAGTCTGGCCCCAGAAAATTGTTATTTCTTCCCTTCATTGCAGAAGAGGAGAACAACTGAAATAGAAAGTTGAATATACTTCCAGACATGGTAGAATTATTGAATGATTTTGCTAACTTTTTTCTTTCTTGTTTTTATCTTTTACAAAAGAAGATCTGATGAGTAGTGAAATAGGGAGAGATACATTCAGAATAAACGTGATTCAGAAACAAAGGGAAACAATAAAATGAGTAAATAAAAATAATGGGAAATTCAAAACCCCCTTTATAAAAATGTCATATGGTGACTGTTCTTTGACATCATTATATTTATTCCTAAAAGCTGGGAGAAAGGAATGGCCATTGGTAGTCTAGACTTTTAACTGCTTAATAAAACTCAAATTTGGATTCATATTGCTAAACAAAGCAGTCTATTTAAAAGGAAATGATTTCTCTATTAGCATTGGGGAAGGGGTTTATGTTTAGTTAATGAAACTGCAAATATGGCCAATAGCATGAACTTTTGGAAAGCAGAAAGTCAAGAAATATGTATCTTTGATCTTTCTTCATTTTCGTATGGGTATAGATAAGCAGTGGACTGACTTGTGATTTCATTAATATAGGAAATTCCAAGATGGGAAAACTCTCTCTTCCTGTTTAGGTTGGCACCTTTTCTAGAATGTATAGTTTTAGTGATCTGGAACATTGAAAGATTAAGTGAATCACATAAGTTCACACAGCTTGAAGGTTCCATGCTCCAAGGCCAATATTTTATCCATAATGCCATTATGCCACTCTAATTTTCATGACAGATAACAAAAATAGCAACTGATTTTCTATGCTGGGATTGATAAAATGCCTCATCATCTGCTGACCAGGAAAATCCATTTTTTTTTAAACAAATGCTATAGGTTAAATAAAGGCAGCTAGCTGATGCAATGAATAGAGAGCACTGGGTTAGGAATCAGGAAGACTCATCTTCATGACTTCAAATCTTGCCTCAGATATCTACTAGTTGTGTAATCCTGGGCAAGTCACTTAACCTTGTTTGTACCAGTTCCACATCTATAAAATGAGATGGAGAAAGAAATAGCTTACCATTCCAGGATCTTGTTCGAGAAAACCTCCAATAAGGTCAGGAAGAGTCAGACGTGTTAAATCAACACAAGGACACAACAAAAAAGGGTTAAATATATTTTTAAAATAAATACTCAAGCAAAGTACCCAAACTGAGTGCCAAATAGTCCCATCCTATGTCTATCCTATATCTTCTATATGGTGTGACCTAAGACCACTTCCTCTTTTTTTTTTTTTCTTGGTAAATTTCAAGTGCATTTTAAAAGTCTACCTGTGTGTGTATTTCCTTCTTCCATCTAAATTCCAAAGTCAACACCACAGAACTTGGCATTATTTCTTACAGAACTTAAAATCAGAATGGTCCTCAATTTTTTTTTTACTAGTCTAAACTCAACCTAAAATACAGATTCCATCTACAATACCACTGGCAAGTGATCTTAGAATTTATTCTGGAAGAATTCTACTGATGGGAAATGAATTCTATTTCAAGGCAATGTATTTCATTTCTGAAGAGTGCTAATTTTTAGGAAGTTCTTCAACTGATTGGGCTGCCTCCTTTAACTTGCTTTCTCAGTTATTATGTTTCCACTGCCCCTGACATCAACAGACCCTTCCTATTGAAACTTCTTCAGCTATTTACTTCTCAGTTCTCCTCTCTCTATTCTATTCATTTATACCTCTTGCCATAGTCTGTAATCATCTGATAAATGTAGATGACTAAGCAAGCTTTTTTTAAAATTATAATTTGCTTTAGCTAATCTCATATTATTCATTTCATTCATTTATTCATTCAATCACTCAGTATTTATTAGCATCTACCTGATTTATTCAAGGTTTTGTGCTAGGTGTCCTAAGGAATAAAAAATGAAGAAGACATGTTTCAGAGCTTCAAGAATCTTACAGTCTAATATATAATATAAGCTATATATCTAACCACTAAAAGTATAATGCAAAACATTTTATAATAAATTGAATGAAGGGTTCAAAGGCTATAGAGTATTATAGCTGCCTAAATACCTCTCTAAGTATGTAATTTTCTTCTCGTTCCAATTCAAATCCCACCTTCTGCAAGAAGCCTTTCCTAATCTCCCTTAATAGCAGTGCTTTCTTTTATTGATTATCTCCAGTTCATCTGTTCCAAATCTTATTTGTAAGTAGTTGTTTGAATATTGTCTCCCCTATTAGATTGTGAGCTCCCTGAGAGCAGAGACAATTTTCTTTGTGCCTTTGCAGCCTTAGGAACTTTCACAGAGTAGATAGTTAATAGAATTGTTAAAATGAATTGATTAAAAAGTGATGGGGGTGGCAGACATGCAGTCAAAACAAAAGATGACAGTTGAATAGCTTAAGTATGACACTGATACCCACATAGTCTGTCTCTGTCTGTCTGTCTGTCTGCATCTGTCTCTCTCTAGCCTAAAGTAGGCCTCTGGTCCCATCAACATATCCTGTGCAGAGAATTTATTAAGAATTTCTGAAGAATTTTGCACAAGATCGACAAGCATCTGCTGTGGGCTACAACACACACACACACACACACACACACACACACATATATATATATATATATATATATATCTGCTGTGCACCACTGGAAAAGAATAGTTGTGCTAATGATATCAAGGATCTGTTGAAATATTGATAAATGAATATAGTGTGAAATAAAAGAGTTAAAAGCATTGGAGCTAAGTGCAATTATTAGTACAGTATCAATTTAATATTCTGCCAAATTAATCCTGCATAGTTAGGGCATATAATCCAGTGAAGATGAAACAACAAGACACCCTGAGGGAGAGACAGGAAGATGCACACATCACTCAAGTCAAGTACTGCTTCCCCGCAACACCAATACCACTGTCTCCTCTAAGACCATGTTGAAGTCAGTCTAGGACTCTGCACTCAAGGGTCCTGGGAATAGCAACACTTCCATTGCTGTGTTCACAGGCACCATCTTGGGTAGCAACCAATTTGGAGAGGTAACCCAGAAACTTATTAAAGATCCAGAAAGGAAAATCCTTGCCACCAAAATCCCTGGCAATGTTAAATAGTTCAATATCCAAAACTGGTATGGTTTTATCAGTGGAAATGACATTAAAGAAGGGACATTACCATCTGTATTGCCACTACACCCTAAGGACCATGAAACCTTTCCATCTGGCATGCAGCTGAAATCTTTGATAACTCTTCTTTCTCCCTTTAGAATATGAGCTCCTTGATGGCAAGAGCTATCTTATATTTCTTTTTCACCAGGGCTTATCATAATACTTTGCAAGTGTTAGCAAGGTGTTTTTAAGTGTTTAATAAACATTTTAATCATTCTTAAAGCACCCACATTCCTTACATTACCATTCTTTATTATTATTATATGTTTTATATGATCTTTAAGTTATTTTTTAAATTCTCTTCATACCATCATTCTTTTGATGGAGAAATGTGTTTTGTTTCTCACTCTAGATATAATATTGAAGACTTAGGACACTTTGCTTTTAAAGTTGCATTTAGTGGCAGATGGAGAACTGAATTCCACAGACCTTTATTTAGAAATTTCACTGCCCACCTTTTGACAGAAATGATGAACTCAGGGTGCAGAATGAATTTGATTTGCTTGACTGAATATTTGTTACAGGGGTTTTGGTTTTCATTTTCTATTTGGGGGGGATGTATAAATAGGAGAAAAGATTTTTGTTATTTGAAAGTTTAATTTAAATTAAATAAAGAAATGGAAAAATAAAGAAAGAACAGCAGGGAAAAAAATCTATCAGATCATATCACTGTCTCCACATTCACAATTCTGCTCCTTCTTTTCTCCAAAGCTTGAGAACAATGTTAGCAACCTGAGTCCACAAAGTAAAGCTACCCAGTGAACCTGTTTGCTGTTACTGATATCTCTGATTTTAACATTGCTGCAGTCCCAGACTTTAAAGTTTAATCTGCTTCCTTTTCTCCACATCTACTTAAATATTTTAATTAGGAAACATTTTAATAGAAAATTTAAATTGCCTACTAAAGTCTTTAAACAATAGTCCAAGTAAAGAAAAGAATGTCTCTTTTAAATGAGACTGTCAGGCCAGCTGAGTATTTGTAGTAGCTGAGAGAATGGTGCCGCTCTGATTTAGCTCTTTAATTTCTATGAAAAAACATTACATTGAGTAAGTTAAATATCTCTGTTCCTGGTTTAAAATGGTAATGAAAAAAAAAACATGAAAGCTAAAAAAATGGAAGAGAAAGGTTCCTTTATCCTTACCTTGGTTTAAGGATCTATCCCTTTGACAGAGAAAGCAGATGAGTGTTACTGTGAATGGAAAGCAAGGGGTGAGATATAATCATTTTATAGATAAGCTTATTAATTCATGTACGTTCTGGAGATTTCAACTTAGGATCCCTTAGAGCAATTTATCTCCAACAACTATGGAACAGCAGAATTAGTAATCCACCATTTTTACTTCTCTGTCTGAAATTAATTCCTTGCTCAATTATTATAAGAGAGTGTTTATGAAACTGTGCTGTGATTAAGTCAGTCTGGTCAGGAATTCATCAGGACTGATGGCTACTTTGGGGTATTTTTTAACAGCACCTGTTCTTTTCTGTGTTGGTATGTGATGTTTCATTTTCCATTAGATCATTATCTCTTGATAATAAAGTGACATCTATATGATTACATATGGGAGAGAGGGTAAAAGAAATGATTCCTTGTTTCCCAGGGAGATATCCTAATGATCCCCATGCCCATTACTGGAGTGTGTTTGTTTGTAAACTCTCACTAAAGTGATATAATTTTAACTTATTTTGGAGCTACACTCAAAAGGATGATTACTCCCCAAGTTACTACCATGTGGAAGCTTTAATAAATTCATTCTCTTCCAGAATGCTCCAATGACTCATTTTTTACTGATCCTCCTGGAGGGCAGTAAAGAAGAGGTTAATTAAAGTCTGAAATGTCATTTTCACAGAAGAAAACCATTAAGAGCTTTGAGTTGGGGGGGAAAGTTTGTGAGTTGTCTGGCCACAAGAGGGCAGCAGATGGTCTGAAACTAATGAGCTGAGCTAATGCATATGTAATGTCGTGGTCAGGCTGGTTTCGCATCCAGAGAAGAGTAATTTCTAATGTGGGGGAGGGGGGCGGGGAGAGGAGGGAGACAGACAGAGACACAGAGAGACACAAAGAGACCGAGACAGAGAGAGATAGAGAGACAGAAACAGACAGACAGAGAGAAGGATAAGGGCAAGGAGTGGCAACAGATGAATCCAAGACATTATAGATTGTTTTTAATTATGTAGTTTGTGTGTGTGTTGTGTGTGTGTGTGTGTGCGTGTGTGCGTGTAAGATCTCTGAACTCCTAAATGTGTAGCCACTCTAGAGTCTACATGGAAACCAATACAGACATCTTTACTTCCAGAAAGAGCAAAATGTTGGACTGCCCCAATCCTGCCAAATAAAGGAACTCATTGAAAATTTACCCTCTTCAGAGGGCCATTCCTCATATATTTTTATTCTTTCCAAGTTGATTAGCTCCTCCATCAAAACTCAGGGTCTTGGGGACCAAGATAATCAGCCTTAAACTACCACCATATTCTGTTTTTCTAATCAAGTAGTTTGAAAGCCTCCACTTCACTTAATTTTTCTTTTAGGTCTTTATCATTTCTCATAACTTCTTTCTTTCAACTCTCACTTGCCTGCTATAGACAAGAAAATAGTAAAGAACAAAGAATGTGCATTTTAACGATTCATTCTACTGAATGGATTCATAGTAACACATCATTATCATCATCATCATTATCATTTTAACTTTGTTCATTTTTTTCTATCATGCTGTTTACCTGCCATATGAACTGAAATGCTTCCATATAGTACTCTGAAAATATAAAATAGAACTTAAGACCTAGAGAGGGGAGTTTGTAACTACTTGCTACTAGCCAAAGACATGTACAACCTATTTCTCATAAGGGAAAGCATCTATACCTAAATGATAACAGTCTTACAAGGGTACACCATTTATTTTCTGAACACACTGATACAACAACAGCTCTTATCTAGTCCAAAAACTTTTTTCTCCTTTTACCATGAATTCCAGGAAAGCCCCAGCTGTAAAAATTCATTATGATCACACTACAGCAACAACTTTGGAATACAAAATGTGTTAATAGCTCTCAGTTTTCTGCACTGAGGATGAAAAGGGAATAGAAAGAAAAGGAGAAGGAAAAGTGAAATCTGTAAAATATCTACAATCTTCAATCAATCAAAAATCATTTATTAGGTACCTAAATTTGTACAAGGCATTATTCTAGGTGCTAGAGATAAAGATACAATGAATGAAATAACATGCGTATTCATAAGAGGTTCATATTCTAAGAGGAGAAACAAGTATATACACATATGTATGTGAATGTATATATACATACATGCACACATATATGTACATATATAAGTGTGTATGTATATGTAATTTTAGAAAATGAGGAAATTGATAATGGTTTTACTTCCTATTTATTGCACCTGCTTACTTTCCGATGGTTGATAAGCATGGGCATAAAGGATTTGGAAAGATTTCAGAAGAGTGAAAAGAACCCATAAAAGGCCAATAGAACATGTTAACTAAAGACCCAGCCACTAAACAATTGGAAGTCGGCAGTCTCATATGCCAGGCTGGGTTCAAATAAGGACATTGGATGAGAAACCAGCCATCTGCAGTGTTTACATTTGATTAGGGTGGTGTAGGAAAAGTGTGCTGTCTACTGGCCACATGCCCGTCACTGTCTGCAGCAGCAGCATGAGTAACAGGTTTTTAGTCTTCCCCACTCCTAACAATCAATGGTTGAAGGAAGTAACTGAGAGAAATTCATGAATTAACAACTATGGTAGTGAAAGAATAGAGAGCCAAAGTTAGTCACAATCAGGGCTTGACATCCCAGGTGGTGTGGCTAGTGAAATCACTGTGATGTGTGCATATGTTTGTGTGTGTATCAAAAATTTGTCCACTTTTGAATTAGGACATATATTCTCTCTCTTGTCTTTGCAGTACTTTTTCTCTATACTTATGACATTTCTTTCTTTCTTTTCAATTGCCTCCATTTATTTGAAAGAAAAATAGGCTGAGAGAAAGGAGCTTTATGTTCTAGGACAGACTCTAGTATAACTAAGTCAATGAATGAAAAATCTTATATTTAGAACTTACTATAGTCACAACACTCTGTTGAACCTTGGGGACATAAATATAAAAAGCAAGATAAGACCAGATTTCAAGGGGCTCACAGTAAATAGGGGGAGATGTTAAAAAAAAAAAGGTTTCACCTATAGGATTGATGAAATGGCCCAGTTGGGCATAGACTGCAGAAGTCAAAGAGATGGTAATACACCTTCTTTAGTTTCATTTTTATTGATAAATCTATATTATTCTGAAAGTAAACAATCTGACAGTGCCAAGGACTTTGGCATGATGAGTTTACTTTTCTATGACTTCAGGAGCTGTAGCTGCTCAGAAGATTGACCCTGCAGCTCCTGAAAAGGCAATTGTCAGATTCCAGTTCTACAAGGATTGCTCCTTTGGGCAAAGGCCATGAGAACCTGGTTATGAATAAGGTCAATCTCCTGTGGATCCCTGCTATTCTCACAATTCCTGGGTTTATCTGACTGTTTGTAGCTGTTGATCATTGGTTAAGAGTAGTGATAAGAATGATATATCCATTCTCCATAAATTTTATTTCCCTTGATCACTATAGGGCCCAGGAGAGAATGAGGGATGGACTTGGAGGTACTGCTATTTCCACAGCTTTTGGGCTACTTCTTGAACTATCTAAAGGAAGGTGGTAGTTGGCATGGTAGAAGGAGTGAAGTAACTCAGAGCAATTGTCCCAGCACAAGCCTACACACACACACACACACACACACACACACACACACACACATCTCCCCTGTAAAATACAAGATCCTTGAGGGCAGAAACTATCAGTTTTGTCTTTGTATCTCTACAATCTAGCACAATGCCTGTACATAATAAGTACAATATTAATAACTTATTTTTAATAGACTGATTACTTTTTAACTTTATATTTCTGTAGTCTCCTGAAATTACAATTTAATGGGATATTAAAATTCTAGAAATATTCCTCTCTGGGAAACACATTAGATATGTGTGTGACCCTATCCATACATACACACAGTACTTCATTCACTCTCACAATGGAAAACTGGGAACAGCTCATCAAATCAAAACTTCAAAATGTGATATTAGTAGCTTAACAAAATATAAATTTATGACTCTACTTAAGTGAACAAAGAGTTTCATTTTCCATAAAAATGGAGGAGGGGTCTAAATGACAATGGAATACAAAGAGTCAACAAGAAGCAAGATTTGTTACGAATTACCATTGGCAGCCTGGGACTTCATTTAAGAACCTCACTCATAGGATTCATTATACCTCAGATGGCCCTTTTGATTAAAAAAGAAAAGAAAGTAGGAAAGAAAAATCTAGGCTCTATGAGTAATCATATTGGAAGCTAAGCTCTAGTAATATACTGACTCATATGTTTGGGCCTCTGCTCAAGATTCTGAGTGGTGAGCTAGTGAGGACCATTGGTAGTAAAATCCTGTGATGCTAGATGAGTTATGACTCTGCTCAAGAGTAAGTGAAGGAGTTCTAGTTCAAATGAATGTTGGAATTACTCTATACCAAGTCAATGCTGATTGCCAAACATATAAATCATTAATCTAGAAACAGCGAGAGAAATAAAGCAATATCAGAGACTAAAGGAGAATCAAATAAAAAATCACAAGAAGGTAGCATACAGAACTAGTGGAAGCAATACAAGATTTGGCTCTATGAAAAATAGGATCAAGCTAGCCAAAGAACTTCAGCTTGTTAAATCTGTGGGAACACAGAATCCAATCAAATCCATCAAGAATTTTTTTAAGGGCCTACTATGTGTCAAGTACTGCTATGGGTATTATCACACAGACACAAAAAGAGAAGCAGTCCTGGTATCCAAAGACCTTTTACTGAAAAATTTAATCCTGGGTATGTACCAGACAATGCCATTCTCCCCAACCCCATGACTTGACATTGTTGGATCTAGAATTGGAAGGGAGTTTAAAGATAATTCTTCATTTTTTTAAGAAGGGGAAACTGAAGGCCAGAAAAAAGTGAAGTGACTTCTCCAAGTACTCCTGGGTAGTTGTAATGCCAAGCAAAGGCAACTTCCCAAGGTTCAAAATACCAGCATAGGTACTCTCCATTTTATTCAGTGACAAATTAAGAACAGAGAAAATCAAAATATGACATCATTCAAAATACAGCATTTACTAAGTGTGATTCAATAATCTCCAAGTACTACCCCAAAGTGTGATTTAATCAAGTACTACCCCACCCCTGGACATTACAATCATTTAATCAATCACAAAGTCCCTCTTCTCAAATGGAGATTAGTTTCCAATCATAAGTAAAGTACATTCATTTGTTCAATCACAGAGCACAAAAAGGTCAAAAGTTCCACACCCTTGGATCACAATTGAATCTACCCAAGAGTTACAACAAGCTTAAGTACAGCATTTAATACCCAAATGGGGTCTTTTCTTCATCTTGACCTGAGGCAAGTTCTCAGCAATCTTTGTTCCTGGGGAGACAAAGCTTAGCAAGGCCACAAGATACATTGTCAGTGTCTTCATTAATTCATTCTCTGTCTGCAGAACAGTCCTAGGACCCCTGAAAACATTAGCAAAACCCCCTTACAGGATATCTGTAAACATACAACAAGAAAATCCTTCTTCAGGGCTTCTGAACCAACAGCAAGGTTGCAAGACCTCTGCAACAACAGCACTGTCCTTCACCAGTGGACAGAATTCACTCTCTGTCTGCAGAACAGTCTCAGTATCTCTGAACCAACAGCAAGGTTGCAAAACTTCTGCAACAACAGGACTGTCTTTCACCAGTGGACAAATCTGGCAAAACAACATCAAAACAGACAGACAAAGTACCAGCATAACAGCCATGTCTCCTCAGTCCTTGGCAGCTCTGGGTGGCAGCTCTCAAAGTCCTGGGCAATTCAAAGTGGCCCTCAGCAATCCTCTCTGTCTCTCTCTGCCTCCAAAAAGTTCTTCTGCCTCTCTCTTTTCGTGCTCTTTTTTTTGTGCTCTTTTTCTTCTGCCTCTCTCTTTTCACCAGATCCACACAGTTCAGCCCTCTCTTTTCAGGTCAACATGTCCATCCCACAAGTGGGATTCAAAAGCTCTGGGTTTTAACACAATCAATTTGAAAACCAAGCCAATACAGGGGGATCTTTATATTTCATTACTATCACAGTAGTAAGTGCAGAGCTGTCATTCAGATCCTGGCACTTTGATGGCAAACTATTTTTTTTTCTTTCCATGAGACTAAAATACCTCTTCCACATGTTGCTGTGACCTGGGTTCACCTCCAGGGCATTAACTGCAGTGGTGGGGAAGTACATAGTTAGACTACTTAAAGCACAGAGCATGAAACATTTAGCAAAACAAAAAAAAAAAACAGAACTGGTAATATCCATTAATGTCAATGAGAATTTCAGAGGCTATATATTTTTGGTACCCTTCTAGAAAAAAAGTCAAAAATTGACTATACATCATATACAAATGTATATGTTTATATACATGTGTATAATATATACATGTGGGAATAATGTAAAGTCCATTCTTGTTTATATATGTATCCATATACATATATTGACATATGTACATTTACAAATACTTAAATATGTACATATATAATGTAATGGATATATTTGTTTTTTTGCCAACATCAGGGAATCATTAATGTCCATTAAAAAGGGATTTTATTTTTAGTGATGAGATAGTAAAAAGAATAAGTCTTGGACATGTCATAGTTTATACTTGATTTTCCCTGAAAGGTTAACAATGTTAATAATATTAAATAGTAGGTTTGCATGATCACTAACAAAATACAACTCTTTTAAAAACATGATTTGTCTCCTGAAAGATGGAAAAAGAAATGAATAAACAGGAATGGAATGGTGTAGTTTTAATCTGTTTTCTGATACAATCTAAGGGAATATCCCTATTTACAAACTCGTCAATTTTCTAAGTGGAATGAATCTATCTAATCCAACACAATGAAATCTAAGTTGTCTAGAAGAGTAAATTTCATGGCCAGATGTGACTAGTGATTCCTTTGGTCTTTAAAGGAAAAAAAAAAAGAATGAGAGGGAGGGAAGGGAGGGAAGGGAAGAAGGAAAGCAGAAAGGAAGGAAGGAAAAAAGGGAGGGAGGGAAGAGAGGGAAAATGTAAGGAAGGTAGATAAATTCCCCAAAGGAAGGAAGACAAATTGCCAAAATCATATGCATATTTTAAGGAAATGTGTGTTTGTTTTCTACAGCATGCAAATGTTTGTTCAGCCCTCTCCTCCAATCTGTACTCTATATAGCTCAACAAAGACTGGATGTCTACAAAATGATCCCAAGGTAGAAAGAAGCCTCAAATCCAATTCTGAGTCTGATCTCATCCTATATACAACATTTATAAATTCCTTAAAAGATAAAATATGGAGACATATGTTGGCGATGCTTTCAATGATCCTGAGCTGCTTGCTGATGTAAAATTTTTAGTACTAATATTCTCCTAATGACACTGTAGGACTACAAATCATGGAACACAAAGTGATAAAGAGACTAAAAAAAAAAGATGTGACCTATAGTAAGTATTAGGAGTATGCAACATTCATTATCCCTGCTGACATAGTATCACTGAATCATGCTATCATAGAAAAATAGTTGTAAGTGACCTCAGGGACCATCTAATTCAACCCTCTCATTTTATGAATGAGGAAACTGAGTCTCAAGCAGTTTAAGTGACTTACTTAATGTCATACAGATAGTAAATTTCAGAGGCAAAATTTGAACTTGGATTTTTTTACTTCTGAATCATTGTTCTATGCATTGTAAATGGCTCAAAGTCCATCATTCAAAAAGGACGTAAGTGTTCACTTGATATGAACTTGATGTTCACATTGGTGTCCATGGAATTTTCAGAAAATCAGAAGTCACCCAATTCCAATGACCCTATAAGGGGGTATTTCTAGGAATATAGATGAGAACTCCATAGTATGAGAAGAAATGAAGGAACAGCATTCTATCTGTATTCATAGAGGAATAGACTCAGAAATTAACTGTTTATGTGTAACAGGGATAGAGTGTGTGCAAAATTGCCCACCTGATTCAGAATGAACAGAGCTGCTGAAATATCTAAACTCTTTGACATTGTAAAGCAAGCCCCTTATTGACCACTGAGCAAGAAGAGCTGCTGATATTGGGGCATTTAAAAGAAAGTAACACACTCTCAGTTATATTTTCTCTTTTCAGTCACTAGCTAAGGCAAAGCTATTGAAATCTATTGCTGAAGAATGATTTAAGAAGGGGCAGCTAGGTGTCCCAGTAAATAGAGCACCGGCCCTGGAGTCAGGAGGACCTGAGTTTAAATCCGGCCTCAGACACTTAACACTTACTAGCTGTGTGACCTTGGGCAAGTAACTTAAACTCAATATCCCTGCCTTTCTCCCTCCAAAAAAAAAAAAGACAAAAAGAATGAGGTAAGAAGGTGGGCATCCTTATCTCAATCCTGGCTACATTATAATTGTGGTGATTCCCCTTCCTCACTCCCCTTCCTTGGGAGCTAGAGAAGGTACTCAGCTAAATGAGCTGAACCTGAACCTTGGGACTCCTGATTGCTTCTTCCGCTCTCTGTTTTGTTTGTTTTTTTCCCCTCCATATATAGATGACTATCGGTGATCCCACGATGATGCATGTCTCCAGCCTTAGAAACCACATTATGAGTTTCAAAGGTTCTGGGTCTTTTATTTGTGCTGTCCTCACTTTTTGAGGGCTCCTTCTCAATGACTCCAGTACTCTTGAAGAAGACCCACTGGACCACTGGAAGAAGGTGGGGTACCTTGAAAGAAGATATAGACTTAAAAAGAAAGTAAAGAGCAAACTGAACTGTAAAAATGTCTATTCAGTCATTCTGCAAAATCCTTCAAATATTATTTAAAGATTTTTGTTTGTTTTTCTTCTAGCAATGAGGAATTATGAATCTTTTGGTGTTAAAAACTTCTTTTGTATTTATAAAATATATGTCTATCCCATGCCTGTCTCATAATGGTATATTAATAGCTGAGCTGACGTTAACTTTTAAAATTAATCTTCCTAGGGTATGTCAGGATGGGAAAAAAGCAGTGTAATGATCAGAGAAGAATACAAGAAAAGGACCCTAACTCCTCTCATCAGGCTACCCCAGGACTGAATACAACATGGGTCTCATATGTGTTTACAGAACAGAAGGTCTCATTTGATGGAGATGACTAGTAGATAGAATGCTGGCCTCCTTTACCCAGCTATTACTGTTACATAAGTGTTGAAGTAAGTATGAAAATTCAGAGATTATAGAAAACAGGTGAAATGTCAACAACATCATGCAGAACATGATTCAATTCACACAATCTTGATCAGTTTGGAGGTAGCCTAGAATTATGGGGAGAAATGGATAGAAATACATTGTGGATAAATTTGAGGAATATGCAGATGGCAGAAAAGTGCTATGTCTATTCTCCTCAGCATATTAAGCACTTAGCATAGTGACTGGTATACAATAGACTCTTAATAAATTACTGATTGAAGAGTATTATAAAGAGGATATACCATATTATAGATAGATATAGATATAGACACATATATATGCATGCATAATACACACATATACCCATATATACAGAGAAACATACATATGTATATGTGTAAATATGTATGTTTTGTATTTATGTATGTGTGTATATATATGTATATATATATATAATTTACCCATTTATCCATTGATTTGTTTGTCCATTTATTTATCCATTTGTGTATGCATTTATTTGTTTATTCTTGTGTTTATTTCCCTCCTACTGATCTTTTGTCTAGTGCCCCTTCAGGCCAACAATATGTGTTTTCAGAATGACTGAGTTTTCCATGAAATTGCAAATGGCTACTTTCAAAAGTCTCAGACATCCATTTCAGCTCAGGAAATGTCTTATCTTTAGTGTCTGTCACTTGTGATTTGAAAACCAGCTAAAGCTGTCTGGGGGCAATTGCCAGCTCTGCTGCTACAAATCAGAGCAGCACCAATGTGGAAGTTAGCTTTCTTGCAGGATTTCAACTTAGTCCTGTCTTGGCCCTGAGACAGAGAAAACAAGACACCTAAGACACCATTGGTCCTGAAGTGATTGTGCTTCAATAAAAATAAATCAGTTTATTCTTATCTTGTGTCAACACCTCCATAGGATGTCAGGAGCTCAATCAATAAATGTCACTGTTAATTGATAATGAGTGAAAAATTGCCTGAGAATAGAATTAGTCCCATCTGATGAAGATGGGCACTCTTTCTGGTCATCAGGGAAGGCAACTAAGTGATGTCTTGGAGAGGGTAGTAGACTTGGAGTCAGGAAGACCTACATTATATTCTGTTTCAAACAATAGTTGAGCAAGTCATTTAATTCTTTCTGCCTCAGTTTTATGTTAAACGGGAATAATAGCATTTAGCTTCACGAAGTAGTGAAGATAAAATGAATTAAATTACTATACACATTCCAGCTACTTTCCTTCTATTCCTCTTCCTCCTCCTCCTCCTCTTTACTATCATTATCATCATAATCATCATCATCAGATTATGATTAAATATGTTTGCCTGGGTAGGGGAGGACCACTTACTTAACCAACCCAAAAACAGGATCATAAAAATAACAGCCTGAAGTTTTTATTTCTATTTTTTAGATGATGTTCAGTTCAGAATCTGATTGAAACAGCTAGTATGAAAAATTCTCTAACTATGCCTTTTTACTCTACAGCATCAACTCTTCTATTGACTTTTAATCAATGCCCAGTAACAAGAAAACGTAGTTCCTCAATAATTATTGAGTAAAGGGTTGAAGAAAATTAATTTCACTTAAATAATGAAAGAAAAAAAAAGTTTCAAACTGTCAGGCTACCACAAGAAGAAAGAAATCAAAAGTTTTTATCAATGTGCCTTTCTCTCCATCCCACAGCCAGACTATTCCCTTTGCATTTGCTTTAGCAAAAAGAGAAATGCAGCACTTATCTTCTGGACAGGAAACAGGCGCAGCAAGCTAGCAGCCCACAAAGCTGGTGTCTCTGTAAGCGTCCTGTACAGATCATCGATGCACACAGTTTCGTCCTCTAATGAAGTCATTTACATGCAGATGCAGGCCTAGATGTGTGGACATCAGTCCCAACTCGGGGGATTGTTGTTTCACTGATTCAAAAGAAATTTGCACATGAAAGCCACATCCGTGTTCCTTAACCCTACGGCTCTCTCAATATTGCTTCTCTATTACTCCTAACTAAATTTCAGACCTTCATATGATTAAGTGCACCACTTCAGAGCTTTCCTCCTCTCTCCACCGCCCTCCCCACCTCACCCCTGCGGTGGTCAACTAAGCTCAACAACTTGTAAATATTGTTATACAAATAACAAACTTTGGCTGCTGTTTTTATTACTATGATATTTCCTCTAATACAACCTAGTGCCATTTCCATATATACATATACACATATATATTTCATATGTGTACATAGATATTTGTTTGTATATGCATATATAATGCATATATCTCCATGTATACATGTATGCATGTAAAACATATGTGTATATACATCATATACATATACATGTCATATTTATACCTATGTAAAGTTAGTTATGCCTTATAATCTAAAATCATTCCAGGTTTCTGATTTGCAAAACAAACTGTGGCAGATAACATGAAAATATATATTTGTTTGAAGGGGGGGGTGGATCCCAAGGCATTTAATTAAATTTATTTCTTTATTTTCATGTGCAAACTAGAAGGAAAGGCACAGATGCATCAAGCAGTAAATATAAATCACATATTACAGTGGAAAGGGGACATTGGAATGGCTATATTGGTAACAAGTACTAGAATCAAAACTCAAGGATTCTAAGTTGACACTGGACTATAACACAGTTAATGATAATTACCTGCTTTGTCAATCTTACTGATAACCCTTACATGTGATGTTGCTCTGCTGCTTCTTCTCTGGCAGGAGACAAACCCTTGGAATACTAACCTAGATACCGAGTATCTAGACTCTTGCAAAGGGTCAGAGATGTTTCTAAGTCCTGCCTTTAGATAGATGTCACACCTCTCCATATCATGCTACTTCCTTTGGTTTAAAGTAGAAGGGAACATGTATAAATATGTGGATGTTTTGATTTTTGCCAGCACCAGGAATCCAATTATTTTTTTCTCTCCACCAGGAACCTAGATCAAATTGTCTTATATTGTGCACCTCAGCAGTGACCTAAAGGGACCTCTGGGGCTGATAAGGTAGAGGCATCTTCACACTCATTCAGCATCTGGCCTTTGTCCTGAAACTGCCAACAATGGTTTTAATTAGTGCCAATTATGATTTCTGGGGGGAAAAAAGAATGTGGACACCTGCATAATGCGAACTGGATGTAAAGGACTAACTCATTTTTATCAACCATCAAAAAAAAAAAAGGTCAGAGTTGGACAAACTTTGGGTTATTATTGTTCTGTTAAGGATTTAAATTCTTAACCTGGGGCTAAATGACTTTGTGTCGCCTTATTAATTCACTCAATTCTGCAGAACCCCCCCCCCCAAAAAAAAATATATGTATGTTTATACATTGAATAAACCTAATATTGTGCTCCTTGTCAATGCCTTCATTCTAAACAGCAAATGCCTTTTAAAATAATATCATTTCATTGTCAACATTAAGGAACTAGTCATAATAGAGAGGCCAAACCAAGTCCTACTGAAAGAGGACAAATGAAAGAAGCTGATATGACTTTGAATGAATACATAAACTATCATCATTCATCATCCATTCCCTCTGCCAAACTCAAACTCCTATATCTTTGATAATGATGATTATAATGATGATCAATGAGCAAATATAATATGATGATGATTAAATTGACTTATCCCTTTAGAATAAGAGGAACATTGGAAATTGCACCATCCCATTTTTCTAGAAGCAGCTAAACCCCTAATGATCAGTTCTAACTTTTCCCTAAGGAACCATTTCATTGCCCCAATTGGTGGGAGAGCAGTAAAACAACTGTTTGATTTCATTTTCAAGAGCTGCTTAGTTCGTAAGAATGCTCAGCCATTGATTTTGCAAAAACTTCAGAGCAACCCATCTGCTCTTTGAAAAGGAGGGAGGGATTGGTGGAGAGAATGAGGTAATGAGGAAGTAAAGAGACAGAGAGAAGGAAGAAGAAAGGGGAGAAGAGTGTGTGGGTCTGCTTCCAAGATAATGATTTATAACCTCAGGCAAGAAGCCCTGAAACAGAGAACATTGTTTAATCATGGAGATTGAAATGGATGATCTCACCATGCCGTCTGATTAAACTGTAGGCTACGTCCTTATATTTCTGTATATTCTCTGTGGAACACCCAAGGTCCAAATAGGATTATGGCAGGCCTAGAAAGTTTGAGTCTTTAGATGCATTTTCCTCAAAGAACATTTGAAGCTTGAAAGAAAGGAATTTCAAGCTGGAAGCATTATGTCAGCCTCAAGGTGAAGCTTTGATGTTATTAGTCTGTTCAAAGTCTTTCAATGTTTCTCTACCGCCAATAGGATCAAATCTAAACTCCAACTTTGGCAATCATATTCTTCTTTACCTGGTCCCTAAACATTCATCCAACACTGTTTTCTATTACTTCAATTACTGGTTTCCTCAGTGTAACTTGACCATAATATGTGTATGCATGCATGTATATGCTTGTGTATATGCATGTGTGTGCTTATACACATTTATTTATTTATTTATCTATATACCTATCTATTTATTGATTGATTGGTTTGTTTGATTATTTGAGGAGTGCTTGTGCTGCAAATGGTTTAGGCACCTGCCAGTTAAGGAATTTTACTGATAAGTTGGTAAATGTTATTCAGCTTGTAGTGTTAAGATATTTCCTGGGGCACTGAGAGATTAAGTGATTTGTCTGGATTCACACAGTCATTGACTCATAGACTCATAATACTGTAGCTGGAAGAGACCTCAGAGGTCATCTAGCCCAATTCTCTCATTTTATAGATGAGGATACTGGAGACTAGGGAAATAAAATAGCTTACCAGTGTCATAGAGGTAGGTATAAGAGACAGGATTTGAATCTTGGGCTTCTACTTCCAGAGGAAGTGCTTGTACTATGTTGATTTTACATGTTGGAATGTGTGTGTATGTACAAACAGATGTATGTATATTGTATGTACACATCTATACACATACCTACATATATACATGCCATCTGTGTGTATTGTATATGTATATGTTTATTAATCCTATCTATAAAGCTTTGAGCCAATGACTGTGTGAGCCCAGACAAATCATTTAACTCTCATGCCCCAAGAACACTGTACCACCACAAGTTGAATAACATTTGTCAATTTATCAGCAGTTCCTTAACTGAAAATTGCCTAAACCATTTCCATCATAAGTCTGTACTCTGACACTTTTCAGATAAACTAATAAACCAACAGTTAGATTGATAGATAAATGAATGAAAGATTAATACACCCATATACACATTTGTATGTGTGTATATATGTATGTATTATACATACTTAAAAATCACACACTACCTTCTTATTTATCCCTATTTACATATCTCTATATTTCTATCTGTCTATCTATCTTTTTATCTATGCATTTATCTATCTATCTGTGTCTATTAGGCAGGACTTAGACACAGTCTTTCTAACTTCTAGGACATTTTCTATATAATATAGCCACTGATGTGGTTAACTATATTCATACTGTTCCTTACATTTATGTGATTTTGCTTGTACTGTCTTCCTCACATGAGATGTCCTTCTCTCCTTGCCCTCTATCTATATGTAAATCCATCATGATCCAGATGTTGTCCTTCCTCCTATACAAACCCCTTGCAGTAGCCCACACTGACCTCCTTCTTCTCTTAATTAACTCTTTAGCAATTACTGTCTCAATTTTCATTTATACTCTTAGTCACATGCTGCCTTTATTATTTTTCCTATTGTTTCTCACATGTGTTTGTCTTGTGTCCCTTGGCTAGAAAACAAGTTTCTAAAAAACAGAGGGTTGGTTTGTATCTTTTTGTATATCTTCTTGGAACCTTTTTGCTCTATGCCCTGCCCCACCCACTAGCACAGAGCACAGAGATGTGTATGAATGCATGAGATAATGAAGACATCATACTTATTTTGAATTACAAGGTTAGTTTTAAATAACTTTGTGAACTGCAGTCATAATATGAATACTAGCTACCATTCATATAGTACTTTAAAGTTTACAAAGAGCTCTTTCCCTTCTTTCCAGCAGTGGGAGGAAGAACATTGGTTTAGAATATCACATGTAGACTCAGACATGTGGGTATGCTGATTAAATTTGCTGTACTACTTGTTTATTCTCTTTCTTTTTATTTTATATTATAAGGAACGATTCACTAGATAGAGATGGGAAAAATTCAACAATATTGGTGGTTTAAACAAAGGATTTCAATAAAATAAATATGATTTAAATATTGAATGAATGATCTTATTTGACCTACACAGAAATTCTGTGATATAGAAGTCATTCAGATATTATTGTTACCATTTTATAGATGTATAAAGTGAAAATCAACGAAGGTAAAGGACTTGCTCATGGTTACACAGGTAAATTTCAGAAACAGAATTCAAGACCAGGTCTTCCAGACACCAAGCAGCACTCTGTATAAACAATTGTCTATTGTCAAGACTACTTACCCATTCAGTGAATAGAGTACAGGACTTGAACTAGGGATGACCTGAATGTGAATCCTTCATCACAATTACTAGCTAAGTGCTCCTAGGCAAGTCACTTAACCTCTATTTGCCTCAGTTTCCTCATCTGTAAACTAATACTAGAACATATCTTCCAGTGTTGTACTCATCAAATAAGATAATATTTGTAAAACACTTTAGAAATCTTTAAACAGTATATACATCCTAGCTAATAGCCATTATTACTGGTGTAAAACACAGTCTAAATACTGGCAGAGAAACAAATTTTAGATAAGATTTGTTCTCTGTCTCCCTAGAGATGTCTGATTATAAAAGCTTATGTTTTGTTAGTGTTTTGTAGCAGCATGTGTGTGTCTTTATATATGTATGTATGTATGTATTGTAGCATGTTCATATACATATTTGTTTCAGGCATTATTAAGCGAACCTCTGAGCTACTAGCCTGGAGCACCTACCATGAAGTTAGAGATGTACTCTGATTTCTTTCTGACAGACAAGTTCCTTTCTGGAATGACCCAGGAGATGCCTGTTTGAATCCGAATGACTATGACTGAATAAACGAATTATGTTCCAAAAAAAGAAAAAGAAGTGTAAAACATTTCCTCATTCTGGTAGACCACAAAGGGAATGTCTTCTCCCCAAGATATTATCCTGATCAAGAAATAATCCTGGTATCATCTTCCCTAGGATGTAATCCTGACTCAGTGTCATAAATCATATTCAGTGATGGGGATTAATCAATGGGGATTAATCAGAAGTTTCTTTTCTCATCAAACAACCAATTAGTTACAAGCATTTATTAAGTGCTTACTATATGTTGAGCACTGAGCTAATACCTTGTGAAAAGAAAGAAAAGTAAAAACAACCCTTGCCTTCAAGAAGGCATTTCTATTCTAATGCCATCCCAGCAGAGTGCATATTCTTTAACAATGAAATCAGACCATATGTCCAGCTACATTGAAAGTACCCCAGGCCTTCAAATAAGATGTTCTCCTGATCACCCCTGATCTGTATTTTTTGCCATCTTACAAATGAACAATCTCAGACTCAGAGCAGTGATGTAGTAAAGGCCATAGTCACATAGCTAAGAGAATGGCAGAACTGATCCTCTAACCCAGGTCTTTTGACAGTGAATCCAATTCTTTTATTCTCAGAAAAAGAGTTAATCGAACAAATATAGTATTCCCTCCTAACTAGTGATTCTTCAAGTATATTGGGGCTATCTGATTTTAAAAAGTTCCAGTTTGAATCATTTCAGAAATTCTTCCTTGGGGAGGCTAGGTGGCGCAGTGAGTAGAGTATGGGCCCTGGAGTCAGGTAGACCTGAGTTTGTATCTCACCTCAGACACTTTACACAAAAACTAGCCATGTGGCCTTGGGCAAGTTGCTTAACCACAATTGCCCTCCAAAAAGAAAAAAAAAAAGAAAAAGAAATTCTTCCTATACAATCTGAGAGTAAACTCTCTGAAGGTTTCCCACATCAAATGCATCATATTAAGGATGCAAGAACTTCAAAAAGGGAGGAAAACATTCAAAATTGATTTTGGAAAGCATAGATAATGTTTGTTTAGTTTCCTGACTTCTAAAGCACCAGGATACTTTTTTGGGGGCAAGATTTAAAGTCTTTTGAAAACAGTTATACTTGCCAGGAATTTAACAACAAACCATGGCATGAATTTTCAACCTTCTTATAAATTTAGAAAAGGAACTAGAATTAGGCTCTTTATATGCCTCTAGGGGCTCAGTCTATTTGATGTAAAGAGTTTTTTGTTGTTATTGTTTGTTGGTGGTGGTAGTGGTGGTGGGTGGTGGGCTGTGGTTGTGTTTGTTGTTAATATATTTGCTTGTTGTTAAATAACTCTCCTCAATCCCTATCAGATAACAATAGGTGACATTTGGTTAAAGCACTATTGTAAAATACAATAATATTTAGTTAGATCTTAGAATATTGCTTGCTGAAATCTCATCTCCTAAAAACTGCTTCCTTGACTCACATCCTTTATTCATATAAGCCATTGTAGATGATAATTCATTTCATTTTATTTCCCAAGAAAACCTTCACTGATTATTAGTTGAGAACTATTTAGATATTTAAGAGAGGGGTTCATAGCATTGAGATGTTAAGTGAATTCTCCAGTGTTACATAGCTAGCAGAAAATAAGGGTAGAACTTGAACCCAGGTCTTCCTGATTCCTAGGCAGGCTCTCTATTGGATACACAATACATCTTCTAATTATTTACTTAATGATAAGAATGGTATTTTTCCTATCAATATTTTCTCATCAATATTATGTTTATTCAAGAATAATTTAGAAAGGGGTGGAGCAAAGATGACAACACAGAAGCAGGAAAACTCTGTGTGCTCCCCCAATAACCACCTAAAATACCTATGAAAAATGACCCTAAACAAACTTTAGGGTTACAGAACCCACAAAGTGACAGAGAGAAAGAAATCTACTGCTGAAGGTAGCCCAGTAGGTTGGCAGGAAGAGTCCATCACAGCACGCTGGGAGCAGCACCCAACACCCCATGAGCCCACATTTTAGTTCAAGGTTACCCCGACCAGCCCCAGCTAGAGGGGCTTTGTGAGAGTGGAGCACCAGCAGCTATGGCAGTTTGGCTTCCAGAATTATCAACCCATAAATGCCAAAGACAGTGTGAGAGGTCAGTGTGGAATTTGTGGTAACAGGGAGTCCAGGAGAGTGGTCCAGACACTGTCCCCCATAGGGAGAAGCGGCTGAGGGGTGGTGGAGGCTTCTTCAGAGCTCCTGGCCTACAGATTGTAGGGGGACCGAGAAACTATCCTGAGGGGTAATTGCTCTTGTTTTAACCTGCTTGGATCTGGATTGCTGTCTAAGGTGGAGGGCCTGGGGTGTGTGATAAGGTACTAGAGACGTTGGAGGCTTCTGAAAGGGTACCCAACTAATAGCTCTGGCAGCTGTGAAAACTTCAGTGATTGGAACAAAGCTCTCCTCTCTGGAAGCAGAGTTCTACTGTGCCAAAAAGCTCAAAAGTCAAGTAATTGAGTGGCAACGTGAGCAAGCAAAGGAAGCAAAGCAAGGCCAGCAACATGACTCTAGATTCCTTTTTTGTGGACAAAAAGGATCAAAGCATGGAACAGGAGGAAGACAATGAAGTCAGAACTCTTGTACCAAAAGCTTCTGAGAAAAACACAAACTGGTTACAGGCCATAGAGGAGCCTAAGAAGGATTTTGAAAACCAAATAAGAGAAGTGGAGGAAAAATTGGGATGAGAAATGAGAATGATGAAAGAAAATCATGAAACTAGAGTCAAGAACATGACTGAAGAAGATAACACCTTAAAAAATAGACTAACTCAAATGTCAAAAGAGGTTCCAAAAGCCAATGAGGAGAAGAACGCCTTAAAGAGCCAAATCTGCCAGATGGAAAAAGGTCACAAAAGCTCGTTGAAGAGAATAATTACTTCAGAATCAGAATGGATCAAATTGAAGCTAATGACTTTATGAGAAATCAAGATACTATTAAGAAGATCCAAACAAATGAAAAAATAGAAGTCAATGTGGAATATCTCATTGGAAACACCACTGACCTGGAAAATAGATCCAGGAGTGATAATTTAAAAATTATTTGATTACCTGAAAGCCATGATCAAAAAAAAAGAACCTAGAAATCATCCTTCAAGAAATTCTCAAGGAAAATTGCTCTGATGTTTTAGAACCACAGGGCAAAATAGAAGTTCAAAGAATCCACTAATCACCTCTTGAAAAAGATCAACAAAAGAAAACACCTAGGAATACTATAGCCAGGTTCCAGAGTTCCCAGATGAAGGAGAAAATATTACAAGCAGCCATGAAGAAACAATTTGAATATTTTGGAAACACAATCAAGATAACAGAGGATCTAGCAGCTTCTACATTAAGGGATCAAAAGGCTTGGAATATGTTATTCTGGAGGTCAAATGAGCTGGGATTAAAACCAAGAATCACCTACCAAGCAAAATTGAGTATCATGCTTCAGGGGAAAATAAGGTCATTAAATGAAATAGAGCACTTTCAAGCATTCTTGATGGAAAAAAACAGAGTTGAATAGAAAATTTGACATTCAGATACAAGAAGCAAGAGAAGCATGAGAAGGTAAACAGGGAAAAGAAATCATAAGGAACTTAACCAAAGTTGAACTATTTACATTCCTACATGGAAAAACAATCATTATAACTTATGAAACTTTTCTCAGTATGAGAATAGGTGAAGGAGATATAAATGTGTGTGTATATATATATATATATATATATATATATATATATACACACACACACATATACACACATATGCATATATATGTCTATATA
>NW_027186492.1:18762682-18832401 GCF_028583685.1 Petaurus breviceps papuanus
GGAAAAACAGGAAGGCAAAAGGGAATTAGTTAACCTTCCTCTCATTGAATTTGGCTTAGGAAGGGAATAACATACACACTAAATAAGGTATCTTGCCCTACAGGAGAGTAGGGAGGGGAAGGGGATGAGAGGGGGGATGATGGAAGGTAGGACAGTTTGGAGGAGAGGGAAGTTAGAAGTACACACTTGTGAAAAGGGACAGGGTCGAAGTAGAGAATAGAACAAATGGGGGCAGGATAGGATGGAGGGCAATATAGTCAATCTTTCACAATATATCCACTATGGAAATGTTTTGCAAAGCTACACATGTACAATCTATATTGAATTGCTTATCCTCCCAGTAAGGGTGGGAATGTGGAATTCAAAGTTTTGGAATCAAATTAATAATATATATATGTGTGTGTGCATACATATATGTATATGTATACATACATACATACATATATATATATATAATTCTTTTTGCATGCAACTTGGAAGTAAAATGTACAGGAATTGAGGTATGGGGATCCATCTTGCCCTACTGGAAAGTTGAAGGGGGATGGCAGAGGATATAGGAGAGAGCAGATTGTGGGTGGGGGTATACAGTAGAATCACTGATTTGGGGTGGTGGGTAGGGGAAGGACAGGGAGAAAATTTGTAACACAAAATCTTGTGGAAATGAATGATGTAAACTAAAAATAAACATAAAATTTAATTTTAAAAAAGCAAAGGAATTGTTTAGAAAAACATCATTGTGGCAATGTTCATGTTCATCATGTACACAACTAGGAATGTCTCATCTGCTGTACTTCACTTATTTCAGATAAAGGCTAAAACGACCTGAATCATTTTAATGGTAATAAGAATTTGAAGATCTTCCCTTCCCCTTAATGGACCTAAGGAAATTTGAAAGTCTTCCCTGCCCCTAATTGTCTGTATGTAATCACAGGGAGACTGTGGTGGGAGGAACTTGCTGCAAGTTGGAGCAATTGCCCATGGGAAGCTGGGAGTCAGAGCAGTTAGAGCTTGAGGGAGGAGAAGATGGCATCCAAGGAGACAGCTAGGCTGTCTAGGCTTGTAAGTGTTTGCCACCTGCTGTGACAGTTAAGCTTATGAGTGTTTGTTTGTGGGAAGGCTAAAGGATAATATGGCTTTCTGCTGTGAACAGTGTTGGCTCTACAATCATATATGTTGAAATATTTGACTGTTGAATGCATAGCAGTCTTGAACATACCAGGGATTTGGAAATGTTCCTCCCATAGCTTACAAGGGTATCTTAATAAGACATAATGAGTAAGAATAAAAAACTTTCACTTATAAATGTTTTGACCACGTGGAGATAGATGTATACAAGTTTTCTTTTTGTTTTTGCAAGAGAATAAACGTTTATTAGCACTTACTATGTGCCAAGGCACTCTGCAAATATTAACACATTTGATCCTCACAACAACTCTGATTTGTAGGTACTATTATTATCCCTATTCTACAGTTAAGGAAACCAAAGCAAGCAGAGGTCCAGCAACCTAAACATGTATAGTTTCTAAGCAAATGACTGAACTGAAGACAAGAAGATGTCAGCTTTTATTGTGGTCTTAATTTTTTACTTCCTTTCTCACCCTTTGAAAATAACATATCCTCTCTGCGTTCAATGTATTTTCTTTACTGTCCTCAGAACTAAATTCTAATGCATTGCATTAATACTGACCATAGAATTTGCTGGAGAGATTAAAAAAAATAGTAATAGTGGTCCTCTGACTTCACCTACACCTCCAAAGAAAAACAGAAATCAGTTTAGGTAAATCAATTTTCCAACTTCTTTGTTAAGATTTTTTTTTGTTTGATTTTTGAGAGCATTTGGGATTAAGTGACTGGCCCAAAGTCACATGGCTGGTTTTTGTGTTAAGTGTCTGAGGCCAGATTTGAACTCAGGTCCTCCTGACTCCAGGGCCAGTGCTCTATTCCCTGCACCACCTAGCTGCCCTCTTTGTTAACAGTTTAAAAACCTGAGGCATTGGGAGAATTTAGGGTTACAAGGAGAGGCATTAATTTGATTAAATTGTTGGAAAGCACAACTTAGGAAGAAACATTTAGGTAATGTTGAACATTCAGTAGCATTGAAAAAAAAACATTAACTATGTTATACACTTAATGATCGGTTTCAGCACAATAAACTCCTTTCAAACCATAGCTCAATTTGGCAACGTTTTGCATCATGGATCAAATATTGCACCACTTTCTAGAGAACCTGTAACTCTCTTAATTTCTCAAAAGTGCTTGAGTTCCATCTTAGTGAATTCTCCCTCTCTTGATGAATACAGAATTCATTCCATGTCTAATAGACAGTATCCATTAGTTGTTGTGCCCCCTGCCCCCCAAAAATGTTAAACTATTTGCATCATAGTCTAAGGATAGAAGTATATCACCTTTCTGTCTCAGCAGAACTTTTTTGAATAGTTAAAGTTTCTGAAGATCCAGTATCCTCTCCAAATGATCTGGAGGGAAAGAGAGGGGAAGAAAGGAGAAGACAGTGGAAAGGGGGAAAAAGAAAATTGCCAAATCTAAAATAAACTTTTCAAATATAATATGGGACTTCCATGCTAATCTTGCCTATAACATTAATGTTATAAGGAAGTTCCACAATTATTAAAGTCAAGATGGGGAATGGACGACATGAACTTTAGAGCCAACCCAAATGTCTTCAAGCTCCAGTTCTGCTACAGGCATCATGGTACAATCTAAAGGTACTGTTTTTATAGTTGAAGTACTTGAGTTCAAATCCTATCCCTATTTGAACCATCATTTTTTGTAACCATGTACCCTTAAGCCAATCACTTATCACCGGATCTCTTTCTCTATTTTTCTTTTTTATCTGTAAAATGAGGCAACTGGCCTAGAAACAAGGTTGTACTAAAGCCAGGTTCTAGCTAATTGTTAAGTTTTCATTGTGAGCATTTACACTTTCTTAATCAGTGTTACAAATCAGAGCTTGATTTCCAGTTTTATTCGTCTGCTCTAAGATTTAACAACATGAAGGAGAAAATGTTAATAATGCATTTTAAAGTTGTGTACCCTGTGTTTTCAGAGTTGGTTGGTAAAAAAAAAACACTTATACCACTGAAAATTATTTCTAAGGTCCCTTCTAGCTTCAATTCATTAAGACAGTGAAAAACTGTGTTGACAATAGATAACCCAGTCACATTCCTGAGTTTCCGTTTCCTCATGGGAAAAATTCTTAAAATGAATAACGAAATATGTTTAGACCCCACCATTCATTTCAGTGATAAATCTTACAGAATGAACATTTCCAGTGGACTGTATACTAAACTAAGAGCTCATCCTTTAATACCTCAAGTATCTATGCATTTATTAAGTGTCCAATACATGCAATGTCTTCTGCTAGGTAACGAGAGAAACACAAAATTTACACCAGATATAGTGTCTCCTCTCATAGTTTAGAGTTTGGTAGACTATACTATGTAAAGAATGCCGCACTAAATAACATTTTGTTGTTCAGTCATTTAAATTGTGTCCAATTTTTCATGACTCCTTTGGGGTTTTGGTGGCAAAGATATCAGAGTAGGTTGCCTTATTTACTACTTCCTTATTTAGCTCATTTTACAGATTAGGAATTAGTTTAGTTAGATTAAATTAGTTTCCTAATCTGAGGCAAACAGGGTTAAGTGATTTGCCACATTCACCTAGCTACTAAGTGTCTGAGGTCACCTGTGGCTCTCCTAGCTTCCCCTTTATTCCATGCTACACTAAGCTATGCTATTCTATATTATACTGGAAAATTATATATGGGAGACACTATGTTCATGAAGGATGAGTAGGTTGAAGAAAGCAGAAATGCTTTAATCTGGAAAAGATAAATGGAGAAAGAAAATTAACAGTTTCAGTTATTTGAAAGGTGTTTGTGTGGGAAAGAAAAGAAACATTTCATAAGTACCTACTATGTACCAGACACTGTGCTAAGCCCTTTAGAAATATCTCATTTGATCCTGATGACTCTGGAAGGTAAGTGCTGTTATTGTCCTGATAGTTTACAGTGGAGGAAAATGAGGTTAAGTTATTTGCTCAGGTTCACATAACTATAGTTAGCTGTCTCAGGGCAGATTTGAAGTCAGATCTTCGTGACTCCAGTAGTAGAACTCTGCACTATATCAACTGGCTGCCTCTCTGACCAGAGCAATCAAACTTATTCCGCTTGTTTTCAAAGGAACAAATAGCAACTAATACAAATTTTAGATTATTTGTTAGATTGCACGTATGAGCAAAGCAGAATTAAAGTAGCTCAAAAGAAAGGTAAGATGCACAGATTTAGAGAATCTGCCCCAAGTATTCACATGGACTATTTGTGCCTGACTTGTAACAGAGTGTTCTGAAATCATATTAGTCTGATCAGTCACAGTCAAATACACTGAAACTTGACTTGTAACATAATAATGTCGTTCTGATCCTCTTCAAGAACAAGGGACAACAACCAAGGTGAAAAACAAAACAAAATCCTTGCTAACAATTAGAGCTATCCAAAAATGGAATGTGTTCCACCACAAGCTACTCATTTCCTTTTCTCTAAAGGGTCTTTAAGCAAAGGATGGATATAGGCATCTCAGGGATACCGTAGAAAGGATCTTGGTCAGGATGCTTGTTGTACTAGATGGTCTTCGAAATCTCTCAGTAATCTGAGTTTCTGTGATTCCTGTGAAAGGGAATTGTCAACTTGTCCAGTTGAACTTTCGGTGACTGTCAATCATTTTAATTGTTCTTTTTTCGTTTGTTTGCAAAAATAAAAGGAACACTTTTTTTGGCACTATGAAAAGCAAAGTGGAAAGGAAAATACTTTCCTTGTTCTTTGATTGAGAATTCCAATGCTTGGACAACTCAGTGATTCTGTGAAGATGCTGTAAGCCAGGGTCCAGGAACAGAATAAAGCCAGCACCTGGGCATGAGGGTGACTCATCTGTGCAACACTTCTTGCTGCCATTGGAAAGACCCCATGCCTGGAACAGAAAGTCCTTTCATTGACTTGAGCTCTTCTCCAGCTGCCCACAAAGTAAATCACACACAGGTCTAAGACTATTCGCCCTTCCAAAAGGAAGCTGAGGATGAATTGCTCTTTCATCAACCCCACTTCATTACTTCAGCATCTCTCTCAGTTTTAGCAAAGAAACTAAGGTTAAAACAAACAAGAAAACTTTGTCTTCAATCCTACTGTGCTAGTCAGCTTGTAATGACAATCTGTCTCATTATGCTTCTATAATTTCCCTACATATCAACAGATGAAAAAAGCCACATTAAATAAGACTAAAGGAAATGTTGAATATAAAAGGGGTGCCTTTCTATCTTGAAAAAAAATATCCTACTATAATTTCACTTTCTTATCTCAACCCTAGAAAAGGATGATTTAAGAATCCTTTCTCTCTCATCCTAGCAAAGAGCTACTGAAAGATTTTATGTTGAAATTTTGTTTTGAAAATATTTTGTTTCAATATGTATGTTAATGAGAAAAGGGGAAAATTGTGTACAGATTGTTAGCTGGATATGAAGAATGTTATCGTCTTCTTTCACTGTTTTTGATGAGAGGCCAGCTCTTCAAGACACAGGCAGACTTTTAAATGACAAAGGCTCAGCTTTACTCAAGTAAATGAAACTTTCATTTCTCCCCCCCCCCCATATGAACTGTCCAATTAGAAGATTCTAAAATTAGCCATGAATTTATTCTGGTTTTTATATCATTTAATCTGTAAGCACATTATGTACACAAAATCAACCCTCCTCTTTTCAAAGGACATTTTTTTTTGCTTCTGACAGGCAATCAGCCTGTTCAAAATGCTATATGATTAATGACAGCCACACTCACTTTCCTTCCTTTCCATTCCTGTAATATTTACAGTTTTTTCTCTAACAAAGAATAAGATCTCATCATCTATGTATGATGCTACAAATGCATTAGTATGACATGGAGATAAGGCCCAATTTACCTGTAAGGCATCTTAAGTCTCTACTGTTTTCTATTTACAGATAAATATTTGGGATGACATGATTAGAATAAAATAAGATATTCAGCTCTCACCTGATGGATTCCACCTGTTTAAAGTAGTCATATTGAAAAGAGAGTTAGACAGCCATGCCCAGGAATAACTAAGGAAGAGCTGTACGATAGAAAAATATACTTAGAAGGTCAAGATGATAGAGACAAATTCTAGATTGACCTTACTGAGATGCAAAGTTCCAAAGTTCACCGTTTTTAAAAATTCACCCTTTTCTGCACTAAGAAATTGAAAGACACATGGGAGAAACAGTTAGATATACATGCCTCCTGCCCAAGTCTACAGTCATTACAAAGGTAAAAAAAAGAAAGAAACATGAAGCCCTCTATTTTTTTTTTCCATAAACTATGATAGAATATTTAGATACTATTCTTCCAACAGCCGTGGAATAATGCCATAAACTTCACCGTAAAATGTCTGTCATGGTCAGTGTAGGGGATAAGGGCGAAGTAAAAGTGAAGGGAATAGGATAAAAAAGGTATGATGGCTACTATCCCCAAGGCTGATATCCAGCAGTTGGACCCCTGAAGACACCATCTACAAAAGCAGTACCCCTGAACAAACATTCTGCATAACACAGAATTCCCATTTTCTGGCTCCAGATTAGAGTCATGGTTGCCATGGAGATATTTCTTGCTTTAGCCCCTGGTGATGTGAAAATGTGATGTAGTTATAGTATAGCAACAAACTAGAGCTCACTACAGTATGGAGAGCATTGGGACAAGTTAATATAACTACTTTTCCATATGCATATTCTCCATACTTACATATATGTCTATATGTATTTTATATATACATATATATGTTTTTTTTTTATTTGCAGTGTCATCTTCCAGTAGATTCAAGATATATAGCAAATTTCCCAAGTACTCGTGTGACTCTTTTCCCTCAGTTGAATAGACTATTAACAGGCAACTGCAACATCATCAGTGCTATACAAGAGGATAGAAAACTCTACTACATACATACCACACACACACACACACACACACACACACACAAACACACACCCCGCCTCTACACTGATTTCCTCATGCCCTCCCCACACCTCCTATCTCCCTTCCCTGAATTATGTATCCCAATTTATGACACTATTCATCCACTTACAGAATCTTAGAATGTTGAAGGTGAGTGATTAGTGCCATTTGTGTGTGGTCTTCATCTCCCACATTTCTTAGCAATTAATGTGTGCAGACTTATAAATTACATGAATTTGCTCCCTTTCCCAACCCCAAAAAAAGTCCAATGATGTCTAGCATTATGATAGTATTTCTAAGCATTCTTGAGTCCAGGAGAATTAATCACTTCCTTTTTCAAATAAACTTTGTAGAGATAAAGGAAAAGAGAGGAGGGCAGAGGAGAAAGTAGCTCCCAATAGCCAGTTTTAAAATACTGCCTGACTGAACCTGTATTGTTGTGGAGGTTTCAAAGGAGGAACTTGTACTTTTCTATCTCTGTCATTCCCCAGGATGAATGCTTACTTTCAGCTAATTTAGTGTTATAAAATATCAAATGAGCGTCTATATAACTGTAAGAAAAAAAATCTCCAGTATTCTTCTAGTTGTTTCATTTTTTGTTTTTATTTTCTCTAATATTACACAATGAGTAGGCAGCTTAGTGTATTGAGTAGAGTTAGCAATACCTGGCTTCTACTCCTTCTTCTGAAATATACTACCTGTGTTGCAAAGTCTTTTAACTTCTCAGTGTCACATGTGACCCTCTAAGAATATAAGTAATAGACAAATGGCAGATCTGTATTTCTCCACCAGGAGTTTCCAAAAGAAATTACAGGTCTGTCCCCATCCCTGAAAAATATTCAGTGAACTTGCACATGTTTTTACTTGCAATGTCTGAAGCTTCTACTTAACTTGTAAATATTCAAGTGCTATGTCTAACGCATATTGCCTGAGTGATCCTGGACAAGTCATTCCTTAATAATATGTTTGCAGATACAAAAATCAAATAGATTTGTCCCCCCCCAAAAAATTATTGGTGACTAGCATTATGATATTGATCTAGGCAACTATTGAAAGCTATGCTGACTCAGTGACCCATTGTTCCCAGCATTGTTTGTCAATCAATGTTGGGGGGAGGCTCTGTTGGGTAAGATAAGACCTAGTCTGCAGTTTTATGCATTACCTGCTCTTTGTCACACACCCCTACCTGTGATATTTGTACCCCTACCTAGAAATTGTCACATATTTGCTACTTTGGGGAGCAAAACAAGAGCCCAACCTCTTTTGCTGATATGGACCTATCTGAATTATCTTTATGTCATTACAAAAGTTACTATGACAACAACAACAGATAAAAGCTGGTCCCACCTTGAAACCCTTGCTTATCTTCAGTGATCAGCCCTCCACTGTTTTGCTATCTTTATGCATTTATAATAAACTCCTTTTTATTCTCTTTGTCCTAAATTTTACCTCATTAATTAGGGTGAAAGCCCAAATGAAGTATTAGAAGAATTTTTTTTTCAACACCACTATCTAAGACTATAAAATGGAGAAATATGCACTTATAGGACCTGTACTCATCCTCTTGGAGGGTCTATACCAATGAATTCACAGCTCCAGTCCCTTATCCCTATGTTATAGGTCATAAACACAAGGATTTATTCCATTTTATTCATTTGTATGCATTTATTCCACTATTTTATTTAATTCCAGTTAAGAAATTTACAGCTTAAAAAAATAGAGGATTTCTTTCATAAAGACCTTGAAAAAGTCAGTCACTCAAAAACACTTCTAAATGTTCATCACGTACTGAACACTAGCTATTGAGAGATAAAGAGGCACCTAACTTACCTTCAAAGAGGTTACTATCAGTTTACAGAGAAAGTTACTAGCAGTTTACTGCCCTGGGGGGGGGGAGGGGAGACTTCAATATACAAGAAACATATGAAATGTAATTTTTATGAATTTATTACATGACAATTGTTAAATGTTCATCTTTATGTGTAGTCCTGAAAAGACCTCAAATTAAGTTACTAGGCTGTGTTTTGAAATTGATCTAAATGGCTGACTGATGGACAGACAGCATGGTCTCTGAACCTAATTGTATCAGGTAGACTAATCTGAGGAAAAAAATGTTCTTCCACTCTTAAGCTAATTCTCATCTGTTTGCTGAAGAGATCAGTTTTTATGGCCACATCTGCATTAATTACCACAGATAATAAAGTGTTCATTTAATAGCTGTATTGTATTCATAAGGCTGCCAAAATCAATTGCTTTTTCTCACTGACAAACTGATTTGTCTTCCTCCCCATCTCTCACCCTTTGACCCCATAAAAATGTAAAAATACTTGAGTTGTGTTACAGCAGGAGGATTTGTGAGGGTAGTCAACAAAACCCTATTAGATAAAACATTCACAGATCATACAGCAGGAAAATCATCTAACTAGCCTGGAAAACCTAGTAATGTAAAATCACGGCATGAACTTTTCAGAGTAGGGAGATGTCTTATATGTTTTAGAATTCAGAAAATATGATTTAATGCACTATGCTTCTTGGATTGAAGAGTGACACTTGGTCTTTGTTGAATGCTACCATAAAGAGAAATTTCCTTACTTTTATGGACATCTTATATGAATATCTTTTTACCAAGCAACTATAGAAATTGGGTTTTCACAAAAAACAACTAAACAAATTCAGACATTAAATATATGTTTAACATCATATATTAAATATATAAGCATGCATTTAAACGTGATATAAATAAAATAAATATATTTAATATATGATTACCACATGTATTTGATATACTCTCTCTCTCTATATATATATATAGCAATATAATGATATGGCTTATACATGCATGCATTATGAGGGTTGAAATTATATCTTGCTCTTGGACAGTATACCTTGGCAATTTGTTTTAAGAATTTCATTTAATATAGAATTGCTTTGAAATTACTTTTATTATTTTAAATGTAGTTTTAAGCAATTAACCAAAATAGATTTTTATCTAGAAATATTTCATTTTAAAATCTATTTTAATCTATATTTTAGATCATTCCCAGAACAAGGTAATATGCTGCACATCTAGAAGATGAATCTGTAAATTATTTTCAAGACTAGGAGATACTCTAGCAAGAATAGGCAAGAAGAACTGATAGATTGGGAGATCAGATGAAGCTTAAGGTTTTCACTCTTTTGCAGGGTAAGAAAAAACATATGGTAAATTAAATGTGGATTTTGTCATAAGAACAGGCAGCCCATAAGATTATATTATGCATATGTACACACATGCACACATATATTTACATATATGCACATACATGTGTGTGCATTTATAGTCATTTATTTACACACATACATGCATACAAACCCATTTAGTAGACAAGAAAATGCTGCCTTATTTTTAGCAATAATTTGAAGTGCTTTACAGTTTTTTTTTAAATATTTTACTTACTTCTCAATGCATTTCTAAAAGGTCAGTTTCCAAAAGAAATTAAACTTAGCAATGATCCCTCTTAAATACAAATGCCATAGAGGGGAAAAGCTAGTAAAAACCTTAGAGATGGTCATTTTTTAGGCAAGGAAATTGAGGACCATCTAAGGTCACAAAGCTAGTTAGTGGTTTAGCAAAAACATAGAATTGGGATTTCCTTAATCTCAAGTCAGGCCCCATTCATCTCTTGCACCCTCCTAGTCTTAGGAGTTATAGCTTCTGCAAATAATAAAACTATCATTTTTTGCAGATATGTTTATATACTGGGAAAATTCTAAAGATTCAGCTACAAAGTTAGCTGAAACCATAAACAATTGTAGCAAAATAACAGGATATAAAGTAAAACCATATAAATCATCAGAATTCCTATATAGAACTGTTTTCTGCATAATTTTTAAAAGTTAATGGCTCAGAAGCATAACAAAGGCACCCCAAATATCTGTTCATTAGTTTTTGTTTTGGTTTGTTTTTTTGTAGTCATTGATGGCAAGATTCGTATAATCTTTGACATAACTGCACCAGAGAGAAGAAAAAAGTCTCAGAAAATATTTTGTCTACGACTTAGCTCTTTCAGCATTATGACACAGAGTTATCACTGTCTAGCTATTGGTTGTACTCTGGACCTAAAATAGCCTAACGAATATAGCTTTCGACATAGATACATATGCTCTAGGAAAACAAAAATACACATATGAGAAAAGGCATTGTAGTAGCCAACCTCCCTAGAACTTCCACAAGGCAGTCTCATATGACACTGGTACCACATCCAAACATAACACCACCACCATATTACACTGGACTACTGTAAAACAAACTCAGAATATATAGCTCTCTTCTAGAGTAGGACAGAGGCTGGTGTCCACATGAGGGATACTGGAAGTAGCAGCTTACTGCCCTCCTGTCCCAGAAATGAATAGCCCTGTCTTTTGGATGATGATGTCATTATCTTTTCAAACCAAGTCTCAGGAACTTTCTACATTTACCCTTCACTAGTTTAGATGAGACAGTCTTATATCTAAGAGAATATATATCATGTGTTTGTAGGGAGCATATATTACCTGAGAACTGATAGTTCTCCAGGATGTCAGTTGTATTCTATGGTTCTAAAATAATAATTTTCCTCACTTACTGCTTCACTGACGTGAATCATCAATGTAAAATAGAATGTGTACCTGAATGGGAGATAGACATCCCTAAGGCATCATTATAGATACATATTTGCAGGAACATACATACTACAGATATATATTTAAATAAAGGTTTTGTAATAGATCTATTTGTAAGCAACACACATCAAAGAAATGTGTAAATTCATTTCAATTCAATAAACATTCAGTACCTACTATAGGCACTGAGTTAGGCACAGGGGATATAAAAAAGGGCTGGCTGGAGTCAGCTCTCAGGTATTATCAGTCTTTAGACTTAAGAAAGTGATGGAAAAATGCAGATTAAACTTAAAAATGGGTTTTACTTTTATGGAGGACTGATTGTTAAACATTTGCCAACATTTCACTGCAGGGCACAAAATGATGAGTGAGAAAAAAAGTAATTCTGGTTTACCTAGAACAGAGAGGTAATAAAGGGGAATGATGTAAAATAAACCTGAAGTACAGGTGAAACCCAAATGAGGACACAAGCTGACCTAGTAGAGGTGGTAGATTCCATATGTAGAAGTTTGTTATTTTTATTTTAGATTCATTAGAGAGCCATTGAATATTTTAAGTCAGTGGCACCAGTTGAGGAGAGTATGGTAATAAGCTATGTAATTTAGTAATATTAGTTTTTTTTTACTTCATTAAAGTTATTCTCAGTATCCTTTGCTTCCCAGAGAATATTTTAAGACATAAAAAAGGAAAAAGGAGAAATCAGAATAACTGATAATATATTAACTTATTCTTATAAAGCATCATATTGAAGCCAATTTGGGCAGTGCACAATTTCGTGAACCCAGAATGAATATGTGTAAACTTTTTTGGCTTGTTTGTTTATTTTAATGAATTTTATTTGTGGTGATATCTATTGATTCACTGTAGAAGAATATGCCCTGTGTTATGCATGTTCATAAATACCAGTGTAAGTCTTAGCCCTATAATCACCTTTTAGTGGAGAATGAAAATAAAGGCAAGAATAAATAAACTCCCTCCTAAAAAAAATCTGAGTCCTTATCGTTAATCCTATTGGAGCATGCTTCTCTCTTTTTCTCCTGAAACTTTTTTTGAGACTAATCTGTTTATGCCATCCCACTAATACAGTTATATTTATAGGACTCATGTTAACTAAGCTGAAGAGCCGCCCTCACTGTAGGCTCCTCCAACAGACCTTTCTATTCACTTTGCCACAATTAGTCTCTCACATGGCAGGCAGAAGCAAAGGAGAATGTTGGTAAATAGAAGGCTGTGCATGAGTGCCTTTTAATAGCTTATCATCAGTGTGTAATCAAACTGAATAATTGCTGGAGAGGAGAGCTCCTACATACCAGCAGATGCCCATGGGCTGTGCTCTGCTCTAGAATGTCACCATCGAACCAAGTGCCGGACGTATAATGCATCATCAGCACTGACACTATTGGAATGTCATGCAGGTGGGGAGGAATCAGTGGGGTGAGGTAAATGTAAGTGTCCCAATGACATCTGAGTGGTATTAGATGGATAGGGGGCAAGTGAAAAGACAAAGAAGCCAAGAAATTGAAGAAAACAGCTTTCACCACTAAATGGAAATTACCTTGAATGCTGCAGTGCACCAGTGACTTTGACAGCTGAAGTAGCAGCAAAGGGAACTTGACTAAGATATTGGCTTTAGTGTTTGCTTTGCAAGTGGCTAAATGTGGTTGGCTTTCTCTGACAAGATCAATCACTGTTCACCCAGCACAATAAACCCAAATGTAGGGGTATTTTCTTGGAGGTATTCATGAAGGATTTGGAAAACATTAGGTCTTGCATGAAGCTGAATCTTTAGGAGAACAAGATGAAACTCAGGCATGAAATCTATTTCCACTTTCCTCATTTAGCTGAGAAGTGTGTTCTTTAATATATGAAAATCACAGGGTTGGCAAAATGCTGTATGTCTGGGGCTCTCATGTAGGAAAAACAACCTTTATTGGAGTCTATCAATCAAAGCTCAGAAGTTCACTGATTATGAATAAATTTGAGAAAGATTAAAAGGTATGTAGCCTTTTTTTGTCTTAGCTTTGAGCTTTGTATTACAATCTTGGAACTTTTCCTTGCTCTTTGAATTTGCTTTAACCCTTTTTAAAAAACAACAGAATTTCTGTGGCAAATTGGCAGACTCTTATCTTTATGGTTTACTGTGCAGTGTATTAGCTTTGCCATACACACATGCACACACACACAATTATATACACACACATAAACACAAAGAACCAAGTGAGCCTATTGTGGGCTGGTAGTCCTTGTGATAGACAAATAACATCTGTGCTGAGTTATTGGAAAACAGGCTGTCTGCCAAGGGATCAGTTATTCACAAATCCCTTAAAACATCTGCCCCCTACCACCCCCATTTTTCTGCCTTTTTGTACCAAGATGTGAATATGAATTGAAATACTAAATTAACTACTTTAGATAAAGCTTAAGGTTTTCATTAATATTTAAATTGGACTATCATAGGTGATGTTATGATATTTCACACCAACAGCTGTTAAGGAGATGCTTTTAAGTTAGTTTCATTATTTTAATAGATATGAGGAGCTGTTCTTTTCTTTAAACCAATAATACTATGGTAACTGAGATATCCAAATAAATATGAGGAATAATGTGTGTCTATATTATGCATCATCTTGACATTTAATCTTAGAAGGTTCCAGTGTTCCAGGCTGAAGTTTGATGCATTGTCATGAATTGAAATATAGGAAAATTAAAATAAAAAACACAACATTGGTTTCTTATACTCATATTATTTGAAAGATATAGTAGAAGAGTCAAAGAAGTATAAATAGAGGTGTTGACCTTAACTGAGCATAAAATCTCATTAGAAAGGGAAAAAAATGTGTTCATTTTTAAAACTGACAGTTCAGGATAGGAATGAGGTAATACCAAAGGTGGACTATAGACAAGAAGGAATAAGATTTGAGAAATGTCCAAACAGCATGCAAAAATAAACAAAGATAAAAATGTGATGTGTAAGATACATCTGAAACAAACTGGGAAGATCTCTATGAACTGATGCAGAGTAAAGTGAGCCGGAGTAGAAGCACAATTTAGACAGTGACAAGAACATTATAGAAGAAAAATAACTTTGAATGACTCCAAAACTCTGATTAATTCAAGGATCAATTATTTTTTCCAGAAGACTGAATCAGAAACACAGAGTCTGTGTCGTGCTGGAGAGATCATAGATTTGAATTGAAGAATGAGATAAAAAAATTTGTGGACATGGCCAATGTGGGAACTTTGCTGGATTATGCATATTTGTCAGTAGAGTTTTATTTTTCCTTTAAAAAATCAGCTTTCTAATGGTAATAGGAGGGAAAGGCAATAAATGCACATACATATTATATAATGCATATATCTTTAATGATAGTGAGCTACATTTATATGTATGTAGAAGTAGATCCATATGTATAAGAGAGAGACAGAGGGAGAGTGTTCCAAAGATATTTGGTCAGTGGGATAAAATTGATCTGCTTAGAATAGAAAGGATTTGTGGGCTATAAATTTGACATGGTGGATTTGGGGGCAATTTGGAGACTATTCTATCCCAGATATGATTCCTATCCTCTAGCAACAGAAAATGATTGATTTTGTTTTTGTTATTGCTGCTGTTGTTATTTTTAAGTAGGGGAGTCACCTGATAAAATGAGCATTTCATTTATCCTCCAGTCATACTCTTATTCCAAATGGTCATTTTGGGTTAATCTTGGATGGTTGAAGAGTATGGAAGTGAAACTGAGTTTCAAATATGGTCTCATAAATAGTGTCTATTTCCCTAGAATTAGCCTAAAACAAGAAAGAAAGGGTCACCATTAGAAGGGTGGTCACTAGGTGATGTAGTCTTTGGCCAAAGGAACCTGTAAAGGAAGACAAAATTTTAAAATGGTCCTTAGTCCTCTTTAGTCCCTTTCTTTTAATTTCTGCAGTGATGATGGGAAGAGTGAAAAGGGTACAAATATGTTCATAATCACATATCTGCAAAACCATATCATGTGCAAACTTCAACTTATATATTGGTTTTCTATATCCTTCTTTGTTCACTAGTGAGTAGAATTTAAATAATAGGAATTGAATATATTTTTGAAACATTTTCACCATAAAAAAAAGCAGAAGACATAGCAAAGCTGCAGCTAAATGGAATGAGGGATACCAGGTTGTACTAGAATAGAAAAATGAACTTTTCCTGAGCTTCATTCTTCTTGATCTCCCTGCAGCATTTGGCTCTGTTGAACACCCTCTCCTCCTGAATAAAAGTATGTTTTCTCCAAGAGTTTATGTCATAACTTTCTCCATATTTTCCTGCTTCCTATCTGACAGCCCCTTTTTTTCACATGCTTGATGAGTCAACATCCACATCATGTCCTCTGATGGTGGGTTTCTCCCAACACTTCTCTTGTCTTGTTTTATCTTCTCTCCTCTTTTCTTTTTCTCTCCTCTCCTCTTCTTTTCTCTTCTTTCTCATGAGATTATTTATTTAATTAATTATCATATTTATGTGGCTGAGTCACAAAAGGGAGTCATTTCTTCTTATTGTTTATGTTTCTAACACCTTCTCTGAGACCCTTATCACCTCCTACTTGGACTATTCCAATACCCTAGTCTCCCTTCACTCTGGTTTATTCTCTGCAGATGACAAAATGGTTTTCTTAATGCATAGGTGTTCATTTACTCCTCTATTTAACAACTACAATGTCTCCTTAGTGTTTTTACCTAAAGCTCTTGTTTGGTTTTTTAGTCTTTATAACCTGGGGCCACCTTACCTTTTCCACCTCATTATCCATTACTCCCCTTCCTATACTCTAAGGTTCACGCAAAACAGGCAAAGAAGAGGGTCCTGAGGACTGTAATATGCTTGATACCATTGCTCTGTGATTGATGTAGTTAACTTCTACTTCCTTGGCCCTCTTCTCTTACCTGTTCCTTCTTTTTTTCTTTCCAAGCCTTCATTATTATCTCTTTTCCTTGAGTTTAGGGTTTGTTTTTCTTATGACTACACCATCCTTGAATTTTTCCTCCTTCTTGTTCCCCCTTTTCCTTTACCCCTGTCCTCTCCTTTTTTCCTTTTGAGTTGAATATATTTCCACACCAAACTCTGTCTTCTATCCACCTTTGACCAGTTCAAGTGAAAATGAGGTTCAAGAAACACCTTCCCCTACGCTTTTCTTATTTGTATTGACTACTACGTGTACACCCTTATTATGTAAGAGAAGCTCCTAAACCCTTTCTCCTCATTTCTTCACTAGTGTATATTTGTTCCCTTTCCCTTTCAATTCTTCTTTTAAGCTCATCAAAATATGACCAAAATTTCCCAAGTCCTTTGTCTTATTTGGCTTTTTTTCCTACTAGATAACCAAAACATTTTGAGAGAATGATTGTATGATCTCCCCCCACCATAAGAAGGTAAACACTTCAACCTTTGAAAGTCACTTCCAATTTCTAACTTGTCCATACATTATAGTAATTCTAGTGACTCTAGTATTAGGTTTCCAAGTTTCTACATAGTTTTGTTCCTTTCATCAGAAATGCTTATAATCCTTTATTTCACTTAAGATCCATTTTTTTCCACTGTAGGATTCAACTAAACTCCCTAGATAAATTTGTTCTTGGTTGTAAGTCTGTATTTTTTTTCTTTTGTCATACATATGTGGCATATCTTGTCACATATTCCCTTTTACTTATTGTGATAGCTGCTAATCACTAATCAAGGGCACAGTCTCTTCACTTCTAACCTGTTCTTTCTAGCTTCTAGATTCTGGACTGGGTCTAGGAAACACAGCTACAGACTTACCCATATGATAGTATTCCAGAATATTAGTTCTGGCCCCAGGCCCACCTTCAGGTTTAGAGAGTCAGTGGTGTTGTTCAGTCACATCTGTGACCCCATTTGGGATTTTCTTGGAAGAGATGTTGGAATGGCTTACCACTTCCTTCTCCAGGTCATTTTACAGATGAGGAGCTGAGACAAACAGGGTTAAGTTTCTTGCCTAGGGTCACAGTTAATAAGTAGGATGTGAGACTACATTTGAACTTGGGAAGATTATTCTTCCTGACTTCAGGCACAGAACTCTATGCACTGAACCACCAAGCTGACCTTCAGTGTCAGCATTGCCTACTTATCCCTGTTCTTTGTGAAGAGGGGAATCAGGGAAGAGACCAGGCTGAGCCTAGGATCCTGTCTCTGGGTCAGTGGGTCTGTCCTTCTGTCTCTTCTTCTCCCAGAGGTTGTCTGAATGTTTGAGATCTCTTCTATGGGAGTGATGGAGCTATGGCTTGTGCAACCGAGAGCTGATTCTATCATCTCCAGCCTTCACCACCAATTGTTTGGCACTCTTATTAGGTCTTTGTTAGAGTACTGTTGAGGGATTTGAATTGTAATTCTAATCCTCCACCTTGGCTATCCCCCTTCCTTTATTAGAATATAAGCTCGTTGAGGGCAGAGGGGATTTGTTGCTTTTATTTGTATAGTCTGTTCCTAACACTGTGTCTGTCACATATTAGCACTTCATAAGTGTTTTATCTATCTACATATTTATCTCCAACAAAGTGACTTTCTTATGTAAAGCAGAATTCTATAACAGCAAAAGAAACAACTTCTTTGAATATCCCCCAATAATTGATATCAAGAATGCAATAAAACAGGTAAACATATATTGCTGCATGAAGAAGTACAGAGCAGGGTTCAAATTAAAGAGGAATTGCTAAGTCACTCTTCTTTGTGTATGATCATATCATCATAGATAAGATTTAAAGTTGAAAAGGGACTTTAAGGCCATCCAGCCAATTCCCTCATCAAAGGGAGGAAACAAACACAAAAAGAACAAATGACTTGACCAGGGTCATGCAGTCAGTAATTGACTGAGGAAGGATTTGAACACAGGTCTTTCTGATTCAGAGACCAATAATGTATTCACTCCATCAAGATTTTAAATATATATATATATATATATATATATACACATATGTGTGTATGTATGTATGTATATATTGGATTGCACCAAACTCCAGAACACTGAAGAACTCTTTTAAAAATATTTTTAATTTATGGAATAAAAAAGCATTTCCATAACAATAATAAAAAAGATGATTGAACATGAAATTGCAAATCTACTGTGCATAACTTGCTAGTACTTTTAAATATGCAATGAAGTTATCCTACAAATTTCTTTTTTTTTCTTTTTTCTTCTTCTTTCCCCACAGAGAGAAAAAAAATCAAGTCACTGAAGAATGATTTTTGTCCATACTGTGATAAACAGCCTGTATACTTTATCTGTCAGTGGAGAAATACTGCAAATGGCCATCAAACTCAACCCAAAATTGAATGGGAAGACTGAATTATTTTTGGGAAAGTGCCAGGTCATTTTAGTGATTCCAAGATTCTCCTTGAAACAAATGCCATCATTTTAGTACAAATGTTCTCTAGATGATGTTTGACTATGGGTCATGTGATATTTAATATTATATGAATACTGAAATATTAGAGTTGGGCAATACCCAGAGGAAAATCAAGAAGTTCGAGGTATGGTAATACACACATACATACACACACAGAGATACACATATATGCATATACACACATACATGTATAGATAGACATATATGTGTCTATACATATATTCTTAGACACACATACATACATATACATTTATATGTGAATTATTTAGGGGAAAAGGTACAAATGATATCACCAAAGATACTATCTCTATTTAAAGAAGATGGGTTGAGCTATTTTATCTTATTTTTAGTCTGCTTCACTAATTATTTTTGCAGTCTTTCCAGAGACCCTTGTATCTGGGTCATAGGTTATGAATACAATATTGTTTTCCTAACAACTGAAATTAACATATCAGTCCCTTCCAACGCATGGTTAATAGGAAGCTGCCAGGCTCCAAAAGTTTCTACAAACCAGTAGGCTAATTCATGTGGCCAAACATTCTGGGCGGATGCAGTTAATATCTATAGAAGCATAATAAATATTCCATCATTCATATAGGCATTTTCCTCCATTTGTGACAGATGGAAGTTGTATGGCATATTTTATTTAACAAAAACTGAAAGGATAACTCAGTAAGAACTACAAACACATTTGAGCTCAATCAATCAAAAAATTTTTTAAGTGCATGCTACATATCAGTCACTATGTAAGCACTGGGTATAAACAGCAAACCTCAGTGACTCCTGATTACCTGTAGGATAAAATACTAATGTAAACCTTGGCTCAAAGGATCAACTGTATGGGATTTTCTTCTCATCGGTAGAAATCAGCTACTGAATTGATTACTCACACTATGTCACGAGCAGAGCCATTAGGAGCTGGAGAAGAGACCCAGGCTTTTTGGAAAGATGTGCCATTCCAACCTCTTTTCAAGTCCCTTTAGGGAAAGAAAGACTCCAGGGAAAAGCTTGCACATAGAGGATCTAGACATCTCTATGTCTACTTGTGATTTCCAGGGATTTTCCTTTAGGCAAGACCCGAGATTCACTCTCTCAGTTGATCTGATTCAAATCCAAAGGGAAAGTTGTATTGCCCAATATATATCTGATATTTATGCTTTCTTCAATTGTTCTTTGCTATCTAGGCTTGTTTGATTGCTATTTGCTATGTGTGTTCATTGTGGAATTGACGTCTGGTAGAAAGGGGGTCAAGTGTTACATAGATAGTTTGGGGTACTCCTTTCCCATTGAGGAATAGAATGTTAGAATAGAATGATAAGAAGTACAAGTTAAACCTAAAATTCACTTCCCCTAGACTTACAATATTTAGGGAGGGGTGGTCAGATATAATTCGAACCTTGTACCCACTCACTCTGAGGAGAACAAAATGATCCTCCCCTGGACACAACCTCCTGTTTGTCCTCTTGGAGGAAATCAGAGTCAACTCTGAGAAAGGTAGGGGCAGGAGACTCTAGAGATGCCCCGGAAGCCACCATTAGCTAGATGCATGTTGATATACATAATCTACATAGGCAAAACAACACACCACAACCAACCTAATTTCTCTGGCATTTAATATCCTTTACAACTTGACTTTAACCTAGCTTTTCATCTTTATTACACATTATTACCATTTAACCTTCACGTTCTATAGAATAAGAAGCTTAGGTCCAGAGAAATTAGTTTGGGCCTCTTCAGGTCTACCCAACTGACGTCCCTCTTCCTCATGTACAACCTTGCATCTCTTATCTCCCATCTCCCATCTCTGTGCTTACATAAAACTGCCCCTATAAATGAAATTTATTCCTTCCTCATATCTACTTCTTAAAATCTCTAACTACATTCAAAGTTCAACTCAAATAACAACTTCTTTATGTTTTTTTTTCTCTCCCTCAAAATAAACTTTTATTTAATTTGTTTGTGTCTTGAATCAAATTATATGTATTTCTCCTAAAACAATGGAAGTTCTTTAAAGGCAGAGCATTCCATTTATTCTTTATCCTGCCCCTGCATTACTGCACCTCCCCCCAGCATGTGAAAGGTAATTTATAAATGCTTGATGATTGATTCATTGATACAAATACAAATTGTGGCAGTTCTGCCTCAGGGAGTTTGTATTTTTTTCCCCAATTTATTTATTTATTTTTACTTTTCAACATTCATTTCCACAAGATTTTGAGTTACACATTTTTATACTAGTTTTTCCCCTACCCCACCCCAAATGCTGAGCTTACTGAATACCTCTTCCCCTAATCTCTTCTTTCTTATACCCTCCTCCATATCCCCCAAACTTTTTTTTTTGTGGGGGGGAGATGGATTTCTATACCCCAGTGCCTGTATATCTTATGTCCCAGTTGCATGTAAGAAAAAAAATTAAAACATTTGTTTTTAAAATTTTGGGTTCCAGAATTTTTCCCTTCTTCCTTCCTCACCTACCCCCACTGGGAAGATAAGCAATTCAGTATAGGTTGTACATGCGTAGTTACACAAAACATTTCCATAGTAGTTAAATTGTGAAAGACTAATTCCTGCCATGCTATCCTGACCAATATTTATTCTATTTTCTCCTTTGACCCTGTCCCTTTTAAAAAGTGTTTGCTTCTAGCTACCTTCTTCCCCAATCTGCCCTACCTTCTATCATCTCCCCTTTTTTTCCCTTCTCCCCAATTTTCCTATTGGGTAAGATACCCAATTGAGTGTTATTAATGTTATTCCCTCCTTAAGCCAAATTCAATGAGAGTAAGGTTGACCCATTCCCTTTCAGCTTCCTGCTCTTCCCCTTCATTGTAAGTTTTCTCTTGCCTCTTTTATATGACATAATTTACCCTATTCTCTTTCTCCTTCTCCCAATATATTCCTCTCTCACCTCTTAATTTTATTTTTTAGATATCATCCCTTCATATTCAACTCATCCTCTGCCCTATGCCTATGTATACACATACATATGCACACCATCACATAAATATTTAGACACACATACACCCTATTATATATACATATGTATGTATGTGTGTGTGTGTGTATATATATATATATATATATATATATACACACACACACATATACATTCCCTTCTATTATCCTCATACTGAGAAGAGCTTTATGAGATGCAAGTATCATTCTTCCATGTAGGAATATAAGTAGTTCAACTTTAATAAGCCCCTTATGGTTTCTTTTTCCTGTTTACCATCTCATACTTCTTATATTTGAAAGTCAAATTTTCTGTCAGCTCTGGTATTTTTTATCAAGAATGCATAAAAGACCTCTCTTTCACTGAATGACCATATTTTCCCCTAAACCATTATACTCAGTTTTGCTGGGTAGGTGATTGTTGGTTTTAATACCTAGCTTCTTTGAACTCCAGAATATCATATTCTAAGCCCTTTGATCCCTTAATGTAGAAGCTGCTAGATTTGTGTTATCCTGGTTGTGTGTTTCTTCCTGGCTGTTTGTAGTATTTTTTCCTTGACTTGGGAACTCTGGAATTTGGTTATAATATTCCTAGGAGTTTCTTTTTTGCAATATTTTTCAAGAGGTGATTGGTAAATTCTTTGAATTTCTAGTTTGCCCTCTGGTTCTAGAATATCAGGGCAATTTTCCTTGATAACTTCTTGAAAGATGGTGTCAAGGATCTTTTTCTGATCATGGCTTTCAGATAGTCCAATAATTTTTTAATTATCTCTCCTGGATCTCTTTTCCAAGTTAGTGGTTTTTCCAATGAGATATTTCACATTGCCTTCTATTTTTTCATTTGTTTGGATCTGTTTTATAATATCTTGATTTCTCATAAAGTCTTTAGCTTCCATTTGCTCCAGTCTAATTTTGAAGGAATGATTTTCTTCAGTGAGTTTTTGAAACTCCTTTTCCATCTGGCAAATTTTATGGCATTCTTCTCTTCATTGGCTTTTTGGGCCTCTTTTGTCATTGGAGTTAGTCTATTTTTTAAGATGTTATTTTCTTCTGTCAGGCTGTTGACTTGCTTTTCACGATTTTCTTGCATCATTCTCATTTCTCTTCCCCATTTTTCCTCTACTTCTTTTATTTGGTTTTTAAAATCTTCTTAAGCTCCTCTATGGCCTGGACCCAGCTCATATTTTTTTTTGGAAGCTTTTGGTGTAGGAGTTCTGACTTCATTGTTTTCCTATTCCATGCTTTGATCTTTTCTGTCCCCAAAATAGGAGTTTAATGTTGGATTGCTCCACTTGCTTTGCTTCCTTATGTTGCCAGTCAATTACTGGACTTTTGAGCTTTGTGCCACAGTAGAACTCTGCTTCCAGAGAGGGGAGTTTTTCCCAAATGGCTGGAGTTTTCTCAGTTGCTAGAGCTATTAGTTGGCTGCCCTCTCTGAAGCCTCCACACACTCTGGCACACTTGTCATGCACTCCAGGAACTCTACCCTAGACAACAATCCAGATTCAAGCAGGCTAAAGCAAGAGCAATTACCCCTCAGACTAGTTGCTTGGTCCCCCTACAATCTGCAGACCAGGAGCTCTGAAGCAGCCATGCAGTGGCAGTTCCATGGCCATGGTGGCTGCACAGCCATGTTGGCTGCATGGCTGCAACACCTCAGCTGCTTCTCACTCCGGGGGAAGAGGTGGGCTGTACCTCACTCCAGGACCCTCTGTTCCCAAAGTCCACTGACCCCTCACTTTGTATTTGGCATTTATGGGTTGATAATTCTGGCAAATCCCACAGCTGCTGGTGATCCACTCTCCTAACATCCCTCCAGCCAGGGCTGGTCAGGCCACCCTGAGGCTAAAACCCCAGGCTTATGCATGGCTGGGCTCTGCTCCAAGATCACTGCACTGGGCCCTTCCTGCCAGCCTTTCAGGCTGTCTTCAGCAAAAGGTTAGTTTATCTCTGTTACTTTGTTGCTTTTGTAGCTCTAAAGTTTGTTTATAGTCATTTTTTACAGGTATTGGAGGAGGTAGAAGTGGGAGCTGTGCAAAAGTCCTGTTTCTACTGCACTATCTAGGCTCTGCACTTCCCCCCCACCCACCCACCCAACTGACCTTTTACTTTGTCTTTGGCCTTTATGGCTTGAGAAGTCTGGAAGCTGCCACAGCTGTTGGTGATTCACCCTCTGAAGTCTGCTCAGGCTGCAACTGCGGCTCATGGAGCATTGTGCTAGGCTCCCAGACCGGTGCAATAGACTCTTCCTGCCAGCTTGCCAGGCTGCCTTCAGCAGGAGATTTATTTCTCTCTGTCACTTTGTAGGTTCTGTAGCTCTAAAATTTGTTTAGTCATTTGTTTACATGTATTGGAGGTGGTGGGAGCCAGAGCCGTGCAGAAGTCCTGTTTCTATTCCACCATCTTGGCTCCATCAACCGGAAATTTGTATTCTTCTAGATTTTCATTTGAATTAAAAATGTTAGAATATGAGGGAGTGCCCATCTGAGTGAACAAAAAGTTCAGATAAAATATGAGGTCTTTAGTCATTCATGAAATAGCATTTCCTGAGAAATGAAAAGAGCATGTTTGTTTGACTCTGGCTCTATGACTAAACATTCATATATTTAGACCCAGAATGGCCTATAGACTTATAGGCTAATTCCTTCATTTACAGATAGGAAAACTGATATCAGAGAAGGTATCATTTATGTAATGGCACCCAGGAAGCCATATCTACTAAGTACAAATCCAGGGCTCTTTCTACAACACCACACTTCCCACAATATTTTTCTCTTCAATAATTTTTACAGGAAATGTCAGTTATTCAAAATGTTCTCATTCATATTATGTTATACTCTGTGTTAATCACCAAAAAATATGGACTTTAAAAGACTCAAGTGAAAAAAATATTATACCAACATACTATAGCTTATCTCTGTCTTGCACTTTACAATTTATGAAGGTATATCTACCTACCTATCTATCAGTCTGTCTGTCTATCTATCCATCCATCCACATATACAGGCATATCTCCATTTATGTATATATACATATTCATATATGTTCTATACGTTTATACATAATAGACAGCCAGGTGACTAAATGGGTAGAGCTTTGAACCTAAATTCTGGAAAATTAAAGTTAAAATTAATATTTACTAGTTATGTGACCTTGGGCAAGTCACTTAACCTCTCCCAATCTCAGTTATTTTATTTTTAAAATGAGTATACTCATAATACAGTAACTACCTCCCAGAGTTATTGTGGGGATCCAGTGAGATGATATTTGTAATGACCTTTGCAATTCTTAAAGGGATATTCAAATACTCACTCTATTATCATTAATTTCCTTTGTATTTCTCCAGAGAGTTGGCTTCTTCATATTTTGAAATCTTACCTAACTAGTGAATGTCATTAAATCCTTTGTTTGTTTACATGACTTTTCTTTGTTCTAGATGCAAGGGCAATCGCTCCAGATGCTTAGCCTACTAAATATATTTACAACATTTCCCACAAATAATATTTTGTTTTCTTAGATTGTTGGAATATGCTAGAAAAGGATCCATCTGTTTTTAACATCACCCTCTTGTTTTCTTTTAATCCCAACCCTCCATAATCAAGAAAGGATACAAAATTTTTAAATTGTGTATTTATGTTTGTATGCAGATGTTTCTCTCAAGCACTAGCTCATAAATCAGAAGACCTGCATTCAAATCTCATCTCTGACATTCTATCTGGGTGACCTTAAACAAATGGCTTCACCTCACTGTACCTCAGTTTCTTCAAATATAAAATAATTATATAATAGTACGTGAAATGAAATTATAAGGGGAAAAGTAGCAACCAAAGTCAACAAAATAACAACAGAGATATCAGTAATATATTTCTTTCTAGAAGTAGACAAGTGTATAAGAACTAAATAGAAATAATGGTAGGGGTAAAAGGTCTTAAAAAATTGTGGGCTAACCCTTACACTACCTGAGTCCACCAGCGAATCATTGATTTTTGGTACTAATAATGTACAGGGTATGAAGTCATATGTCCTTACAAAAGGAGAAGCAAAGTATTAGATACAATAGGAGTATAGAAATGTTGTTACCTAATATGGACATTGGAGAAGGCTTCATGGAGGATATAATGTAAACTGAGCTAAGTGATTTACTGGAATTCAATTAGCAATAGATGGAAAGGAGATTCTCAGACAATAAGGAAGAGCATTAGCAAGACATAGAGACAAAAAAGCAAAGGACAAATAATGGATATAGTGAATGGTCCAATTTGGCTATAGCATTCAGTATGTTGATGGAAATAGTGCGAAACAAAGATAGAAAGGCTGGTTGATGCCAGATTCTCTGTTTTGAATGCCAGACTGAAGAGCTCAAATTTTACTTTGTAAGTAAGATGGTGCTTTTAGAGGTGTTTGAGCTGAGGTTAAGATATTTCTACATATAGCCTCTAAAACATAAGCCCTTATAATGATGGGGCACAATTTAAGAATGAATTTTATGTCTCAGAAATAAAGCCAAAGCTGTCTCTGAGACTGTTTCACAGGCAAACTTTAATGAGAACATTGAACCACATGGAGACAATATCAGGAATTACTTCAATAACAGAAACAGATTCTCTTGAGACTACTTTCCCACGTGTCAACATATGTAGAGAGAGATAAATGCCCCTAACATGGAGTAGATGTCTGCCATTCTGGAATTTCTAACCATTGCCTTTAGTTGTGCCCTTTGAGGCCAATCACTACTAGTTGAATCCCTCTTCCAAAGAGAGTCCTTCAGATATTTAAAGATAAGCATGTTATATTGAAAAGAACAGTTTTAAACCATTCATAGCTTAATAAATTAAATTATAGTAAGGCTTTTGGGATATTGTCCAAAACATCCTCAAAATCCCTTCTATTCCCCAAACACTTTAAATTCCTTCAATTAAACCTCACATGACATGATTACAGGAACCTTCAACATACTGGATAAATCTGAATTCCTCTAGACACTTTTCAATCAATTAGCAAATATTTTTTAAGCATCTATTGTCGAGCATGACAAAGACACAAGCAAAAATGAAATAGTCCTGCCCTCAAGGATCTTCCATTCTACTGTGAGAGGTTACATGTACATTTGTACATACAAATGTATTTACATACATAAACAAACACACCCATATGTGTTCTCTCTCTCTCTGTCACACACACACACACACACACACACCACTTTTGTTGTTCAGTCATTTTTCAGTTATGTCTAATCTTCATGTTTTCTTGACAAAAGTGCTTGGAGTGAGTTGCCATTTCCTTCCCCAGCTCATTGTACAGATAAGCAACTTAGGCAGACAGTTTTAAGTGAGTTGCATAGAGTCACACAGCTATTAAGTCTCTGAGGCAAGTTTTGAACTCATGAAGATGAGTCTTCCTTATTTCCAAACCCATTGCTCTATTCACTGTGCCACCTAACTGCCCATCTATAACACACATTTGTGTGTTTGTGTGTTCAGGTATCTAAGTAACAATCAATCTCTCATCTATAGGCATCTATCATATATATGCATGTATGTATGTATAATCCATGGGCATTTATGCAGAGAGAGAAGAGAGGGAAGGAAGGAGAGACAGAGACAGAGAGAGACTTAAATCTATAGATAGGTCTGGACAGGTAGATGGTGTAGTGGATAGAAAACTGGCTCTAAAGACAAGAAGTTGTTGTTCAGTCATTTCAGCCATGTTCAACTCTTCATGATGCCATCTGATATTTCCTTGGCAAATATACTAGAATGGTTTGCCACTTCCTTCTCCAAATCATTTTGTAGATGAAGAAGGCCCGAGTTCAAATTTTGGCATAGACATTTACTAGTTGTGTAACTGTAGCAGCTAACACACTGGCATACCCAGGACAGCTTCTACTACAGGTTCTTAGATCTGCTTTACTAGGAAAGATGTTTAAAGGGTCAACAGTCTTTTTAAAATTACATTCACTAGTTCAGGGGAAAAGTCAGCACCATGAACTTCACAGAAAATATAAACACAGAAAATGCAAGCAGAGAAATAAAGACCAACAGGCAGGGCTCTGACTGCCTAAATCAAAACAATATAGCTATACACTTTGCATAAATTCCTGGATGAAGATAGCCTTTACATCTGAGCAGTTGGGAACTCTCAACATACAGTCACTCAAGTATCATACAGGGAACCACAAGGTCCTTTTCATAAGTAAACTCCCAAAGCAAAATACCAACAAGTGTATATATACACTCCTCAGAGCAAGAAGGCATGACAACCTTCATCACTCAGTGCCTAATTAGAAATTAGCAAAAGGTGTGGAAACCTTCCTACAAGCAAATGTCCTCCAGGAAGGCTTCCCTTAATGGGCTCCACATGAGGCTTATTGATGGTCAGAAAAGACCTTAAATCTATTAACATTACAGTAACCCTGGGTATGTCACTTAAGTTCTGCCTGCCTCAGTTTTGTCAGTTGTAAAATTGGGATAATAATAGCACTTAACACCCACAGTTGTTGTGGGGGTCAAATGATATTGTATTTGTAAAGTTCTTTGCAGAACTTTGTCCCCTGTCCTCTCCTCCCTTATATGTGAGACCTACAAGAAGGTTAGTTTGACTGGATCAATGTATCATGGTTAAGGGGAATAATGTACAAGAATTAAATGATAGTTTGGTGCCAAGTTGTGGTAGGATTTAAAAGTTTATATTTGAGCCTGAAGAAAATAAGGAACTATTGGAATGTATTGAATAAGGGAATAGCATCATCTGTATGATTAACTTATAAATGTCCTCCCTAAAATTTGGTTATTGTGGTTGTTTATAATGATTGCACTCAAAGATTCAAGGGAAAAAAATTCTATACAGGCAGCTGGATACCCAGAAGAAATGAAACAAGAATTCCAAAGTAAAATAAAAGTGTCAGGGGACAAGTTTGAAGAATAAATAGCTTAGATGAAAAAGTGGGAAACTTTATCCAAGGAATAGACTTTCTCAAACCTAGAATATACTGAAGAGAATTCATTGATGATTCCTGGAAATAGAAAGAATATTACAACAAAATTAAAAAAAATAAAAGTAAATATAATTTCTGATATTAAAAAGACATGAGAAATCAGATCTGTAATGGCAAGCACAGAAGTAGTTCACACCTTCTTTCTGCTATTGTATTAACATTTTGTTTCAGTTCAAATTTCTTTTGAGCCTTCTATCAAGTCTGTTAAGTGATAGAACATGTGAACCCCACAACTTGTGAACCCTAGAACTGAAGAACTCCTGCAACAGAAAGGAGAGGAGCTAATGACCATGTATAAGGAGAATTTCCAGCCTAGAGACAGCAGAAATAAGAAGAGGACTCCTGTGGTGGCAGAGTCAAGGAGAAAACTTGTGGTATCCTGGCACTCTGTCTACTCTGTCTGTGTTGATGTTTGTGCTACTTTGTACAGAAGCCCTGGGACTTTACTGGAAGCCCTGAAAGTGGATTTTCTGCTTTTATATTTACAGAAGTCCTGCAGGAGGGTTTTGGAGGTCCTGGAACTTTACTGATGATTTGTGCTGACCTCTTGGAACTTGTTTGTGGGTCTGTGTTGATTTCTATGCTGACAATTTGTGTTGAGTTCTCAGATCTTGTTGGTGGGTCTGAGTTGATTTCACAGGCAGATAGTGAATTAATGATGGTGTCAGCAATGTGTATGAATATTATTGTGGCTCTGACAAGCTTTGTCTTCCCAGAAAGAGGAACTGAGAAGGAATTGGTGTGGACTGGACACTGAGAACTTCAGTATGTAATGGGAACTGGATGAAGAATGGGACAAGGAGCTGGACAAGGAACAGGGAGCTGCTTGCCTTTGAACCCAGGTGACAGCTGGAGCTTGGACAATGGAAGAGGAACCAAGGAAGCTGAGAGCCAGCCTCAAGTCAAGCTGAAAGAAGACTTTACTTGATTACTGTGTGCTGACTGTGAAGATTATGATTTACTAGGGGTGAAGAATTTTGACTTTTGTACTTTGTCATTGAATTAAGGATTTTGTGATCGAGTAAACTAATGCAAATTGTTTAAAACTATGTGACCACTTTGGTGAAAACTACATGGCCATTTTAGTGACAAGTTGTTGAGTTGTGACATGGTGAATGCTGTATTTTGATTTTCTGTGATAATTTGTAATATTCTGAATGCTGTATTTTGATTTTCTATGAATGTTTTGCTCTTATTTGTTATTGAGTAAATAGAGAGTTTGCTATACTATGTAATCAGAACCTTGAAAGTTGTTCACATTAGCAGCCCTCTGGAAAGCTGCTTCTGCATGGCTTTACAAGGTCACAGAGACATAAATCAATAATGATTGGATATATGCACACACACGTACTTTCATGTATGTGTGTGTGTTTGAATGTTTAGACACAATAATTAATAGAGAGAAAACATAAGCTACTACAGTGCTGAATGGCTATGTTCCCCCTCTGGAAGCCAAAAAGCAGTGTGACAAAAAATTGGCCCCTTCCCAGTTACCTTTTCCATTGTCTTCCACATAGTTATTATAAGGAAAGGCAGGGGAGGACAAGAGCTATCTCTGTTTTTGCATTTGTATTCCCAGCATTTAGCATAGGACTTGACATAATAAGAACCTAAATGCCCCCCCCCATTCATTCAATACTTCAAATACTAGCTATGTGATCCTAGGCAAATGATTTCTCAGAACCTCAGTAACCACATCAGTAAAATGAAGATATTAATATTATCGACCTCATGGGGGCATTGGAAAAATCAAGCTAGATTAATTTATATAACTTAATGCACCATGCTAATGTGAGCTACAAAGGTGACCTATTATCTGAGAAAGACAAGAACGGGAATTTGTTCTGTGAAGTTTTGATTCAGTCAAAGAGTCATACTTGAGGACCTAGAGAGCCACATGTGGTCTTGAGGCCCTGGGTTCCCATGCCCTGCTTGATTAAAAGAAAAAGAATAGTCTTTTGGAAGAAGGATCAGTTAGCTGTTATTTATTTAAGCTTGGCTGCTAATGCATTTTTAATTTATTAAACTGCTTCATAAAAGAACAACAATAACAAGAAATCTACAAAGACATTGCATAATTACATCAATGAATAATAAAATGAAGTAAAAATTATTTAAACACTGACATTTCTTCTGAGAGGCTAAAATTGAATTTGATCAATGTCAGACAAAAAAAGTTTTGTCCTATTCATGTTTAGGAGTATCAATATTTTCAAATTAGCGCAAGTGTATGGGCCTTTAGGTATATATTCATTTAAATTGGTTTGAAATTACAATAACTCTCACTTAAGAACCAAATATACGTTTAACAAACTACTCCTTTATTTTTGTATATTTAGATGGGGCATATGAAATGAGTAAAAGAAAAATGAGGTATGCTCAATAAATACTTATTTATTAATATAGGAATTTGCATTATGAGAGAATTCAAAAGATCATATAAGTAGATTTTACTATTTTCCTAGAACAGCTGGATCTTACTTACTTTGGTGTAATTTTTGAATGTGCACATTAAATCAACACAAACTACCACCACCATTGCGAATCACCATACAGAATCTCAAGTAAAACATGAAACTAAGTCAATGGCTTTCTCTTGAGAACAGCATATTTTTAAATTCATGGTTTTGTAAGATGGTCACATTATACAGATATGAGAACACATCAGAAGGGAAATATTTGACAATATATTTTGGACATTGATAACATTGAGTCTAAGGAAGCTACAAAACGAATGTGAACTTTCCAAACAAATGCTGATTGAGAAATTTATTTGATGGTAGCTATCCTTCTTTTCTTCCTTCCTTTCCCTTTTCTTTCTTTTTCCTCCTTCCTTCTTTCTTTCCTTTTCTTTTCTTTCTTCCTTCCATCTTTGCCTCCTCTTCTGTCCTTTTTTTTTTTTTTTTGCTACCATCACCATAACTGTAAATTGTTTATAGCTGTTACTGTCATTGTATCACAAAGCATTTGATACTATTCCTTCTGGAGTTTTTTTTCTAAATTTTCTATTTTTCAAAATTAAGGTTAATGTATAAAATTTTCCTTTAGCAGTACTTTCAGACTTGTGATGATTTGAGGCACCTTGGACAAAAGAAAACTCTGGGTCTGGCAGGCAATAGGTTCTACTGACTCTTAAAAGATCTAGATGCACACAAGAAGAACAAAATTTGGATCCAATGCATTTAAAGGGAAGTGCTCCTAATTTAAATCATTTTTCTAGAAAAGATAAGCAACACCAATTCCCAGGCGTCTAATTTCTGAAATGGAACGACATGAGCAACATAGTAGTGGTCGACAGCTTCATCCCTTATGAATCATCCAACCATCCTTAAAATTTGAAGGCTTCTACAGTTACCAGCTCTTGTTCTAGAGTTCTTAAACTTTTTGGGTTTGATGTGTGTGTGTGTGTGTGTGTGTGTGTGTGTGCATGCACGTGAGTCTGAAGTCTATGAAACCCTTCTCAGGATAATCTTAAATGAAAATGCATAGGATTCCAAAGCAACAAATTATTATGAAACATATATATATATATATATATTCATATACATGCACACATACAGAGAGAGAGACAGAGAGAGAGAGACAGACAGAGAGAGAGAGAGAGAGAGAGAGAGAGAGAGAGAGAGAGAGATTTCACAGATACTGAGCTAAGAATAACTATCTATGGAAGAAATATTCCTTTTAAGATTATGGCTTCCTTGATAGCATTCATTCCACTCAGGGTCAAAACTTTCAATGGACACTACTTGAGGACGTTCTTGACACTGGAAGGAATTAAGAAATCTAGAATTTCAAACCACAAATTTGGATTTCTATCTGGAAGTGATCTTAGAAATAATCTAATTCCCTAATTTTGCATATTAGGAAAATGAGACCCCGAAATGTTAAGTATGCACAAATAAGTAGCAGAGGAAGAAAGTCATTGCATTTGATCCTAAATCTGGCACTCTTTTTCTGCCTTTTAAATCATGTTCTGGGTCTCTTTCCATTATATCATTAAAGCTTGAATACTGGGTACCTAAAAAGGAAGTCTTATAATTATCAGCAACAAGTGGTCATTTGATTTTTCTTTGGAGATATCCATTGATGGGGAACTCATACTAACTTAGGAGTTCATTACACTTTGAGGCAGTGTTGGATATTCCCCAAATAATTCTTTGACTTCCTTTATATCACCCTAAAATACACTTCCATAACTTTTCTCGATTGCCTCTAGCTCTGCATTCCGGAGTCCAGTAAAACAACTTAATTCCTTTTTTAATATGAGAAACTTTCAGATTCTTTTTTGTTGTTCAATTTTTTGAGTCAGATAGATGTCTTCATGACCCATTTGGGGCTTTCTTGGCAAAGATACTAGAGTGGTTTGCTTTTACTTTCTCCAGCTTATTTTACAGATGAGTAAACTGAGACAAGTTTAAGTGACTTGCCTAGGGTCACACAGCTAGTAAGTTTCTAAGATCACATTTGATCTCAGCAAGATAAGTATTCCTGACTCCAGGTCCAACACTCTATCCACCACTCCACCTAGCTGCCCAACAAATTCTTATCATGTCCCTATTAGTTTTATCTTCTCAGTACTAAACAGACTCCTTTCCATTCATTGATCCTCATATGTCTTGATTTGTGGTTTATTCTCCATTACAGTATCAAAGATTTATGTCTGGAATGGATTGTAGAAAATATCTTCACTTTATAGAAGAGGAACTGAGGTTCAAAATAGCTTATAACAGGGCACAGAGGTAATAAGTGATGCTGCCATGCTGTGAACCCAAATAATCTTAAATTTGAACCCTTTCTATTTCACTGGGCAACCTTTTTATCCCAGTGACCTTTATGAGGTTGTACTGCCATTCATTCTAATCTAAACATATGAATATTCATTAATTGCAAACTATGTGTAAGGTACTCATTGAATTTGCGAATACAAAATGAAAAATAAAATATTCTATTCCCTTAGGCAGTTTATATTTGATTGGATGTTACTCTAACTTATTTTCCTGAAAGATGATACTGAGGACTCAATGAAATATTTCAGATGTGGTCTGAACAGGGAACAAAGCAGAGAGATTCTCACATGTATCCATGCGTATCAAATCACAGCTTTTGAAATACTGAAGTAACTAATAATATCAGAAATATAAGCAGATATTTTTATAAAATTTGTACCTCCAGAGATGATTATAAAAATGATTAAGTGACCCTTATTATTCCATAGACTACATATTCAACATCTTTACCTTTGATTTAAAGAGTTAATTTGTCTCTGCCTGAGGAAATTATCAATACACACTCTTAAATTAATTGTGTGTTGAATTGGAGGGAACTTGAGCAAAGTATTTTACAATAACTGTTCCTTTGGAACACTGAACTCTGTATGACCTTTGCTATGGCCATATGGTGTTGACAAAGAAAAAATAAATGAAAAGAAAAAGAAAAGGTTCAACTGTTTCTGCTTGGTCTTTCTGACATAAGTGCCTTCTATTTAACTACAATGAAGAGGCTTTTTTATGTATACCAAGAAAAATGTTCAGTAAAATCATTTCAGAGCCAGCTCTACATGTTGGACTTGGCCGAAGAAGTCAGATAAATAGAGGAATCACAAGCAAACTTCTTAGTTACTGATTAAAATTATATTCCACATGTAAAAATAGGAATATGTCAAAACCTAATGGAAATCAGATAATAGGTCTGATTCTTTGCCTTTCTTTTTTAAAAACTGTTTTATTTTGTTTTCTTGGGGTTTTATAGAACTCTGAGTCAGACAGATGTGTTCAGCCAACTTTTTAATATTCTGAGTGATAGAAAAAGGTTAGTATGGATAAAGAGAAAAAGCAGAAAAAAAGAGATACTATGGGACCTGAATTCCCAACCTTCTACTATACTTGGATGGATAAATTATGCCATTTATACCAGCATAACTTTAAATAATGCATAGCAAAATCTATTTGTGTCCTCTTATCCTGTGCAACTTTTTCTCATTTCCTCTTGAAAATAAACTAAAAGGGAGTTTACTCAAAATGCTGGAGCCCTTGCTCTCATTCATTTTACGTGGCACACATTAATGGTTAACCCTTGCTCCCACCATATGACTTGCTGGTCATATTTTTCATTGATATGTCCTTCTGATGGCATATCCAGCACTTAGCACAGTGCCTGACACATGCTGTTGTTCGGTCATTCGAGTCATGTCCGACTCTGTGCCAAGCATTGCACTAAAAGCTAAAACTATATGCATAGTATATACTTGTTGTTGTTGAGTCATTTCAGTTGCACCTGACTGTTTGTGACCCTCTTTGTGCTTTTCATATGAAGCAAAGCGATTTGTCACTTCCTCCTCCAGGTCTTGTTATAGATTCTAAGGGTGGAAAACCTGTGGCCTTGACCACATGTGGCCTTCTAGATCCTTAAGTGTGGCCTTTTGACTGAATGCAAATTTTATGGAACAAATAATTCTAGGACACAGTAGATGCTTAATAAATACTTATAAATTGATTTTTATGCCACTTCCCAGGTGCATTTTTTGATGAAGTATTGCAATAAAGCAATGAAAATGAATCAGCAAGCATTCATTAAACCCTATTGTGTGTTATACATTAAACTGGGCACTGGTAATAAAAAGACAAAAATGAAGCTTTCTTTGTCCTCAAAGAACCTAAATCAGGAAGATTCTTTGTGTTTATAGGCATACATATATAAAGGATAGAAATTGAAGGGCATGTCTTGAATCTAGATCTTCTTGTCTTCAAGACTGGATCTCTATCCACTATTGCCATACTTCCTCTCATACAAACTATATACAAAATAAATTCAAGAGAATTTTTTTTATTGTAGAAAAGGGATTACAATCAACTGGACCAGTCAGGAAATATTTCATTTGAGGTAGTGTTTGAAATGAATTTTGAAGAAAGCAAAGAATTTTAAGAGTCAGAGGTGAGGAGAGGAGAGTATATATTCAAGACATGAGAACAAAAAGTACAAAGCATGGAGATAGGAGATGGAATGCCATTAAGGAACAGCAAGATCCAGTATGGTGTGAACACAGAGTTCAGGAAAGGAAATAATGGAAAAGTAAGGCAGAGGCCAAGTTGTGAAGGACGGTAAAAGCCAGAGAATTTTATAGTTGATCCTTTGGATAATCGTCAACCTTAATTGCTCAGAGATAGGACTAGCAGTCATCTAGAATTGCTAGAATCATTTTATTATTTTAAAAGCAGATCTTTAGCCCAGGTACAAACTTGTATCACAAAAAAACAGTGTAGAACTCCCCAAAAACCATTCAGTTTGTCCTCCCATTCAGTGATATCAGTTAAACTTAAGGAAAGGCCAAGTCAAATGCTAGAAATAGTATTGTAGACACTTAAGAAATGACTGTCAAATTGAATTGAATTGGAACCCCTAAAACTGTCACTGACTCTTCTATTCCTAAAGAAAACTCAGCTGATTTTACCCACTACAGATTCATGGTAAATAATAAATAAGGACCATGGGTCCTCCAGGCTGATCAATTTTTTTTTTCCTTTTCCATTACCATCTTGTTATCTTATTACCAGTAGCAATTATTTCCTTTTACACCCATCCCCACTCTCAATCCTTCAACTTGAGTAAATGAACCTACCTTCTATGGGAAGATCTAAGCCATTTAGTTACAGTTCTCTCTGTCTCCCTCCTCCATCGTCAAACAATCGGGACTATTTTTCTTTCTCTTACTTCCTACCCCTAATATAAGACTTGTGTGGACTCTTGATCCTGCTACCTGTCACCTTGATTCCATTCCCTCTTGTCTTAACCTTGCTCAAGAAATCATTCAGGGGGAGGAGCCAAGATGGTGGTATAGAAGCAGGAAAACCCTCTGCACTCTCCCCATGACCACCTTAAATACCTATAAAAAATGACTCCAGACAACTTTAGGGCTACCAAACCCACAAAGTGACAGAGAGAAACAAACCTCCCACTGAAGACAGCCCAGCAGGCTGTCAAGAAGGATAAATTGTAGGCCACTGGTAGCAGAGCCCAGCCCCGTGGGCCTTTGCTTTGAGTCCCAGGGTGGCCTGACCAGCCACTACTGGAAGGACTTCAGGAGAGTGGATCACCAGCAGCTGTGGCAGTTTCCAGAATTATCAACTCATAAATGACCAAGACAAAGTGAGAAGTCAGTGGACTTTGTGAACACGGGGTCTGGGAATGCGGTACAGCCTCTGCCCCCTGAAGAGAGAAATGGCTGAGGCGCAGTGGATGCTGCTGTGTGACTACTTCAGAACTCCTAGCCTACAGATCATAGGGGGACCAAGCACCCAGTCTGAGGGATTATTGCTCTTGCTTTAACTTGCATGGATCTGGATCCATCTTGCCCTACTTAAAAGTCGGAGGGGGGATGGAGAAGGATATAGGAGAGAGCAGATTTGGGGAGGGGATATACAGTGGAATCTCTGTTTTGAGGTGCTGAGGAGGGGAAAGGCAGGGACAAAATTTATAACTCAAAATCTTGTTGAAATGAATGATGTAAACTAAAAATAAACAAAAAAGTCAATTAAAAAAAAAAAGAAACCGGGGAGGTAAGGTGGCTCAGTGAATAGACCACTGGCCCTGGAGTCAGGAAGACCTGAATTCAAATCCAGCCTTAGACACTTAACACAAAACTAGCCATGTGACCTTGGGCAAGTCACTTAAACCCAATCGCCCTCAAAAAAAAAAAGAAATCATTCAATTTCTTTAACACAGCTTCATCTTTTCTCTCCTCATTAATGATTTTCCATTTAATGACCAGTAAACTTAGATCTTCTCAGTATTTTGAGTCTTCTCTAGAGCCTTCTATTCTATTTCATTACTGACCATTTCTTTCCTCCCATTCATGAAACACACACACACACACACACACACACACACACACACACACATGCATTTGTCTTTGCCTTTGCCTGGCACTCAAGATCTTGCACAACTTGGTATCACCATAGCCTTCTAATCTATTTTATATTAGTCTCCTTAGTAGACTTTTATGTCAGAGAAGCTACCTACTATAATTAATATTGGATTTAGTGCTTGTGTGAAGAAGCCCTAGGCCAAGATCTTGTCAACTCACCCTCTCTGAATCCTAATTTCTATAGGGTTATTAAAATCAAAGCTATTAATCTTTATGCAAATCATACAGACAACTTTAAAGTGCTCTGTAAATTGTGAAGTATTATTACATTTCTCAAGCAAAACTAAGCAACTTTGTGGTTCCTAAATATGCCCTGAATTTTCATACCTTCATATTTTTTCTCAGGCTGTTCTATGCTTCTGGGATGCCTTTCAACCACTTCTTTGACTGTTGAAACCTAAAACTCAGCTCAAACACTGCTCAGAAAAGTAATCCCTGATCCCTCAACTATTTATGAAATTTTTCACCTGGACCAGAAATAGGTTATTTATTGTAGCACTTTGAGGGATTTAGCATGTAATGTGATTCATTGTACCTATTTAGGTTGGTGTCTTATTCCCTATTTGAAAGTGTAAATTCCTTAATGGAGAGACTGTCTTATCTGAAACTGTATTTTTCCTAGTGCATAGCACAGGGCTCTGTGCAGAGTAGATACTTACTAAATTGATTATTTTATTTCAATCACTGAGTCACCCACTGCATCCTGGGCCATCACCAGACATCTTGACTTTTGTCTTGCCACTGGACTTCAGTAATTGGAAGAGAAAGTGAGGTTGATGACTTTGTACAAGTCTACCTCACTTAAATCCAATTCACATGTAAGTGGTCATTGGTCTTCTTAGAAAAAGAGGAACAAGCAAAATAATAGGAAATATTAAAAAAAAAAATCTATGTGACTTCTGGATCCACTAGACACTCAAGTAACCTAACATCAACTGGGCCTTCAGAACTGTACAGCAACCCTTCTGGCCTCAGAGAATGAGTAGCTCATCTTTATTGTCAAGGCTGACTGACATTTTCAACAGTGACTTCATCTTTTGTAGGACTTTACTACATTTGTCATTCCCATTTTTTTTCTCATTTTCAGTCTCCATCTTTCCACAATGCTCATTTTCCTCCACTATACACATTAAAGTTTTCCATATTTTAAATAAAAACAACAACAATTTTCAAATTATACATAATGTCCATAATTAGGACTGGGAGATAAAGTTGAGTTTTTTACTCCCCCTTCCCCTCCACAGGATACAAAAATTTGGAGGATCTGCTGATATAGATACAACTTAGATTGGGATCTATTTAACAAAAACAAGTGATTAAAACATAAATCTAGCATATATCACATTGACAACTGTACCTCAGTGGCCTCCCCTAATATCACTTAAGGCTGTACTTCGTAGTCTTTGCTCTAACACAATTTTATTCCACATGTATATGTGTACAAATGCTAGTTATTTCTCTTTTGATGTGCTGAACATGCATGTTTTTAATATCTATATTTTAATCTCATGAGAGATAATGCCAGATAATAGCTGACATCAACTACAAGTAGACATAGGTTCAAATCTCTCCTCTGACACAATGACTATGTGAACAAAGGTAGGTTACTTAATCACTAAGTGCTACATGAAGCTTTAAGGTAATAAATGTTAGAGATGATGCTGAGCTAAATAAGTAAAGATAATTCTATATATAAATGAAATCACAGAACTAATCCTTATCCATATTACCCCTCAAAATATTGAATGTCTATATTTCATTTCATATTTCTGTATTTCTCCTACTTTTTGCTGCTCAATTTTTAAGAGGAGTCACTCAATGCCTCTATTTTCTCACCACCCAATCATTCCTTAACAACCTATAGTATGATTTCTTTCACCACCCCTCTATTAATAGAGCTATTTTCAATGTTAGTAATGACTTCTCTCTTACAGATCCAATGGTCTTTTCTCAGACTTCATTTTTTCTTATCTCTGTTAACATTTAATGCAATTAAAGACCACTTTCATGTTACTTGGGCATATTCTTCGTCTTAAGAATATAAATATCTTTGTTGAGGGACTCCGTGTGTGTGAATGTGTGTGTATGTCTATGTTTAAATCTTCCTATCCTCATGAGTAGGTGCTAAGATTCAGGGCTCAGATTTCTTTCTCTCTATACCCAGAGTTCGTATCAACCCCCATGGCTTTAATTTTTACCTCTATGCACGTGATCCTTGAATCCATATATCTATCAGCAATCTCTCCTCTGTACTTCCAATCTCACATTTCCAACTGTCTACCAAATTTATCTGTTAGAACCTTACATTCATTATGTCCCAAACTGAACTGCTTATTTCTCCAGACTTGTACCTCTTGAAAACTTGAATATTTCTATTGATGTCCTCATATAAAGATGGATAGTTGGCATAGATATGCTGTAGCATTTTACCCAAAGATTATGTGTAAACATTTGAAGAAAAAGGACAATGAAAAAGCATTTATTAAGTGTTTGCTATGTGCCAGGATCTATGGCAAGCACTTTACAGATATTATTTCATTTAATCCTTATAATTGCCCTACATGGTAGATGCTATTGTTATCCACATCTTGGAGTTGAGGAAACTAAGACAGACAAATAAGTGAGTTGCCCAGGATCACACAACTAGTAAATGCCTGAGGCTAATTCAAACTCAGATCTTCCTGATTCCAGGCCCATGGTACTGTCCACTGTACCACCTAAGGTGTGCTTTGATGAGCTGGAGAACATACAGAGAAGTACCGAGGTAGGTAAAGGGTATTGAACAATGTTGTATGATGATGTGTTGCAGGAAACAGGGATATTTATTCTGGAGAAGAAAAAAGGGATTGGAGACATGATCATTGTCTTCAATTATTTTATGAGATGTCTTGTAGAAGACCGATTGGGTCAGTTTGTGTTTGGCCCCAGAGGGAAAAACCAGAAGCAATGGGAAGAAATTGAAAAATGACCAATTCAAATTTAATGCCAGAGACAAGAAACCCTTAATATTATAACTCTTCCAAAAGTGAAATTGACCACCCCAAGTAGCCATGGGTTCCTCAACAATGGATTCTGCTAAGCAGAGACTGAATAACCATGTGCTGGGTAGATTATATTAAGGATTCTTTTTAAGTAGGGATTTGCCTAAATGACTATTAAGAATCCCTCCAAATATAGAATTTCATGATTCTGTAGTGCCATGGATCTGAAATTAGAGGGCATGCATTAAAACACTATCTCTGATATTTCATACCTGTCTGACCACAGCAAGTCAATTAACATCCCTGGGCAATGGTTTCAAAATGAAAGGGTTAGATTAGATGGCTTCCAAGGCTCTTTTATAACCCTAGATCTCTGGTACAAATGTTGAAGGTATAGGATCCAAATCCTCCACATTCAAATTTTGTGGAATTATCAGTTGGCTAGCCATTGGTTAGCTCTTACACTTCTAATAGATCAGTTATACACATAGTAGTCTTTAAAAAAGAAACCTTAGCATTTCTGGATAAGTTGAGGCATGAAGGGCTCAGTAATTTGAGACAGGTAGTCAGTAAGGGGGCCATTAGCAAAGGAAAATCCGTTTCAAGAAGGACTTGCTCTTTTATTTTTCCCTTACATTTTTGCCAGGGTACAGAAGCAAGGATAAGCAAGGGTATTTCCTTATTTTCTTTTCTATATTTGTAACGGCACCTTGAAGCCTAGTTCCTCACCTAATGGAGTAGGCAATGGTAAACTGAAAGTAGACTATTTGACTCCAGCTGTTGAGTCAAATTGAGCTGCAGAGAGAAGCTAGCCCAGAAAGCCCCAAAGAGTGACCCTCCAAAGAGAAACATGGAACCTGAAGGTAACAGCTTGAGTCTACTATGAGAAGAAAAAAAAGACTTTGGAATTCTATAGTGCCTGAACTGCAACTCACGTTTACAGTACGCACCCTATGTGTATGCCTTTCTGTTAGAGTACTCTATGTATGTACCCACAGATGCTATGTGTATTTGTAGGAGACTGTACCCCAAGTTTATGGAGGGAATGCATTATAGCTATTATTCTTTTTGTGCTTTTTCAGTAAAGGCCCTTGATTTGGGCTAATTTTGTTCTCTAATTGATTATTGAAGGTCAATTTATTGGTGGACACTCATAGTTTGAAGAGTGTAGAACAACAGGGTATTTAGCATCTCTGGTAGTGGTTCTCTCAATATGTCCAGTTCAGGTTAGTTATTAGCCCCAGATGTGTCTTTACAGAAAAAAAAACACACAAGGGAAAATTTGTAGTATTGGGAAAGGAGGTAGTTTGGGCATATTTCCAAAGTGGAAGAAGACATATGAAAAACCAGAGTGACATATCACTCACAATGAGATCTTTAAAGAACAAGAGGAAGACCTCAAATGTGTAGGGTATATTCTTTTTTAAAACATATTTATTTATTTATTTTTAGCTTTCAACATTGACTTCAATTTTTGAGTTTTGAATGTTATTCACCTCTCCCCCCTTCCCAAGATGGCACATTATTTGATATAGGTTTTACATATATATTCATATTGAACCTATTTTCATATTAGTACTGTTGTAAAGAAGAATGAGAATCAATGGGAGAAACCACAAGATAGAATAAACAAAAAAAAAAGGAGAGAGAAAGAAAGCAAATAAAATGCTTCAATTTGCATTCAGACTCCATAGTTCTCTTTTCTCAATGTACACAGCATTTTCTATCATTAGTCCCTTGGAGTTATCTTGGATCCTTACATTGGTAAGAAGAGATAAGTCTATCAAAGTTAGTTATCCCACATTGTGGCTGTTCCTGTGTACAGTGTTCTACTGGTTCTACTCACCTCACTCAGAATCAGTTCATTCAAGTCTGTCCAGGTTTCTCTGAAGTCTTCCTGCTCATCATTTCTTACTATACAATAGCATTTCATTACATTCATAAGCCATAACTTGTTCAGTCAGTTCCCCAATGGATTGGTATCTACTCTATTTCCATTTCTTTGCCAACACAAAAAGTGCTACTATAAATGTTTTTGTATATGTGGGACCTTTTCCCATGTGTATGATCTTTTGGGGATATAGACCTAGAAATCATATTGCTGGGTCAAAGAGTATGCACATTTTAGAGCACTTTGGGTATAGTTTGTAGTTTATGTTCTTAATGTCAATTTTATTGAATGGTATTGATAAGAATGACATTGAACAAGACAGGGAGATAGGTGGCACAGTGAATTTAAGTGCCAGGCCTGAAGTCAGGAAGTCTCACTTTCCTGAGTTCAAATATGACCTCAGACACCTACTAGCTTTGTGACCATGGTTAAGACACAACCTTATTTGCCTCAGTTTCCTCATCTTTAAAATGAACTAGAGAAGGAAATGGTGACTAATCCAGTATCTTTGCCAAGAAAACCCGAAATTGGGTCAAGAAGAATGGGGCAGAAATGAAATAACTGAACAACAATGACACTGAATGAGAAGGCAGGGGATATGTGATTTTCACTTGGAAAAGTATCTACACCAACAGAAACAGAGATCTACTAAGATCTCTCCTCAAAAGTACACATATCTTGAAATTTATGAATTCTATGCAAGAGAATTCATTCAATACAAGGAATCATTAAATTTAAATTACAATATTGATGAGTTCTCTACCCTTGGAAAACAAAAGACTAACAGAGGAGGGTGGCTTTTCCCTCTCCTAATATCACTAGAGACAATGAATAGTGTTTCACATAAATGGCTTCATTTAGCTTTTAAAAATATCCCTCTTTTTTGAATGTACATATACTTTTTTATATTCAAGAACATCTTATATTAATACCAATATGATATTATAAAAAGTAATTTTATTGATTTAGATTAAATGCTAATGTAGCATTTGGCACACAGAGAGACACAATAGCTGATTTAAAAACTAATCTAACTTAAAATTAGGGTAAGAGGCAAATCTAATCCTCTACAAAATGCAACCATAAAAGTTTTTGAAGGAGTTAACTCAAAGAATGAGCCCTAAACAGGACTAGAAGATTTTTTTTAATCTAAATTGAAAACCAACATAATTACACTAATTTCTTGCTGTGCTAATTTGGCTTGAGTCCTTTGAATGTAAGGAAATAATACTGTAAAATGCCTTCTTAGCCCTTCCTACATCTTTTCACATGACAACTATGTGGTAAATGTACTTTGCATATATATTCAGGTAATGTTTCTGTGCATATTACACCTACATATGCTATGCAAAATGTTGTAGAAGATTAAATTACCCTAGCCACATTTGGGAAGCTACAGTATGTCTGTCATTGCATGTAAACATATGCAGATTTATGCAAAATATTCTCAAATATGTGTACCTAACGTCCCAAACTCCCAATAGACATGAGAAGCCAGAAGGTTTTGTTTATTTTCAAATTATTGGAAAATCTATAAATGGAGTTAGGAAAAATGCATGCTGCTTATATTATAGCTTCAAAATTGAGGCTTTTTTTTTTTCTTTAAGCCATTTGGACAATATTTTAGACTAGCTTGCCATGATCTAGACACCATCTTTGATTAAGGCCCAAAATTTTCATTTCTTTCACAGCTGTCCTCATAGTTAGGGCCCTTGTTTCACATGAGAATCCACCCCTTTCAGACTGTTGGTCACTCAGTAGCAATACACAAAATCAGGCTTTTGTGTGTGATGCACTCTTTTAATATTCTGGTAAAAAAAAAAAGCCAAAAACTGTGTACTCCTTTTTGAGAATTTTTCAAATGCATAACATAAAATATGCAGAATGACAAAGGAAATCATATATATTTAAATAGTTTTATATATATTAAGTTCAAGTATTGCAGATTATATGCCTCCATACAAAATGTTACACCAGTGAACTTGAAAGAGTTAACTCACTTCCTGGGATGCCTGACTTATTACTAAAGTCATTATTAGATACTGTTTGGAAAATCAAATATAAATCAGTTGAGGGAGTAATCATTGTAAAAGTAAAATTCTAAACATGCTGGGACATTTAGGGGAATTGCACAATTTGGGGATGGCCAGGGCCCAGCTGGATGACTATCCTTATTCACAGTGACCAGGAGAACACTAAGTAGCAATCTGAGAAAGTGTTAATGTTGGTTATAGAATTTTCAAAGCATCTGTAGACATTCTACGTCCTCAGCATGCTGTCTACAACCTTCTCTTTGTCTTGCATCAGCATATTGGGGGGAGGAACACAACCAGTTTTCTCCAGATTTCCATCATGTCCTGTCACCAGCTGGTTGAGCTGCCAATTAGCAACAGGACAGCCATACCGTAACATCCCAATCCAAACCATCAATGCTGATTGACAATTCAGGCAAACAATGATATCAGTAGGGAGAAGAAGTAAGAAAGAGATTGATTAGTCCTCCCCATATAATTTTATGTGCCTCATAACTGTTTCTTGGGTACTATTAGCATAAAATTTTGCATATACTCCTGAGTAGAAAAAATGTTAATCACTGTAATTATTAATGGTTAATTAGATAAATATTCTCTGAGAGATTATTATTAGAAGCATCCTATAGGTTTAGAAAATATATTGCTCCTGAAAAAATTATGTATCACTCAAATTTTTATAAATCAAATCGTATTTTAAATGTATTAATGGCAAGGCTGAGTAGTGAATAATCGGTTAAGAGTCAACAAGCATTCTTTAAGCACTAAATTGCATTCCAGACACTGAGTTTTCTTGGTTCCAGGAAGGCCTAACTTCCAAACTCTTCTCTGACATATTGACTGTGTGACCCTATATAAGCTACTTACCTTCTCAATGCTCTAGATGAGAAGTGTCAAACAAACCACCTCCATACAGACCCCAACATTCCCCCTTGCAGCTAGAATCAGATTAAAATGCAATTGGGAAATATTTAGCAAAATCAATAAAAACACAATAATAATATAATAATAATATATTATTAATAATATAATAAAATAATAACAAAACAAATATCATCCTACTTTAAAACTAAGTGTGGGATCCATAGGGATCCTTATATATGGATTAGTGGTGCCATTTTTTTTTATTTCAGATTGATACTGACTTACGCAATCCTCAAACACTACCATTGCAGAGAAAGGGCTGATCTGAATTAGTAGAGGGGCATTTACTCAACAGAATCTCCCTATTCCAAGGAAATCAGAGGTCCAGGCCCTTTAAAATCTCCTTCAATGTATAATTCTGGAATAATTATTTGTAAAGTGGATTAACTCATTCATTAAGTATAGATATCCCTTAATGAGATTTATTTACAACAAGGTATACCTCTGAAGTAAATAACTCGTATTTTAAATATCAATATATTTCCTCTTGTATAAGTTCCCTTCCCATGTCATACTGTTGCTAGCTTGGTTCATGTCTTCCCACCTGTATGATTTCAGTAGACTCATAACAGTTATACCCCCACACATTCCCTCCTTACTTAAATCAAGCATTTACCACATTGCCATTAAGATTCTCCATAGAAAGTCCTGACTACATCACTCCATTAAGTCCAAACTTTTTAAATGTGCATCTAAGGCCAGATTTCAACCTAAACTCTCTAGGCTGATCTTACATTCCTCCTCATTCCAGGAGAACTAGATATGAGAATATCAATCTCTCCTAACACATCTGGCAGTCTGCCACCTCTATATTTTGCCTTTTTCCCATACCTGGAATCTCTACCTATTGATATCTCCATCTGTCCTGTAAGACCCAGCTTTGATTTCATAAAGTTATAGAAGCTTTACCTATTGTTGTTTGTGTATCCATCTTCCTCTAATATATGATAAAATGAAGAAACCCTCACCATAATGACAGTATACAAATACTGAAAGAAAGCTTGTTCTCATGTTGAGAGACAGATAGATAGATAGACAGACAGAAACATTTATTAAAATTTTACTATGGTACCAGGCAGTGTAGGGCTGGGGATAAAAATATTAGTCTATAAGTCAATCTCTTTCCTCAAGGAATTAGCATTCTAATGGAGGAATGCACACTTAAAGCACTAAAAATGTGAGTGAAGAAGAAGAAAGGGGGTCTAGGAGAGTACCTTTTGTAATGGTAATGGAATTTGAAGTTCTTCCATGCCCCCTGTATTGAAAAGATAACAGGTACTTAGCGTTTATTTTCAAGTTCATAATTGTGTTAAGTATTAAGACCCAGAACTTGTGAATCCCATGGTGGGATGAACTTGCTGATTTAACAGGAAGGGGTGAGGCAGGAAGGAGCTAATACCATCTATAAGGAGAGGCCCAGGCTGGAGAGAAAAGAGATTTGGAGAACAGATCTTCTGATGGCAGAACTTCTTCTGAGAGCCAATCAGAACTTCTGCTGAAACTGCCAGGAACAAGAATTGCTGAGAGCCAGAACTGCTGGGAGTGATCAGCATGGAGGCTGAGGAGCTAGCATGAGTGAGGAGAAGAGGATCCTTATTTGAGAGAACCTGTTTTGTTGTGAAGGCTTGGGAATGTGGGTGTTAGCTGCATTGACTATGTGTACCAACTTTGTAGCTACTGTAATGACTTTGACTTTCTGGTTTTGGGACTCGGGTTTCTGGCATTTGAAAAAAAGACTTTGGCTCTGTCCTCCATGTGGAGAGTCTGTTATATTTTGTAATTCACAACTACACCATCATATTTATGGTCACCATAGGAGCTATAGATATTGCATTGGTGTTACACCTTTGAAGGGTTAGGTAAGGAGAGATCTCTGACAAGATAAGGAGAAAGTACACCTATCAGAGTCAGGGCATTCAGGGATGGAGTCCAAGTTTCCAGGGGATTAAAGATGATTGGAGAGAATGGTCAAAGAGAAGAGAATGCTCAGAAGTAGGGGTGTTCTAGAACCAGCTCAATGTAAGGAACTCAGCAAGATATGCTTACTTTGAGTATCATTATGTCAAGTATTTAGTGTCTGCCTCTAATACGTATTTGCTTTGTGACCAAAAATAAGTCATTCAATCTTTCAGTACCTCAAGCAATGTTCTAAGACAGAATTGCTCAGGAAGTAGAAACATGCATTTGGTAGAAGTAGGTTTCTGCCTGAGACTGTCCTATACTAATGAAATCACAGGTCCATTTCAGACAAATAAATGAAAGAATGAATGGATAAACAAAGAGATGGATGAATGAAGGAATTAAAGAATAAACAAACAACAAATAAGTTAGGATAACTTGTGGAGGAATTTAGTATGGTGCTTGGCCCATAGTGGGTGACTAATAAATGTCTATCTACTGTCTGAGGAGGGCCTACCTACAGGGAAGAGCTTTGAGTCTGTGCCCAGGAAAAACAAAACAAAAGAAAAACTCTTATCTATGCAATACAAAGCAGAGGATCTGGCTTTGAATCCTAGTACTATTTCTTACTCTGCTTAAGAGAATGAATCACTTCTGCTCTCTAGGCCTCTATTCCTTCATATGTAAAATAAGGTGTGTGAATTAACTTACCTATAAGAACCCCTTTCCTTTACTACATATTACTATGCCAGCCAGTCCTCCTCTTGAAGTGGCTCTAGAGACTGAAGTTAACTTTCACTTGTGACAATGGACAAATCACCCACTGACAAAATAATGGATCATTACAATACTGAAATACAAAAGATCACCTGGGTACATAAAAGGTACATGCTTATGTGCTTGTGGTTGTGGGGGGTGGGGTGGGCATGGAGTGTTGCCATGATTTGTATTTCATTTTGTTCCCTCCCTTCCAAAGGCAGGTAAACCCGTGTCAATGTATCTATCCACTGCAGTAAAACTCACTAAACTGCTAGCACGTGTAGTTCTAGTGACAACTAGTTATGGCCTACAAACAGAGATAGGACATAGATTTTTACAGATGACAGCCAGTGATGACCACTGATGGTGGGCAATGACCTCCAAGGTTGGTTTATTTAAAAGCTCCTGCAACACATAATTCCCTTTTGTGCTCTGTCTCTGATACCTGAATTTCTACCTGTATAAAGAGAATTTCCTTTACACTAAGCATCTTACTCCTACACAAAGGCAAATCTGTCTGAGAAGGGTGACACATTAAACTGCTATAAATTGTGAACAGCTCAATATGAAGGAGTTCATTAGCTCCTTTCAGCATTCCAGATGGTTTAGGGTTTTGATAGGGAAGAGGCAGAGAACATGGAGATACAGAACTATTGCCAGGTTATGGTCAGGTCTGACTAGAGTGGGTTTAGAAATGTGGGTTCAGCTAGGGAGATTGTGGGGTCTTAATGGGTCATTTAAAGTAAGGGTGGTATGGGACCTTGAAGATAAATGGTAATTACTTCCCAATTGTACTTAGCATATACGCTGTCACTGAAGACTTTAGGAGGCATAGGCAATGTAAAAAGGAATCACAGATGATAAACTGTGTGGATGTAGACCAACCACTGGAGGCGACCTTAGAATTCATCCAATCCAACTTCCTTGTTTTATAGCTGAAGAAACAGAAGCACTGGAAGATTTAGCAATTTGTCCAAGGTCACCCAGGTAGTAACTGTCAGAGGAAAGATTTCAACGAGGTCCTTTGTCTTCAGTAAGGGTTCTTTCCACTACAACACGAAAGTGAAGTATTTCAGTCAATTTAGGATGGGTTAAAGTCATCACTGGCAACTTTAGGCACCTTGGAAGACACATTTGTGTTTTAATGATTCCAAAGGACCCCTGGGTGCTTTACTGCTACAATGTTCTAGTATGTTCCAAGAGTGAATGAGCTAAATTGAACATTTAATTCATTACCAGGGAGTAATTTTGGCATGGGAGACAGATTATGAATGCTAGACCCCCAAACTCATTATTTAAAGAAAGGAATTCTCCTGATTGGAAAGCATTTGACTTAATTTTATGTTTGGCAGCTGTCTTGATTCTACTGGCCTATACAATCTTGATAACACAACTCTGGGCAGCCTGGCAGCCATTGCCCCACTTGTATTTGAGCCAGTTTTAGGGTAGCTCTACAGTCCCCAGTGATCAATGTTCTCCTGTTTTTATAGACATCCTTTCTCTGCATAAATATTTCCTCATTTGCTCTTTTCTTTACCCTGGTGGTCTATAACCATTTCCTAAAACAGCTTAAAAAATTATTTCACCTACATTAAGACATCTCTGATACTGGAGAGAGTAGGCATGAAGCATTTTCTTATAGCATTATATCCTTCAGACTCTCAATGAGACTCAGATTTCTGCTTTTACTGTTGGCAGGACATTGGTAATCTAATGTAGACATGTCCAAATCTGGTCAAAGCAAAACGGTCTGAATAATAGCATCTTCTAATTACATAAAGAAGTCCCCATTACTTGTAACTTAACTAATTCTTAAAAGTTATTTTTCTTCTTGTTGCTCTGGGTCCTTTACTTAACAATAGTCTCTATGCACATTTTTCTTATCATTTGTTTCATTTGTCATTTACACATTTTGCTGAGGAGTAATGTACATGTAAGACTTTGACAGGCCTTGGACTTATAATTGAGGATACCTGGGTTTGATAGACACTTACTAGCTGTGTGACTCTGGACAATCTTTGTGCTTTAGTTTCCTCTTCTATAAAATAGGAACAATAGGGCTTGCCCCACAGGATTATTGTAGGGATCACATGAGATCCTACCTGAAATGATCTTTTAAAGTTCCATAAATTTTTTTTTTAAAACTCAATATAAAATTTAGCAATCATCATTACCATAAATATTTTTTCAGAGAAGAAAACTTTGAATGTAATAGCAGTAGGCCTCAGAATAAGGAAATGTGAGTTGCAAAATTTTACATTTATAAAGTAAGAAATTACTTTGGTTTAAATTATCCAGAAGCTCAACATTAAAATGTCAGACAGTAAAAGAATTTGGAACTCAAAATTTTTAAAACGAATGTTAAAAATTGTTTTTCACATGTAATTGGGGAAAAATGAAATACTAAATTAAAAAATGTCAGGCTATGATACTCTGTGAAGCATGCTAATAGTTCCTATCAAAGAGGCATATTAAGACGCAATTTTCTTGGCACATTTTAATAAACATTGAAAAGGAAAAGAAAAAGGAGAAAAAAGTCTAAGTTCAAAGTTCAAAAAAGTTCAAAGGTCTACAAGTATAAGGAAACAAAGTCTCTAGTCTACAGGTTTAAGGGGATAGCTGGAAGTTGAGGAAAGATACTGAGAAGGGTAAGATGGAAATGATAGATTGTTCTAAGAGGTTTAAGTACTATCAAAGAAAAGGAAAGTGAAATTGTTAGATGGGATTAAAATATCTACCAGGTACAGGCCTATTAGCCTAATTCAGAATGCCACAAAGTTGACAACCATCTTAATTCCTTCCTGATCACATATTTTAAATCTGTCTATTTAGGTATGGTTTCTCCATAGAAAGTCAATAAAGGGTTTCTGTGTTGAAATTATTGTATCCTATAAAGCCTTATAGTTTCTTAGTCTAAAAACAGTGTTATTATTGTCTTCCACTTGTTGGAGCATCAACTTTTTCCTTCTATAGGTTGAGCTTGGAGCATTTAAACAAAAGTAATAAATGCATCTTTTAAGCACTCTTTGCTACTGCCTTAAACTCTTGTCATGTCCTATAATTTTACACATTTTTTAAAAAATCTTCAACCAAATTATAAGCCCCCGGATGGCGGGAATCATATATTAATATTATTTGTATTTCCTTGGATAACTAGTGAAGAGTATTGTACATAGGAAGCATTTAGTACAGATGGGTGAACTGCTGAATTCACTAGCCAGTATTTTACATCAATGGCCCTTTAAAAAAACAAAAATAAGGGTGGCTAGGTGGCGCAGTGAATAGAGCACAGGCTGTGGAGTTAGGAGGACCTGAGTTCAAATTTGACCTCAGACACTTAATTAATAGCCATGTGATCTTGGGCAAGTCACTTAACCCCAATTGCTCTGCCTTCTCCCCTGCAAAAAGCAAAAAAGAAAAAGAAAGAAAACAAAACTATTATAAGCTACTAAAAGATATTCATCAACATCATTATGCAGATTTTTGGTATGATGCTATTTTTAAGCCCCTATAATTGAATAATGCTTGGAAATAATTAAAATATTTTAAAACAGCCTCCATGAAGAAAGGTGAAAGACAGTGAGCTTTTTCTGGCATCAGTGGTGTTCTATAGCACATGTCAAACATGTGAAATGATAGTTTATGAACTGTCCTGTACAACTGTTCCTTGTGGAGGAAGAGATGAGAGAATCTGCTATTCTGGGCCTCCTTCTGACAAGTAAGGAGGCAGTGTTTGCTGAAGTAGAAATGATGGGAACCTTGGGAGGAATTGACCACTCCATCTTCCAGTGTGTGATAGATAAAGAGGACAAAGCTAGAAATAGTCTGACACACACAGTAGATTGGAGGAGAGTTAAGAAAAAGAAAATGTTGCATCTCATAGAAAGGCTGCCTAAGATAGTGCAACACCTCCAAAGAACAAAATTATAACAATAAAAACAAAAAAGTTCAGATGGAGAAAATAGGGAGCTATCTAAGGAGGACAATGTGGATGCACAAGGAACTCATCTATCAGTTTACATAATTAAAAGACAGAAGCAAAAGTGGGTTACCAAGGAAAAATTCAATGATAACAGTGGGGCTAAAGCTCAGAATGAGCTAAATATGACAGTTCTGTTCCTCCAAAGGAAGACAGCAAAAAAGAATGGTTTCACTCAGCAGCATGAAGAATATAGTTTGGGTATGAGGGAAAACTTTCTGCCAATAAGGTTTGTGAGGCAGTGGAATGTTTTTTAATGCTCCCATGGTACTTGATAACTGCTCAATAAATATAAAAGAAGCATTAAATATTAAACAATGCCCCAAGAGGCAAATAGATAATAAAATGAATGAGTCAGAGTAATGTACTGCTCACACAGATAAATGCTTAGCCAGGATACATAGGCCAGCCACTCTCTAAGATGCCTAAGGACTTATTTGTCTTTTAATAAATTGTTTCCTTCTAAATAACTTTAACCTCAAAAGGTCCCCTGCAAGTGCCAAAACTTTTTCAAAGCATCTAAGCAATTATTCATTTTCTACTTTAATTGTGATGAATCATTCCCAGAATTGATTTTATACTTACAAACTAGAGTGGCTGGAATGTTCTCTCTGCTCATCACTGCTCCAGATTTCCCTGGCTTGCTTCAAAACTCAGGTAAAGTCCCACCTTCTCCAGGAAACTTTCCCCAGCTTCCTCAGTGCCTTCCCTCTGTTTATTACTTCTGCTTTATCCAGTATATGGCTTGTTTGCCCTTAATTGTGTGCATTCTGTGATCCTTAAGGGCAGGACTGCCTTTTACCTTTCTTTGTATATCCCCAGTACTTAGCATAATAACTTGTGCATACTAGCCATTTAATAATTGTTTATTGATTGACTCACTAAACTGACTGACTGAAATAAAACCAAATTTTTGTCAAATTGTCAAAGGTTGTGTGGTGTAGTGGACAGAAAGCTAGGTTCAGCGTTGGTGTGAAATTAATTTAAGTCCAGCCTTTAATACAGTACAACTAGTTCATGTGCCCCTGGGGAAACTGGTTAAGCTCTCAGCACCTCAAGTGACTTTAGAACTGTGGTGTTAAATGCACACAGAAAGGAGTGCCACTAAACCTGAAGGTGGCATATTGACTTAGAAAACCACATATTAACATTGCCTATGTTCTACTGTATTCTTTATTTTGTTAAATATTTACCACTTAAATTTTGACCTGGTTGACAGCACTTATGAGTGTTACAGGCTTCATTATAGCCCATGGGCCTTGTGTTTGACCCTTCTGTTCCAGAAACTATAAATTGCAGGGCAGATGCAATTCTAAATTGGTATACCAGTGTCCTCACTCAGACTATCCTGCAACAATAGATTAAAAGACCTCATTCAAAGATGGTTGTAGTGGTGGTGAGGGACTAGGTCTTGAAGACTAGCTGTAATATAACTAACTTTGTTATTTAATTAACTTGAAGCTATCTTTTGCTTATCTGAAAATGGGAAATAATAATGCTAGTATTATGTGTTTTCCTTACAACCTTCTCGTGATCAGAAGCTAAGCCTGATATACTATCCAGAGAAAATCACTGTATCTTCAATGAAACTTTGTATCTCCAATCAAAATTTAAGACTAATTCAGCAATCTTATATCCACTTACTTGAATTGGAACCATTCAGTTCCCACCCAATGCTATGTGACTGTTTGCCATTTAGGCAATCAATAATTTAAATGTAGATGCTAGGCCTGATGAATTACAAATCCATATGGCAATGTTGACAAAATATAATGTGCATGCCACCTCCACTATAAAGTAACTTCAAAGAATTTGGGAATGCAGCTATTTTTACAGAGCTTTCTCTCTCTGGTTGATGCTTTCACTTTCATGACAACAGCTTTTTGTTTTCCTGGATAAAGAGCATTGCTCAATTGTAAGCCTTCATTAACTCAAAGTGAAATGGTTAAAAATATTCATCCTATTAGAATAAGCTGCCATCTCTTTAAACAATTCATTAAAAAATAATTCTAGCTTCTGAAATGACAAACTAATTTAAATTGTTTATCATGAACAATATACAAAATTAAAATAAGCTCAGTTTCCATTTTTTATCTCCTTACCTAAATTTTAATACCTAGGAGCTCAAACTGCTTGATCTATTTTGCTTGTGTTATTAAAGAGAGCTTTGTGTCAGAGTAATAAAATCTATTTGACTGACTATAACTTCCCTGAGGTCAGAGACCTTATCTTATTTATTTTTTTCTATATTATAGAGGATTTAGCACAACAAACTTTACCTAGGAAGTATTTAATAAATTGAAGGATGAATTTGAAGGATGAATTGAATTGAAGGATGAATGGGTATGGAGTTTGTTTGTTTGTTTTTTTCAAATGAAGAAAGAACAGCATAAGAATAAAGGTGACCTACTCAACACCAAACAAAGAACCAACATTATAACAGAGAAAAGAAAGAGACAGTACTCTACTAGACAAGGGGGTACAAACATAAAATACAGTATTAATCTACCTATGGGAAACTTATAGTTTAATAGGGGAAAGAGGACATTCACAACACACACATACACACACAAATGGAATAGGATAAGTACATAAAAGAGGGTCAAAGGTCTATGAGAAATTTAGGAGAGAAAAATTATTTCCAGCTTGGGGAATATAGGAAAAGGGCTGGAAGGAAGACAGATAGAAAAATCACAAGGATGTAGATAGAAATTTGTAGGGCCAACACAATATGCACAGTGCCAATGGTGAATTTAAATAAGACAGTATAGTTCTCAATCACTAAACATAACAAACTCTCCATATAGAAGACAGAAGAAAAACATTTATTCAGACATCAGAAAATCAAATCCCAACACCAGAAAGTAAACCCCATCATAGCAGCAAAGAAATTAATACACCATAGCACAGCATGAAGCCACATCATCGTTTATCCTCTCAAAAGCCTAGCTGTTTCCCTGGATGCATCCTCTCCTCCCTCCAGCTCTAACTGCTTTGACCCCCAGCTTCCTGTGGGTTCTGTTCCACCCTTCAGCAAACTCCTCCTACCACATGACCCATGTGATTTCCTTTGACCTATTAGGGGTCAGGGAAGATCTTTGATGCAGGGAAGGTCTTCAAATTCCCTCAGGCTTATTAAGGGGCAGGGAAGATCTTCAAATTCCCATTACCATTACAGACCTGAGTTGAAACTTGAAGGAAAGAACAATCTAGAAGAGAGGGTAGATTTTAGGAATTATCTTGAGTGGGGAATATGTACTTTGGGAACTTTGAAAAGTCATGGCTATATATTCCCAAAAGTTTAAATACAGTGGGAATGATCTTACGCAAAAATAAATATTTATACTACTATTTTTTAAAGATGAAAGTAATTGGAAGGAAAGTGAGTCCCTATGAATTGGCAATATGGTCAAGTAAATTGTAGTTTCTGAATATAAGGGAATATTGTTGAGCCATGAGAAGTTACCAATATGAAGATTTCAACAAAGAATGGGAAGATTTGTATGGAATAATGAAGAGTAAAATAAGTAAAAAAAGAAAACAATTTTCATGATGATCACACAAATGCAAACCAAAAAAAAAAAATATGAGAAGATCAATGCAATAAACAATCAAAATTTACGGCGACTGACAGTGAAGGATTGCTCTCAGTTCTTAGAAGAGAGGTGACAAAAATAGATGCAGAAAGAAGCTTAAACTCTCAGATATGGCCTATGCATCAATTTATTTTTCTTGTCTGTACTTCTTTTGCTCCAAGGGGGCCTTAGGGGAATCGTACTGAGAAATGGGAGCCATATTAAAAAAAAGAACATCAATGCAAAACTTTCTTTTTGTTTGTTTGTTTTAAAGAATGTCAAGTAGACAGGGTATTCAAGGGCTGAGAAGAATGTATTATTGAAATGGCAAGCCATTGAATCAACAGTAGGTGGGGAGGGTAGTAAAACTAGTAAAGCAATTATAGAATGAGAGATTATAGAGGTTTACAAAGACTAGAGATCAAAATGAGAATAAATACTAAATTTAGGAACAATAATAGAAGAGAAGAGGAAGAAGGACAAGATATCATTACCACCATGTTCGTTCTCTTCCCCTATTGCTGAGTTCCTACAGGAGATATCCATTTTGGAGATGGGCTCAGGATGGCCATGTTTCTTTCACTTAGTGACTGTGCTTCTGACTCTTATGACTTCTCCACCATGGCAGCTTCCTTCTCATCCTAGAAATTCTCTCAGCACCTGAGGGCTTTTCATCATGGATCTTCCCTTCTGTAGGCCCTAAGATTCTTGGGAAGTAAGAGAAAGAAAATCGAGATGGATAAAGACAAAGGTTTGCCATTGATAAAGTGTCTTCAGTGGAATGCACAGTTTCAAAGAACTCAACAGAATGGAAAAAGATTCAATTGATTTAGGGTGAACAGGAGTTTATTTACAATTGGCACAGAGGATTTCCAAAGAGCAAAATGGAAGAAGCTAGGGGAGGAGAATTGGGGCAAAGATTGGCTGCTGAATAATAATGATAGAAGAAAGAGGTGGCCACAGTAAGGAGTACTCACTTACAGTGGTTCAACTGGATGTCACAAATTATAAAAGGAGATTGTTAAAGCAACAGTTTCTCTATTATTCCCTACATGACTGGATACCTTCCACAAAGAATCTACAGACTTGCAAGATAGCAGGATATCAGATAAAGTTCCAGGATATCTGGTTGGTTTTCTCTTCCTACCATCTTGTTTTTAAGGGCCACTGGGCAAATGTCCAATTTCTCTCTGGGTTAACTCAACCTTGATATTCTGAGTTAGTTTGTTCTCCACACTGCTTCCTCATAGTACTTAAGTGTTTAAGTTATCAGTCTGGAATCCTTAATCCATTTTCCCACCAATAGCAAGGAATAGCTATCCAACAGTATGAAAGTGTGAAGACATTAACACATGCCTAATATCCATGAAAGGCTAATGAAATCGAAATTGTCTGACAAGGACACTAAGAGGACTGCAAACTGATATAAACACATACTGCCTTTTAGAAATAGCATTTCATTCTTTTTTTATATATTCTACACTGTATTTATTAGCATTTAAATTATTCTAAAAATTAAACTTTAAAACATGACTAACTTTTACTATTTTAAGTATGATCTTACAGAAATTTGGGGGAAAATAGCATTCTCCAAAGGAAAGCCACCTTAGTATCTAAAGTGGAAATAATATTTCTAGGATATGGTGAGCCATTAGACCTGCTACAGGGACTTCATAAAAGACTTAATGTTGGATTATTGAGATCCAGGTAAGCTCTGGGACAAATTATAATATCTTATATTTTCATGGTCCTTCAGAGGCAATGAAGTGTACTGCCTAGAATAATATCCTTGCAGTCAGAGAGACTTCAGCTCAAATTCCACCTCTGACACTTAGTAGCTATGTGACCATAGGTAATTATGATTTATTTACCTCCTATATATCTGAGATAACTCCCTAGAGTTTTCCTACAAAGTCAAAGGAAAGCTGTGATCTTCAGTGATGGAGGGACTTCCATCAGACCCCCACCCCCACTATGTCACATGCACACACACACATACACACACATTCCCAACATGCTGAGGAAAACCTTTGCATTTTTTGTTGTATTATTGTGAACACTTTTTCAAAATACTTTCACAAACATCTCCTCAATAAACCAATTACATAAGCAAAATGGGTATTACTGTCCCCATTTTACAGATAAGGAAATAGAAATTAGGAGTGTAAAAAGTAAGTTGTCCAAGGTTACATAGCTAGTCATTGGTAGAGCTAGAACTAGGTTGAGTATCCTTTTTAGTATATGATCATGCCTCTACTTATGTACATCATTGATTTTCATTGCTTCATTTATTGATCTATTTGAAAATACAGTAAACTATAACTGAGCTTTTTAATGGCTTGGCTAGATCCTTTCCATGAAATCATAAAATCATACTGACATCACATAGCTCAAGAAAAGGTTCACTTTCAGAAACTTAAAAAAAGAAGGAAACATAATGGGGAAATCATTATTATACTAATCTTGAGTTGAATCTATATGTACTTATTTGGTTAGAGGAAGACAACATGCTACAGAAGAGTCAGAAAATAAATGCATTGCAGAATGAAAATGTTTGGTGGCTGATGCTCGCCCTAGAGGTGCTGAGGTTTGTTGTATTATAAATAAGACTGTTCACATTATCCCTCCTGTGTTTCTGCAGCATGGTAGAGGTAATAATGTGTAACTGATGGAATTTCAAATAAAGCATTATTAAAATATTTGTTCAGTGACCTTCTTGCTCTTTACTTTCTGTCTTCTTGTGGCTGTTAACATTCCAGTGCAATTTCCATCCATCTTGTATGTTTCCTTCTGTTCTATTCTGTGATGTCCCCTTAATTGGTTCAATGCCTCCTCTATTTTTTAAGCCACTAAAGGAAAAAAAATGTGTAATATCATCTGTTAAATAGTTTCTGTCCTCAGTTAGGAACTGTAGGTTTGGAGAAGGACAGTGTTTTGAACAGATAGCTATCAGTAAGATAGGAATAAAATATTCCATTAACTTCCCCCATTATGTGAATTATAATTGGTATCATAAAAAAAGACTATGTAATCAAGGTAGGTAGGGTGGCATACAACACAATCCATCCTATGAGTGCTTAATGACACTCTGCACCAAAAGGAATAGTGTCACTGTAGGAATAATTTTATTTACCTAAAACCCTAGGTGACTGACAGAACCTATAGTACTCTCCCCACCCTCCAAGCAAATAAACTTTGAAGTGGTTGACCATGGTGGAAGTAAGAAGAGAAAATGGATATGCTCATCTATTAATTCATTCAGAATAAAAAAGCAAAAACAAACTGAGAAAGATAAGAAGTGTGCCTTTAAAATTAAGCAATGAAGCAGAATTGAATGCTACAGACGACTTCCACAGATTCTGTTGAATGGAATGACATACTGCTCAAAGTACTGAAATCTTTACTTGCAAATGCACTGCTTGCCACATAGATCCTTGCCTAGGGAAAATGGTTATGGTGGGGAGGAGATGAGAGATGCTTATGGATAAGTTTGCAATGCAGATGAATGTAGTTGCATTCTGAGTTTATGGCACTGAGAGTTGAATTCGTTAGAAGAAGCCTGGAAGGGGAAAAAATGTCTGAAAACACAAGATGGTTTTAAAGTTAAACATGAAAGTCCTCAAAATTCTGTTTTCCTGAGGGGGTGACTTACAATTGATTTTAGCACCCAAACTCACTAAGCAATTCAGTATGGGGAGTGGGATAGATATGACCATATTTAAGAACTGTCCACCTTACAACCTGGCTTCAGTCTACCTTTCCAGGCTTTTTCTACTTTACTCTCCTACATACAGACTATGATTCAATCAAATAAGTATTCTTATTATATTTTGTTCTTATGTGTAGTTTCCCATTGCCTAACTCCATGATGTAACACATTTTGCGCTATCTTTTTGAAATATACTTCCCTCTCACCCCCATTTCTCAGGCTCCCTAAACTTCTTTTAAGTTCTACTCAAACATTATACCCCATGGAAAACCTATCTTGATCCCTGCTTTCAACTGATATTACCTCCCCCATGAAATTGCAACAGTATTTATTTTGATAAAATGATCATTATAATAAAGCAGTAGTAGCAGTGATAGTAGTAGTAGCTAGTATTTATACAGCAGGTTAACATTTCAAAAATGTTTTATCCTATCTCATATGAACCATGAAAAAACCCTAGGATAGAGGTGCTATTACTATCCCCCATTTAAAATGAGGAAACTAAGGCAGACAGAAGTTGAGTGATTTACCCAGAATCACATAGTAAATATCTAAAGCTGGATTTTAAGTTGTGCTCCTGATTCCAGATCCAGATACCATATATGCCATGTATACCATATATAGATGTTTTGCATTTAATTATATTTTACATATATTGCACCAACAATGTTTAATTTACTTGAGGGAAGAACTGTCTTTGTTTATAATCTAGCCTCCTCCTAATTATCCAGTCTTCTTTAACTCTATTGCATCATACATACTCTTTGATCCAGTGACACTAGACCCCTGCCTGTTCCTCAAACAAGACTTTACATCTTTAAGCTCCAGCCATCTTCTCTGGCTCTTTTCCATGCTCCCTCCCAAGAGGGAGAGAGAACACTCTCCCTCTTCCACTCCTACTAATAGTTCCTGTTTTCCTTTAAGTCAAAACTAAAATCTTATCTTTTGTTGGAAGCTTTCTTCAAACCCTCTTAATTCTAGTGGTTTCACTCTGTTAATTATTTCTTATTTATAATGTATGTAGCTTGCTATGTGTATATTTCTGTGCATATTGTCTACCTGGACCCCATTAGATTTTGAACTATTTGACAGCAGGGATAGTGAATTTTCTTTTTGTACTCCTTGTCCTGGGCACAATACCTGAGATATAGTAAGCACATGATGCATGTTATTGATTAATTTTTCATTTATGTTTTTTTTTTGTTTCAGTAACACTGCCCCAATGAATTCCACATAATGACCAAGATATATTTCTTGATTAATTAGGCTGTCTAGATGAACAAAATTCTCTACATTATTTACGTCACTCCATGATAATAGTTTACATGCATTTATCTAGTGCTTTAAAGTTAGTTAAATGATTTATGTACAATAACCTAGTGAGTTAGAAAAGGATTAGTATACCCATTTTGGAGCTGAAATAATGAGACTCAGAAAAGTTAAGAGATGTATCTGCACTTACAGTCACACATACAAGAAGGGATAGAGCCCAAATTCAAAAAGAGCTCATCTGACTCCAAATCTAGTGTTCTTTCTACTATAAGAAGCTTTCACTCAAAAAAAATTATTTGCATTTCTATGGACTTTTGACCACACAAGCCATTTTTATCAGAATAGTATCTTGAGGTAGGTAGTGCAAGTATTCTTAAACCCGCTGTACAGATTTGGAACATGAGGCTTGGGATAGATTATGACATGCTCAAGGTTACACCAAGTTAAGTCTTACAGGTTGGAGTAGAATCCAGATCTTGGGACTCCAATCTTAGTGCTTTTTACTCTGAGAGCAGAAATTGTGCCTGTAATAAGATGGGCATTCAAGAAAACGTGTTAACTTTGTGGCCACTGTGATTCCATTTTTAGTAATAGTACATCCAACAGGATACAACTGGTATTCTGTGTCTTTGACATGACTACCTATAAAGGCAAGCACAAACAACTCTCCTGAGGACTGCTGCTATGAATAACTTTAAGATTATGATCACATAGTATAGTGAAGTCTCTATTCAACAGCAAAACATTTACAGAAACCAAAGTACAACATTCACAATGCCATAACATAACAACTTATTACTAAAGTGGCCACACAGTCTTAAAAAAAAGATATCATTCAGTAAGTCTTTAACTCAATCATCCTTAAGGAGAAGTCATCCTTAGGGGGTACAAAGTACAAAGGTCTCCCACCCCTAGGATTCATTGTCTTAATCTAGTCAGCCAGCACTAAGTATACAAGTGAAGTTCCTTTCAACTTGACTCCCAAATTCCATGGTTCTTCTTCCAGTCTCCCAGCTCTTGACTGAATTCACCCAACTGTCACCTGGATTCACAGGTACACAGTACACACTGGGCAAGTTCCTGGCCCAGCTCCTGTTTCAGCTTCCAGTCCAGCTACCCACATCAAGCTTGACAGAGTTACAACAATATTAAAACACATTGTCCACACTATCATCTAAATTCACTTTCTGCCTGTGAAATCAATACAAGTCAACACATATAATGCTTCTATCTGACAAAGTCACACAATCAACAGACAGAATGCTTCTAACAAAGTAACACAATCACAAGTCAACAGAGAGAGTGGTGTCTGAAAAAGTATACAATTCAACAGATCGAATGTTTCTATTTGACAAAGTAACCCAAACACAAATCAACAAAGAGCAGATGGACAGAGTGCCAACATCACATGTGTTTTCCTTTTTGGTTTTTCTTGGTTGCAGCTCATTCTCATGATTTTATATTCTCTTAGGTAAGTTCCTCCCACTGTGGGTTCCATGTGATGATGTTAATTTCCAACAAAGACTTGAGATAATCAAAGACAGGCTCAAAGGCACTTGAATAGTTGAAACAAGGAGCTAAATATTTGAATACTGAAACAAGGAGCTACTTCCCTGAATAACTGAAACGAGGAACAAAGTACCATTTTGTTTGCCATTACACTACCCCAAAGAATCTTAGTAATGAGTAAGAATCCCTTAGAGACTGGGGATGAATTTGAGAAAAGTGTGGCATCTGACCCAACTAAGACCACTACCTTTTTCTTTGATATTAGACACCACATGACAGTAATGTAAAGGTTTTGTTGTTGTTGTTGTTGATGATGATGATGATGATGATGATGATGATGATGATGATAATGATGTTCTTGTTGCCTCTTTTATTTTTTCTTATTTTTGAAAGATGGAAGGAATGCTTCAAGGTACAAATAAACAAATAAAAATCTAGGATATGTAGTAGTAGAAGGGTACCCTTACCTGTGTCCGCAGTTTGGATTGTAAAAGATTGTGATGCAGAATATCTGTATATTTGGATCAAAGTAATAGGTATGATGTTCTTTCCAAAATCAGATATTTAAATCCTCAGAGAAGAAAGAGCTTTTTCCACTCCAAGAAATTACAATGGAACCATAGTTGTCATCAGGAAAGAGTTCACTCAATAAAATTCAGAGAAAGAAGATAGTAGTGAAAAACTCCCTAATGGAGGGCACCAAGGTATCTATTGAATTGCATGAGATTAAAGAGAGAACTCTGTTATTGTCCCAGGGCATGTATTCAGAATAACCTGGAATGAGTGTCTAATAAGACTTTTCAAATTTAGCAAGCGTAACTCACTTCTAGTGATTCACATATGGATAAAGGATACTGTTAGAAAGAAATTAGAAGATATCACTAGCGATTGTGAAGTCTTAGACAAGAAAACATGGAACCTACAGTTAAAGATGACATTTTCAATCAATTTGCTTAGATCCAGTTGGCATTTTGGAAAGAAAAAAGTAGCAAAAGTGAACAAATAGCTAAATGGATCATCTAAGCTTATAAGGTATGATTTCCATAATATAAATTAAGACATATAGATTTTATATTCTTAAACAGAGTTTAACTATATCTAATTAGGTCATATAAAATATATATTTGCCTGTTATCTTACAAACATGGCCAAGAAGTAGTTAAACTAAAAAAAATTAGGAAGGATAGAGCTGCTTAAAAAATTATATCAAGCTAGGTATCATAGAGAGTAACAGCTATAATATGGGAAGAAAGATAGCAGTAGAGATACCCCATAAGTCACAAAAAAAAATTCAGGAATAGCACCATCAATAAAAGTCTTCTATACAAGAATATAAGCAGTATTAGAAGCTATTGGCAAGTGAACGAAAGGTCTTAACACGAGCTTGCAGATTTAACCTCCTAAGAATTACTGGGATTGGGCAAAATGTGAAATTTGCCTAAAATTTTACTATAGAGCAGTATAACAGCTTCTGTAAAGGAAAGAGAACAATAATAGCAAATATTTATATAAAATTTAAGGTTTATAAAAGTGTTTTACACATTTCATTTGATTCTCCAAACAATCTTGTGAAATAGGTGCTAATATTGATCCTATGTTATGGATGAGGAAATTAGAATGAGGTGATCAGAGGACTTATCTAGCATCCAAATAGTCAGTAAGTGTCTGAGGCATTATTCAAACATAGGTCCAGCATGCTATACTGTACTCTATCTAGCTGCCTTTAGAGAGGTGGAAATAAAGGGAAGAAAAAGTAGGCAAAATATAATCATGTGAATAACTCCAGGAATTAGAGTAAGGAAGTGAGGTGGTATGCATTTGAGTGAAGATTACTAAGGGAATGGAGAGAAGCTATATTTTCATGGGGATATAGTATAGACCACCTGGAAAGAAAGTAGAAATACATGAAATATTTGAGTAAAAACAAAAGTGTGGTATGGAGGCATACTGTAATAGTAATAGGAAACTGTAGTGATTTGGATTTCTGATATAGTTTTATGTCTACTAAATGTAAGGCAGCAAATACATTCTTGAATTGCTTTAATGATAATTTCCTTTTTTAACAAAAAAAAATTAACTAGGAGAACTGATTTTCTGGGCCTAATTATGACCAATAAGGAGTTACTGAAGTAGAAATGATGGGAATATTGGGCAATAAGTGACTCACATCATCTTAAAACTAGTGATTGAGAACAAGAAGGGGTCTAAATATAGTTTGATGTGCTTTATTTACTCTGAGAGTGTGGCTTTTGCAGGGTTCAGAGACATGATTTGGCCTCAAATTCAGTAGTTGAATCAGTGCAAAAGGAATGAGAAGCTCTTAGGAAAACAATTCTAGAGATTCAAAGAGAAATAATTGCAATGAGAAGGAAGAGAATAAGGTATCTGAAAGGACCAATAGGGATTACACAAAAAAAAAACTCAACCAAAAAGAGGAGAGATAACAATAAAATAATACAACAAAATCAGAGGAGACATAAGTGTATTAGAATTGTATCAAAAATCCTAAAGCTAAGTAGAAGCTGGAAGTGAATACTAGGTACAATTAAAAAAAATAATTTTACTTTGTGGAAAAAGAGAATCATGAGATATATTTTGGGACTTGGCCATTGAGAGAAATTGTCTTACTTGATATAAAAGTTGTGATTTTTTTTTATTAATTGGGAAGAGGAGAAAATTAATTTTGTTAATTAAAAAATTCGGTTAAAATATCTAAGTGAAGAAATTAAGAGAAGAGTAAAAAACAATTATTTTACTCCACAAGGTCCATGAGATAATAAAGGACATGAATTGGAAGGCAGAACTACTAATTTCTTATTTTACTTGCTTTCTCAGACAAGAAAAACGGCTTTTGAATTATAAATGACTGAAAAAAATGTTAATAGTGAGTTAAATCCCAAATAAGTGAGGATAAATAAAAACAAACAAATTAACTACCAATGAGCCATTTCTTCATGAGTTCAAGTTGAAAAGTGCAGATAAATTGCAATTTGAAAGCCTGAAAGAACATTGGCATTTCTCTCATTCTTTTTCTTGTTGTCCACTCCTTTAGCAGTGCCCAACGCTTTGTGACCCCATCATGAGACTTTCTTGGCAGAGATACTGGAGTGGTTTTTGCTATTTCTTTCTCCAGTGGTTTTAGGCAAACATAGGTTAAATGATTTACCCAGGGTCACAGAGGTAATAAGAGTCTGAGGTCAAATTTTAACTCAGGTCTTCCTGACTCTCAGCACAATGCTCTGTCCAGCAGGACATCCTAGCTGTCTTTTGAACTATAATTGTCTCTATTTTTCCATATGCCCTCTAGAATTTGTCGTTTTCCTTTTCTGTCATGTTAGCCATCACATAGGCATAAGGGGGTGTTTCAGAGTCTTGTTGTTTTTTTTATTTTCATTTCTCTAATAAATAGCGATTCAGAACATTTTTTTCATACGACAATTAATAGTTTTGATTTCTTCTTGTGAAAACTCCTTGTTCACATCCCTTGACCACAACAGGAATCTAATTCATCTTTTCATTCATGTCACTAATGAGAGGACAAGATGACAAGGCATTTGGCTACCTTATATTTACTCCTGACATTTACCTGCTGCACTTCCCTGAATACTATTGAGTTGCTTTTCATGATCTTTGAAAAGAATGTGTCACAGAGAGAAAAAAGACCATGTTTTCAAACAGAAGAAGACTAGGGTGTGCACACCATAGGTCAATGAGCTTGACTTGGGATTTTAACAGGATTCTAGGACAAATAATTAATGAGTTGGTTTATAAAAAGAAAGTCATTTAAAATATGAAAATTTTATTATCTGTTGTTTTAATGTTGTCAACATTTCTCCCATTATCACATACCCTAGAACCTTCTTATAGAGCCAACATGTTACAGTATTTTTTAAGGAAAAAATAGAGAAGAAAAATTAACAAAAATGACTAAAAGTCTGAAAATATATATGATGCCCCCTGCCTATGGACTTCTGACTTCTTCAGATAATTGGTATACAGGTGACTTCTCATATATATTTTTTGTGGGAATATATGCCTGTTCTTCATAATTCTGGAAAATTAACTTTTCATAGTTTTTTGTCATTCTTTCTATTTTATTGTTGTAACCATTATACACAATGCATTGTTTTCTTCTCTCTGCTTACTTCATTCTGCATCATATTGCATAAATTTCTCCATACTTCTCCTCAACCATCATATTCATAATTTCCTCCACCAAAATAATATTCTATTACATCTTTACATGTATATATGTATGTAAATATGTATATACTTATGTGTACATATGTATATCCATCTATGCACATATACATACAGCATGTGTATATTCATGTATACTATGTTCATACATAAAGTTGATGCCAATATTTTCCCATAATGTTTTTGCAGAAAGGTTTCACTTTCATGGAATCAAAATTATTATTATTTATTATTACTACTACCACTATTAAAACAATAACCACTACTACTACCACTACTGATACTATTACCTCTACCACTACTATTACACCTACAACAATTACTTCTATCTCTTTTTTGGATAAGAATAGATAAAAAGGGGCAGCTAGGTGTCACAGTGAATAGAGCACTGGCCATGGAATCAGGAGGATCTGAGTTCAAATCCAACCTCAAATGGTTAACACTCACTAGTTGTGTAACCTTGGGCAGATCACTTAACCACAATTACCCTGCCTTGCCCAGTCCAAAAAAAAGAGAAAAGAATAGATAAACAAGTTTATAACTATGGAAGTTATGTAATCTCTTTTATTTATTTTTTTTCCTGCTATGATTGTTAATATTAAGGTCATCTTTAATCTATGTTGGTACAGGGCATTAGAGTCAGTATGTGCCCAATTTCTTCCAGACTGCTTTCCAATTTTCCTAGTAGTCATTTGTTTTTATCAAATAAGAAGTTCTTTCCTAAATAATTTGTATTTCCAAGTTTATTAAACACTAGGTACTTGAGATGAATTTGTTTCTGGTTCTTCCTTGTCTAACTTCTCCATTTTTTCATATACCAAAAGGTTTTGATGGCTGCTACTTTATAATATTATTTGAGGTCTGGAAGTGAAATTTAACTTTCATTACTATTTTTTATTTGTCTTTAAATTCTAGATAGTGTTTTTATAAATGAATTTATTATTATTTTATCAAGTCTCATAAAATATCATGTTGATAGCTTGACTGTTATAGTATTACAAGTATATATTACCTTTGGTAGTCATTTTTATTATCTTTGTACGGTCCAGTTACAAAAATGAATATTTCTCCAATAGTTTAAATTGTTCTTTATTTTTTAAAGGAAAAATTCAGAATTAAATATAGACATGTTTTGTGAGTTTTGGTAGATCCATTCCCAAATATTTTATGTATTTTAAGGGGGATTTAAATGACATTTCCCTTTTTATTACTGCTTTTTGGATTTTGGTGTTGCTGCATATAAAAAATGGTATTTTAAGGGATTATTTTGTAGTCTTCATATTAGCTGAATAACCAATTGCCTTAATTATTACCTTTCCATATTTTGTAGAATATTCCAAGTAAACCATCATGCAATTAGCAAAACTGAGAGTATTATCTTTTATTTGCCTATTTTTACAACTGTGCCTGTTTTTATAACTTTCTTATCTTATTGTTGTTACCAATATTTCTAGGTTTATATAAAATAAAAGCAGGGATGGTGGACTTCTTTTATACCTATATTACTTGAGAAAGTTTCTAATATGTCTCTATGGCTTGTGATGCTTACTTTTGGTTTTAGATATTTTATGGTAATAAAAATATCTTTGGATATACTTTATAGGGATTTTAGTATAAGTGAGTATTTGATTTTTGTTAAAGTTATTTATGTGTAGCAGTTCTGGTATTTTTCTATATTTAATGTTGTGTTGTTATATTTTTGGATTTTCAGTTTTGTTAGCATATAACTGTGCATAATAGGGTCCAATATTTCTCCTTCATTTCTTCAAGTTTTGTTGTGAGTTGACCTTATTCATTTACTATTTTGTTTATTTTATTTTCTTTCCTTTTTTAATCAAGTTGTCTAAATCATTCTTTTCAAAGCATCAGATTCTAGCTTTGCTAATTATTTATATAGTCTTTTATTTCTTGTTTATATTTTTTCTAATTTTCCACATGTCTCCTTCAAAGCTTATTTTGTATTTATTTGATGACTTTTTAATTTTTAAATACCTTCTAATCTTCAGTTTAGTACCATAAAAATAATTTTAATAAATCACCTGAATTTGTGAGACTTGTTGTTTCCACTTTTAACTTATCTCCTTGTATACTATTAGGAAAAGTATTCAAAAATAATCTAAATAATCCATTTTTATTTTAGTTTTAGTTTGTTACCCTTTAAGTTTATTTCCCTCTAAAGCTCTTCTTTCTTTTCATTTTCTTTTATTTTTTTGGAGGGGTGGGAGGTTGAAGAGAGTTTTGAAAATTACTTTTGATTTCCTCAGTTGCTGCACTCATTTACCTTTCTTCTGTCTATTACCTGAAGTGTTAATATTAAAAAAAATTCTTCTCAAATCTGTTTTATTTTTAGAAGAATTTATCAAAGGCCTTCTTTTTATTGAAAAATCTTTTAAAATTGATAATGAGGTTTGCAAAGTTTATCATCTTTATTTGAATCTTGAGTTCATTTGCTCTTTGGAACACATCATTTCATTGCCTTCTGCATTTTCCTGTGGATTCACAATAGTCTCTTGTCATTAGAATATCCTTTCCTTTATATTTAAAGGTCTTTCTCCTGTTTGTTTAAAGAATTTGATGTTTTTCATTGGAAATGTTAAATTTAATTTCTTTCAAATTAATAGCAGTGCTTTTCTTCCTCTCTTCTCCCCTTCCTCTCTTTTTTTCTTTCTTTTCCTTTCTTCTCCTTTTCCTTCTCTTCCTCCTTCTCCTCCTCCTTCTCTCTCTCTCTCTCTCTCTCTCTCTCTCTCTCTCTCTCTCTCTCTGCTTTCTGTGTTCAAAAGTTTGGAATGTTTTCTTTTATATGTCTTGCATTAAAGTTTTTAAAAATATGTGTTATTCTGAGTGACCTATGATCCTTAAATTTTGTTTTGTTTTGTTCTTCTACACAACCTTTTTCCAAGATCAATATGTTTTGTTCATTTAAATTATTTCTGCAGTGCAGGCAATACACCCTGCTTCTACAAATCTTATTTCTTTGTTGAGATAGATAGACAGACAGACAGACAGACAGACAGACAGACAGACAGACAGACAGACAGATAGATAGATAGATAGATAGATAGATAGATAGATAGATAGATAGA
>NW_027186492.1:18832411-18846929 GCF_028583685.1 Petaurus breviceps papuanus
AGATAGATAGATAGATAGATAGATAGATAGATAGATAGATAGATAGATAAAATACCTATATTTATCTATCTGTCTGTCTATCTATCTATCCTCTTGTTTTTCCAGTGTTATCTGAGGATTACACAGAGTCCTCTGCTTCATGAGAGTTGACTATTTTTTTCTTTCTTCCACTATTTTTTTGTTTGACTCACTTAGATGTCAGCTGACTATCTTTCCTTCTAATATTTTCATTGATGATATATCTATTTCTTCTCTAGGTTTTTTAAGTGCTTTTATTTTTCCTGAGATCTATGGTAATTTCAGTCTTTTCCCTTATATACAATCTCTTATTGGTCAAGTTCTGTCTTTTTCTCCATTTATGGATTCCCTAGGCTTAGAACTCAACTCATCCTTCTGCCATATTGGAGAATTAAATCTATACTGGCCTCAGTTCCTGCCCCAATTGGCTTGGGGGAGTAGAGAGTGATCCAGAACTGGAACTCATTGAATGAACATACTCAAAGGGTAGTCATTGTTAGGTCAACAGCAACTTGGAATCTCTGAAAGTTGCCTAGGAATCAGTCCTTAGTTACACCATAACATTGTTATCAAAGTTTTAGAAGAAAATATTAAAGTCATATATATCCAAGTTTGAATGTGATACCATGCTGTAAACTAACACATATGATGATAGAATCAGAATTTTTTTTAAAAGAAAAAAAGAATTTAGTTAGAATAGTGTCTAGTGTCTCATAAGAACAAATGTAATTAAGGTAGGTTCAAAGTGCTATATCCAGATTAAAACAAAATGTTAACAAATAAAAGTAAGAATAAACCATATAAATTCATAAATTAAGAGTAGATATCAGTTCATCTGGGTTAAATGGAAGTTTTAATAATTGTAAGGTAAGTATTAGGAAACAACCTGAGAGTGTAGCTAGAATAGCTACTGGGAAATACTAAGAAGATGGTAAAAAAAAATGACATAAGTTGGACTTAACCATTGATTTGTATGTTTATCGTTCTAAAACCAAAAAAACCTGAGAAGGTCTTCAGACATTGTTTAGCCTATATGTATTATTTCTCAAAAGGGGTACCTGAGGCTCAGAGATACATAAAAATCATGCAGATGGGGCAGCCAGGTAGCACAGAGAGTAAGAGCACCGGCTCCAGTGTTGAGAAGACCTGGAGATCGAATCCCAGGCTCAGACACTTAACACCCACCCAGAAACACCTGGCCGTGTAACCTTGAGCAAGTTACTTAACCCCGATTGCTTTAAAAAAAAAATCATACAGATAAAAAATAATCAGATTGATAATTTGTACTTAAGTCCTCTGATTCTACAACCAGGGCTTCATACCATACCAAACCATTTCTTTCATAACATACTATTTTTCTTATTACAACCTTAAATTAAAAAAAAATGTGTCTCAAAATGCAAAAACAAAATAACACACACACACACACATACAAACTATACCGGAAAGAAGTCATAATAACGCAATTGTTACAGAAAAATCACTCTCAGTATCCCCTCTAACAGTTCATATGACTCGGTTTACCAGGAGCAACATCCTGCTGCTTATAGTACCTGGAGCTTTAGGAACTGGTTTTTTAAATTAACCCTGCAAAATTTTCTTGAGAGATATTTCCATTGGGTTGAGTTGAGGACTCTTAACCACTTCCTGAAACTCTGGAAGAAGGAAATGAATTGTTTTTATAGGTGGTTTTAATACTAGCCTAGTTAGAGAAGAGGCCAAATGGCTGAGGTTCTTTGTACCAATATCCTTACTGGGCACTGTGAATAGCCCTGCTGAACTGTACCAGTCATAGGGTGAAGACTAGTGACTAAAGAAGACTGGTAGCTATGAAGAAATGAGAGACCCAGAAGTCCAAAGTTGATTGCAACTATATAATCAGTACAGTAGTGAAAAGGCAGCCAATGTTCCTAATTAATCTGTGGCTTAAGCTCCATGTATCTAATCATCCCATGTAGGCAGAGGCAGGCCCGGAAGGCATGCCAGCAGATGAAGGGGCCTGATTAACTAGGAGGGCAAGTCTTCCCACCAACCCCAAGGACCACTACCAGGCCTATCACCAAAGGGCTGGGACTGGAAAGAGCAAGGTAAGAAGCAAATACAATGGCCCCTGTCCTGGACAGCAAATAATCGTGGGGCTACCACTTAATAGCCCAGAAATTTAAAAAAAAAAACCTCCTATCAGGACCTCCAAAGACCAGGATGACAGAGTGAACCTCACCTGCTCCAACCCTCCCCCAACCTGAAAACATAGTACCTATTGCCCCAGGGAAAAACCCTCTACAGAAAAGGCTTGGGATCCTAGAGGAAGGGCATGGCTAGGGCCCTGCCTCAAAATGGGTAGAAAGCAGACTACAAAGACTAAGACTCTGGAGTCCTACTATCCTCAGAGGAAGGAATCAAACTCAGATGGAGACAATGTAGACTCCACATCCACAGCTGAAACATCAACAGGGAAGGGTTCCAAGGACAGAAGGCTCTCCTAGATGAGATCAAAAGGAACTTTGAAAACTGAAGGAGAGAGATAGAAGACAAAATGAATAATTCTCTCAAAACCAAAATAGCAGAATTAGAAAAACATTATAATGAAGAAAAGATCTCTCTAAAAAGAAAAGTGTATGATATGTAAAAGGAGCTCTAAAAATTAAACAAGGAAATGATTTTCTAAAAACTAGAATCAACAATATTGAAACAAATAACTCTATGAGGAACCAAGAATTAGTCAAACAAAACAACAAGAATGAAAAATTAGAAAAAGAGGTAAAATACCTCAAAGAAAAAATAACTGATCTGGAAAACAGATCCAAGAGAGATAATCTGAGAATCACAGGCCTACCAGAAAATCATGATGAAAAAATGAGCCTGGACAACATTCTCCAAGAGCTCGTTAAGGAAAACTGCTCTGAGATACTAGAACCTGAGGGAAAATAGAAATAGAGAGAATTCACCAGACACCTGCTGAAAGAGATCCCAAACTGAAAAGTCCTCGAAATATTGTGGCCAAACTCCAGAACTACCAGATTAAAGAGAAAATACTTCAAGCAGCCAGAAAGAAACAATTCAAATATTGAGGGTGCACAGTGAGGATCACACAGGATTTGGCAGCCTCTACACTGAAAGATCGGAGGCAGTGGAATACAATTATCTGGAAGGCAAAAGAGCTCGAGTTACAACCAAGGATCACATACCCAGCAAGACTGAACATATTCTTCCAGGCAAAGAGATGGTCATTCAATGATATAACAGAGTTCTAGACCTTCTTGATAAAAAAGCCAGAACTCAATGGAAAATTCAACTTCCAATTATGAGATGCTACAGTGACAATGAAAGGTAAATAAAGAAAACACAAACACACCCTGCTATTTGATAAGAGCAAACTGCCTATAGACAAGTGGAGGGTATGAGTATAAAATACACAAAATGACAATTAAAAAAAAACTTATTAAGGGCTACAAAGGGACTGCCATGGAAAAAAGGGAATGAATTAGTGGAAAAGGATAAATTATGCCACACAAAGAGGCATAAAAACTGTATAGCAGAGGAAAAGAAGGGAGGGAGATGGGAATCATATGAGCTTTTCCCTCATTGGTTCTGGTGCAAGGAGGGAATAACAACCAGTTAAGCATAGGACTCTATGGAGAAGAAATGCAAAAAAAATATCATTTCAGAGGGAAAGAGGGGAGGGAGAGGAGCTTCGCATGAGATTTGTTCTGTCACTCTTGGTGTGAAGAAGAAATAACATACTTCATTAAGTATAAAAATATCCTACAGGCCATAGGAGGGGGAAAGGGCTATGAAAGGGAAGGGGGTTAGCAGGGAGGAAAGAAGTAAGGGGAAAGGGGAGCTAAAGGGAGGGGGGGGCTGAAAAGGAAATACTGAGGGAGGCGGTGGTCAGAAGGAAAATTATTAAGGGGGGGAACAGAGAAGGGGGAAAAATATGAACATTAACAAGGGGTGGGAATAGGATGGAAGGAAAGAAACAGATAAGAATCATAACTGTAAATGTGAATGGAATGAACTCTCCCATAAAATGGAGAAAAATAGCAGAATGAATTAGAAATCATAATCCTATAATATGCTGTTTACAAGAAACACATCTGAAACAGAGGGATACACACAGGGTAATGGAAAAAGGATGGAGTAAAATACATCATGCCTCAGGTAAAAAAAAAAAAAAAGCAGGGGTAGCAATCCTTATCTCAGATCAAGCAAAAGAAAAAATTGACCTAATTAAAATAGATAAGGAAGGAAACTATATCCTGTTAAAAGGCACCATCAAGAATGAAGCAAATCACTACTTAACATATATGTACCAAGTAGTATAGCATCCAAATTCCTAGAGGAGAAGGTAAAGGAATTAGAGGAAGAAATAGATAGCAAAAGTATACTAGTGGGAGACCTTAATCTCCCCCTCTCTGAACTTCATTAATCTAACCTCAAAATAAACAAGAAAGAAGTTAAGGAGGCAAACAGGATTTTAGAGAGGATAAGTATGATAGATCTCTGGAGAAAACTGAATGGGGATAAAAAGGAATATACTTTCATCTCAGTGGTTCATGGCACAAAAATTGACCACATTCTAGGGCATAAAAACCTCACAATTCTGTGCAGCAAGACAGAAATATTAAATGCATCCTTCTCAGATAATGATGCAATAAAAATTATATGCAATAAAGGGCCATGGAAAGACAGACAAAAAACTAATTGGAAATTAAACAATTTAATCCTAAAGAACAAGTGGGTCTGGGGCAGCCAGGTAGCACAGCGAGTAGGAGCACTGTTGAGAAGACCTGGAGATCAAATCCCGGGCTCAGACACTTAGTACCCACTCAGAAACACCTGGCTGCGTAACCTTGAGCAAGTTACTTAACCCCAATTGCTTAGGGGCGGCCAGGTGGCTCAGTGAGTAAGAGCACTGGCTCCAGTGTTGGGATGACCTGGATCAAATCCGGTGTCAAATACTCAGCACCACACCCAGTAATAACTGGCTGTGTAACCTTGAGCAAGTTACTTAACCCCGATTGCTTAAAAAAAAAAAAAAGAATGAGTGGGTCAAACAAGAAATTGTAGAAACAATCAGTAACTTCATTCGAGAGAATGATAATAATGAGACCACATACCAAATTATGCATTAAAGGCAGTTCTTAGGGGAAGTTTTATATCCCTGAGGACATACATGATTAAATTAGAGAAAATGGAGGTCAACAAATTGGGCATTCAATTGAAAAACCTAGAAAAAGAACAAATTCAAAATCCCCAATGAAATACTAAATTAGAAATATTGAAAACCAAAGGAGAGATTAATACAATTGAAATTAAGAAAACTATTGAATTAATAAATAAAACTAAGAGCTGGTTTTATGAAAAAAACAATAAAATTGATAGACCCTTAGTCGATATGATAACAAAAGAAAAAAGAAAACAAAATTATTAGTATCAAAAATGAAAAGGGTTAATCTACCTCCAATGAAGAGGAAATCAAAACAATAATTAGGAATTATTTTTCCCAATTGTATGCACATAAATTTGAAAATCTTAGGGAAATGGATGAATATTTACAAAAATACAAGTTGCCCAGATTAACTGAAGAGGAAGTAAATTACTTAAATAACCCCATCTCAGATAAAAGAAAGGGAACAAGCCATCAGTCAACTCACTAGGAAAAAAACTCCAGGGCCAGATGGATTTATTAGTGAATTATGTCAAATATTTAAAGAACAATTGATTCCAATACTCTACAAACTATTTGGGAAAATTAGTGAAGAAGGAGTCCTACCAAATTCTTTTTATGACACAAATATGGTACAGATAGCTAAATCAGGAATTCTAAATAAAAATTCTAAATAAAATACTAGCAAAAAGTCTACAGCAACTTATCTAAGAATAATACATTTTGATCAGGTAGGATTTATTACAGGAATGTAAAGATGGGTTAATATTAGGAAAACCATCAGTAAATTGATTATATCAACAATAAAACTACCAGAAACCACATGATCATCTCAATCAATGCAGAAAAGGCTTTTGACAAAATATAAATCCATTCCTATTAAAAACATGAGAAAGGATAGGAATAAATGGAACCTTCCTTAAAATAATAGGTAGCATCTATTTAAAGCCATCAGCAAGTATTATATGTAATGGGGAGAAGCTAGTAGCATTTCCCATAAGATCAGGTGTGAAACCAGGGTGTCCCCTATCACCCCTCTTATGTGGTACTAGAAATGTTAGCAGTAGCAATTCAAGAAGAAAAAGAAATCAAAGGAATCAAATTAGGCAAAGAAGAGACCAAGCTATCACTCTTTGCAGATGATATGATGATATAGTTAGAGAATCCTAGAGAATCAAATTAAAAACTACTTGAGACAATAAATAAATTTGGCAAAGTTGCAGGAGATAAAATAAACCCTCACAAATCCTCAGCATTCCTATATATTTCCAATGAAATTCAACAGCAAGAGATTATGGAATCTACCTGCCAAAACAAACTCAGGACCACAACAATAAAACACTTTTCACACAAATAAAGTCAGATCTAACTAATTGGAAAAATATCAATTGCTCATGGCTGGGTGGAGCTAATATAATAAAAATGACAATTTTACCTAAAGTAAATTATATATTTAGTGACATACCGATTAATTTACCAAAAAAAAAAAAAACCTACTTTATAGAGCTAGAAAAAATAGTAACAACATTCATTTGGAAGAATAAATGGTCCAGAATATCAAGGGAATTAATGAAAAGAAATGCTAGGGAAGGTGGACTAGCTATACCAGATTTCAATGTGTATTATAAAGCAGCAGTCATCAAAACTACTTGGTACTGGATGAGGAATAGAGGAGTGGATCAATGGAATAGATTAGGCACACTAGATTCAGAAGTAAACGACTATAGTAATCTACTGTTTGATAAACCCCAAGATCCAGGTTTTTGTGATAAGAAGTCACTATTTGACAAAAACTGCTGGGAAAACTGGAATATAGTATGGCAGAAACTGGGCATAGACCATTATCTAACACCATATATCAAAATCAAGTCTAAATGGGTGCATGATCTAGGTATAAAGGTTGATACTGCAAGCAGTCTTGTAAAACAAGGAATAGTATACCTGTCAGACTTGTGGAAAGGGAAAGACTTTATGGCTAAACAAGAATTAGAGAACATTATAAAATGTAAAATGGATAATTTTGACTACATGAAATTGAAAAGGTTCTGTACAAACAAAACCAATATAACCAAGATTAAGAGGGAGGTAGGAAATTGGGAAAGAATCTTTATAACCTATGTCTCTGACAAAGGACTCATTTCTAAAATATACAGAGAATTGAGTCAAATTTATAAGAATAAAAGTCATTCCCCAATTGGTAAATGGTCAAAGGATATGAACAGGCAATTTTCAGAGAAAGAAATTAAAGCTATCTATAAGCACGTGAAGAAATGCTCTAAATCACTATTGATTACAGGAATGCAAATCAAAACAACTCTGAGGTACCACATCTCACCAGTCAGATTGGCTAATATGACAAAACAGGAAAATGACAAATGCTGGAGAGGATGTGGGCAAACTGGAACACTAATGCATTGTTGGTGGAGTTGTGAACTGATCCAGCCTTTCTGGAGAGCAATCTGGAATTATGCCCAAAGGACTATAAATACTTTCATACTCTTTGATCCAGCAATACCACTCCTAGGGTTATATCCCAAAGAGATTATAGAAATGGGAGAAAGACCCATATGTACAAAAATGTTTGTAGCAGCTCTTTTTGTGGTGGCTAAGAATTGGAAATTAAGGGGGTGCCCATCAACTGGGGAATGGCTGAACAAGTTGTGGCATAGGCGTGTTATGCAATACTATTGTGCTATAAGAAACAAGGAGCAGACGATCTTCATATTTACCTGGAGAGGCTTATATAAACTGATGCTGAGTGAGAAGAGTAGAACCAGGAAAAATTTGTATACAATTACAGACACAACGTATGTGTGATGACCAATTTTGATAGACTGGACTCTTCTCAGCAATGCAGTGATATGTCAACCCCAAAAGATTCATGATGGAGAGAAATATGTGCATCTAGAGAAAGAACTAGAAAGAACTGAGTTTATATCCAGGTAGAAGCAAAATACCTGATCTTTTTCCTTCTCTTGTTTGGTTTTATGTCCTCTTTATCATTTTTCATTCCATCTGATACAATCTGTGTTTATAACCTGACTAATGTATAATGTGAAAGTTTTTACAGATCCTACACTTGACTATATGCCGCCATGTGGGGAGAGAGTTAGGGAGGGGGACAAAATGTGAAACTCGAGGAATTGTGGAATTGAATCCTGTAAACTAAAAGGAAACAAACAAATTAATTTAAAAAATATAAAAATTTTAAAAAATTTTAAAAAAGAGAGAAAATAATCATCCCATGTACCTGTCTAAGGCCTTCAAAATATCAGTCTCATGGAAGAGAGAGAATCCCAGAAAAGTATGGCTGGTGAAATGTTATAAATAGGACAGACTGTGATGAGCCCGCAGAGTATCACTTTTTTTATTCATTGATGATTACCTGATTTTGTGGAATATGTTCTATTGAGCCCAAATTGATTTTCATTGTTTTTAATATTATAATATTTTCTTCCTCTTTAATATTAATTAATATTTAAACTATATTATCATGATGTATTTATCTTGAATTGTGAAAGGTTTTTTTTCTTGACTTCTAACAATATTATATTTGATGTAATCTGAAATTTGACTATAATTTCTGGCCATTTAAGCTTGGGACTTCTTTCTATTTTCAATATTTACTTTTGTCAATTGTTTTGAATATATCTGAAGTCCCTCCTTCCTCCCCCTGCATTCCCCTGTATGATATCCTGGAGGATGGCATGTATATTTTAATTATGTTTTGTGTAGCAATTTACTTTTATTTTTTCATATATTATCTTACATGTTGATATTGTTAATTTTCAGAACACCTGAAAATTTTCCAAAGATAAGTTATTTTGATTTTGCTTAATTGATTTTCTTTTTACTATGCATTTTTGTTCCAACATTTTAAGTCTCTTTTTTTCAGAAATTCTATTATTTGGAAGAGTTTTTTTCTTTTCTTATAAATTTACTTTTTATTACTATTATTTTGATTTCTTCATAGAAAGTTGAAAAATCCATCATTAAAAAAATAATTTATCTGTTTGAAGTATAGGACCTTGCATATCCCTTCCAGACCTGAAGTACTTTTTAGCTTAAAATCTTTTTATTTCTCTCTCTACTATTCTAGAAAATCTTCCACTTGTATTTTCACTTTGGGGAGCCTCAATAAAATTAATTCAAGAGATTTTTAAAATCAATCATCATTTATTCAGCTCTTTTCATGTACACAGGCACTGTAAGGTGCACATGAAATAAAAGGAAAAAAAAAAACGGAAGCAATCTTTGCTACCAGGGAGTTTACATTCCAACAGAAGAGACTACAAGCACATATATGGATATATATGATGCAAGTACAAAACATATGGAATTTAGCCTTGCATGAGAAGATACAGCAGCTAGGGGAAGCACAGAAGGTGGTACTTGAATTGGATCTTGAAGGAAACTTGAAGTGATGGAACTAAAAAGGGATAACATCCAAGACATGTAATATACCCAGTGTAAAGGCACAAATGTGGGAAATGGAATGTCATAAAGAAAGAAGGGCAAGTGGTCCAGTATGACTAGAAAAAATAGCATTTAAAGATGGATCTAGAAAGAGGACAAAAAATAAAACATTAAATTCCAAGATTTCTATGAAGAACTATTTTCTCCATTCAAGATAGTAAAACCACTACACTTGTACTCTCATATAATAGTCCCAGATGTGATAGCTGAAGACTTTTTTAAAATATTAATAAAGAGAACAAAGACAAAAAAGCAGCTAGACAAAAACAAAAATTCACAGAACAGACCCATCCTTGAGACAACCCAGTTTTTAGGATTTTGATCCATCAATTTTGAAAATTGAGGAAAATTTGGTGATTAATTGAAAAGCCCAAAATTATTACTAATTAAAAAGTGAATAGGGAGATGTTAGTGTTTATTTATTCTAAAACAATAATATCTTTATAAACACAGAGTTTGTTACAGGTAATTCAAGATTCTATTTTTCATATTGTATTTTGTTTATTAAAAAGTACTAGATTCATTAAAGAAAAATGCTTTTCTCCAGCAAAGATTACCCCACATATATTGCAAAATCACACAAGAGTGCTTTAAAAACACATGAAAGATAACTGTGTTCAAACAGGTAGACTTGCAAAAGTTGTTTATCACCATTATGGAGGATGTGCAGGGCAGAGTCTAAGTTGAACTAACAATGAATTCCTTATACATGATACAGTCTTCCAGATGCTCCTATATATAAATGATATTGTGTCCCACTAGACTGAGGTGCTTTATAGAGGAGATCCACAATCTTTCAAAGATAATAACTTAACTAGACACACAATAAAATGGATGAAGAACACTTGTTTTCATAGAACTATTCCATCAATGCACATAATTTGTGTATTGAGAATGGAATAGAAGGAAGAGAAAGGGCTACATTTCATTTTGTCAATTGCATGATGCTTTCCACGACCAAATCTTTTTGAAACAAGGACTCATATTTTAACAACTCTGATTTTCTGGTGATTTTGATAATAATAGTGATAATAAAGAAAATAAGAAATATAAACACTAGCACTTTGTAAAGCCAAGCACAGTCAGCTTTCCAGAGAACTGCTGCTGTGAGTAGCTTTGAGGTTCTGATCACATAGTATAGTGAACTCTCTATTTATTCAGCAATAAACTAAGGTAAAACATTCACAGAAACCAAAGTATAACATTCACAGTGCTATAACATAACAACTATCACTAAAGTAGCCACATAGTTTTCACTGAAGTGGCCACATAGTTTTAAACAAAAGATATCATTCAGTACCTACTTAACTCAATCATCCTTAAGAAAATTCCTCCATAAGGGACACAAATTACAAAGGTCAAAGTTTTCCACCCCTAGGTCACATTGTCTTAATCTGTCAGTCAAAAAGTCTTCTTTCTTCTTGATCGGAGATAAGTTTCCAATCATCCTTAAGAAGTACAAGGTACAGAGTACCTTGACTCAATCATCCTTAAGAGGTACAAGGTACAGAGTACAAAGTTCTCCCACCCCTAAGCCACAGTAAATCATGATCTTCTCAGTCAGCACTAAGTACCCAAAGAGAGGTCTTTTCATTGTGACTTGATGCTGGTTCCCAAATTCCATGGTTCCTCTCCCAAGGGTCCAGCTTCTTCCTGAACCTATCCAATCATCACCTGATTCACAGGTAGTCAGTTCTCAGCTCCCCCTCCAGCTCCTTGTCCAGTTCAGTATTGCAGCTTACAGTGTCCAGTCCACCTCACATCCTTCACAATTTCTGTTTCAGGGAAGACAAATCTTAACAGAGCCACAATAACATCCATGCACATTGCCAGCACCATCACCAATATACTATCTGCCTGTGAAATAAACATAGACCCAGCAACAAAGTCTGAGAACTCAACACACATGATCCGTATTGTCCCAGGACCTCTGAAACCCTCCTCTAGGACTTCTGTAAACAGACAACAAGAAAATCCTCTTTTAGGGCTTCCAGTAAGGTCCCAGGGCTTCTGTACAAAGTATCACAAACAAAATTCAACACAGACAGAACAGAGTGCCAGCCTCCACAACCATTCCACTTCTCAGTTCTCCTCTCCCAGCTTGGGCTTCTCCTTATGTATGGACATTAACTCCTACCTCTTACACCCCTTCCTGTTGCATCATCAAGTTCCTCCCACTATGGGTTTCACAAAGTTCTGTTTCTTAACAAAAACTTGATACAATCAGGCCAAGACTCAAAAGAAACTGGAACTGATACAAGGTGCTAATTAAATAGTGGAAACAAGGCTCTAAGTACTTCTTTGCTTGCTGTCACACTTTTATACAGTACTTTGAGGTTTGTGACGCACACTCACGCACATATGTAATATCATTTGTGTTGTTAACAATAATAACAACTAGCCCTTTAAGGTTTGCAAAAGTATTATCTCCTTTTATCCTTATGCCCCAGGAGATAGGAGTGATTTTTATCCTCATTTTAAAGATAAGACAGACAGAAGTTAAGTGACTTGCTTAGGGTCACACAGCTAATAAATGACTAAAGACATAGTTGAACTAAGGTCTGACTCAGAGTCCAGTACTCTATCTGCTCTACAACTAAATTGCTCATTATAGGACTACTATTCACAGAGTACCACAGTCTTTAAGAAATCAATATGGCAGGCCAGTTTAAGAATGATTAAAAATATGTGGTTCATATAAATAGGCTACAATATAATACTAATAATGGGCATGAAAAAGTAGGATAAAATATTACATTAAAGAGATATATTTAAAGAAAGAGGAAGTAGACCATTCATACAATGAGAGTAAAAACTGACACATACACAGACCACTTGTTTTATGGGTGCCCTTGTAATGTTCCGAGACCTAGACAAAGATTTTCAGCACATTGAGTGGACACGTAGAATAAATCATTTCTGCAAAGGATTTATGGAAGAACATGTTCAAAAAGTTGCCAAGATTGGAAGGCATTGATGGGTTGCAATCTATATCAGATGAAAAGTACTGTCACATTAATAAGAATGGGATCTATCAAAGTATCAAAATATCACAAAACAAAGAAAGTGATATTCCCAATATATTTATCCCTAGTGAAATCACATCTAGAATATTAATGTTATGTTCAATTCGGGATGTTACAGACACACTAGAGAGGGTACATAAAGTGATGACAATGGTGTTAAGGAATCTTTAGACAAAGCCATATATAAATAATTGAAATTCTCAGGATTGTTTAGCTTATAGAAAAGAAGATTTAGGTGAAATATTATTTGCTGTCTTTAAAATATTCTAAATGAAGCTAGGTGTTGCAGTTTGTAGAGTGCCAGGTCTAGAGTAAGGAAGACTCATCTTCCTGAGTTCAAAACTGGCCTCAGACATTTATTAGTTGTGTGACCCTTTTAAAAGTCATTAAAAAAGTCAAAAGTAATCAAAAAACTCATTAAAACATGACTTTAAAAAGTCATTTAACCTTGTTTGTCTCAGTTTCCTCATTTGTAAAATGAGCTAAAGAAGAAAATGGCAAATCACTCCCATTATCTTTGTCAAGAAAACCACAAATGTGACCAAAAAGGGTTGGACATGACCGAACAACAATAAAAAGTATTCCAAAGAAAGAATTATTGCATGTCTAAGAGGTGGTAAGGACTGGGAAGTGACCTATCTATTTGTTTCTTTGATACCCATGATAATATCAAGAGAGCCAGAGTAAGATTTACAGAACGTTGGGTAGATGCCTGTGAATAACTGGACATGAAAAGAAGAATTATATTAGGTGAAAAGACAGAGTTGGGCTGTGATATGCACTGTGATCTACATCAATGAGATCACATATGAAACAAAGTAAAAATCACATGGAAGAATTAGCCTGCTTTTACTTGGTCAAAGAGGTTAAACTTGGAGGTTAAGTAACTTTCCTAGGATTACACTCTTACTAAGCAAAAGAGGCAACACAAAACCCCAAGTCTTCCTCATTCCAAGCTCAGTACTCTATCCAGTAGAGCAAAATGTCTCTCGGCAGAGTTGTTCAAAAGTTCAACGAGATGCCTTGAAATTTACTAAATTTCTCTTCATTGGGGGGTCTTCAAGTCAAAGTTGAATTAATGTTACAAAAATACCTTAATAGGGTTCTACCCAACTTTTCCAAATCTGAGATTCTATGTTAAATTTGTTACTTATTAATCTGTGATAAAAGAAAAAGTAAAATTTAAAACTAATGATGTTTTGGGTTTTGTTTGTTTTGTGTTGTTATTATTATTGTTGGGGGATGTTATTGCTTTTTGTGGGCAGAAGACAGGGCTATTAAAAATACTCATTAATTACTTGTGTTAGCTTTGTTCCTTAAAACTTGATTCTACAGGACCTGATTTTCAGCCTTGTTTATGGACTGGAGAGTATTCCTATATATTCCTTCTAGAACTCTGCCTGACATGGACTTTAGAAATTGCTTCCAAACAAATCTGTGATTAATGGGAGATGGAACTTATTGGACTTGAAGGACAAATGCTTGCTTCACTAGTTAAGTGAATGAGCTAATCAAAAAAGAGAAGAACAGGGCACGGGAGAACAGGAAGAGAAACGGATGCCATGAAACTATACAGATTTGCTTGGAGTGATGAGCTGAACTGTTAACTTTTCATTTACCGCTTCACAAACTTAACTCGACCTTTATCTGTGATAGGAATAATGGACCAGTTGTTTAAAAAATCTTCTCAAATTAAACCTCTTCTTTTATCCTGTACACTCTCTGTGTCTCTCTGTCTCTGTCTCTCTCTCTCTGTTTCTCTCTCTCTCTCTCTCTCTCTCTCTCTCTCTCTCTCTCTCTCTCTCTCTGTCTCTCTGTCTCTCTCTCT
>NW_027186492.1:18847029-18963015 GCF_028583685.1 Petaurus breviceps papuanus
TCTCTCTGTCTCTCTGTCTCTCTCTCTCTCTCTGTCTCTCTCTCTTCTCTCCCCTCTTCTTCTCTTTCTTTATCCCCTTCTCCCTCTCTCTTGGTCTCCCTTTCCTCCTCTATCTCTGCTTTTTTTGCATTATTCCAGCATTTTCACAGTAAATACTTCATGTTAAATGTCATAGTTTTAATTAAACTCTTTGACCTTCACCATTACAGAAACCTGCTATAGGGTAACATCTAGGCTATGCCTTTAAAGATTTTCTTAAAATTTCCACTTAAGATTTTCTTGTAAAATATTTGCTAGAAATATACTTTCTCCCCATCCCCACTGATCTCTAAACTTCTCATCAATTCAAATAAAAAGAGAGTCTCATGTGATGATGATGAATCTTTAAGGTGCCATAAATGTTAGCATGGAGATGGAGTCCTGGTGCAGCGGAAAGAGTCCTACATTAAAAGTCAGAGGACCCGGGTTCAAATCTCAGCTCTGTCCCTTATGACCTGCATGACTTTGAGCAAGTCACCTAACTTCTCTTTTCATCCAGAAGAGATAAACTGCTAAAGAAAAACCAAGCATATAAAAGCACGTTTGTTTCTTTGTTATTTCTGATTGTAAGCTACTTCACTTATTGTGCCTCAGTTGCCTCTTTTATAAAATGAGAACTGGTACTAGATGAATATTAATGTAATTTTTAGCTTTAAATCTGCTATTTCATTATGTCTTTTTTTTAATATAAGCACAGGATCTTGTCCTAGAAAAAAAACAGAGTACATCTAGTAAAATCTCCACTTTATAGATGAAGAAGTTTACTTATTTGGTAATATAGTAAAAAAAAAAAGTAGAAAATAAAATCTCTGATACTGAGGGCTTAATCTTTCCTCTGAAAAACTACCTTGATGATAGGCATGCATCTTTTCTTACTTAAGACCAAATTCTTTTTCTTGAATCTTTAGTCTCCTGTTACTGAAACCTTCTATTCTAGAATCTCTCATCTTCCATACCTAAGGGTACAGTCTTACTACCCCCTTTTCTCTGGCATCAGAGATGGGAAACCAATGAGAATCACTTTAGCAAGGTTTTCTATCTGTGTAAAACCCCAAGACCTTTTTAGAAACTCTGAAGTTCTCCAATACGAAGAAAGATTGATAGAGTTAATGATATCTCAATGTAACTATGCATTAGGAGAAACCTCACACAGCACCCTTCCTCCTTCTGTTGTAGCCAAAAATTCATCATGTACAAGGCACTGTCAATATTTCTAGCTATGCCCTTACATGTCCTATCCAATCCTCTTTTGAAAATTGTAGCTAGTGGGGCAGCTTGGTGGCGCAGTGAATAGAGCACCAACCCTGGAGTCAGGAGGACCTGAATTCAAATCTGTGCTCAGATACTTGAAACACTTACTAAATGTGTGACCTTGGGCAAGTCACTTAACCCAAATTTCTTTACCATCCCCCTCCAAAATAAAAAAAATACTAAAAATAAAATGGTAGCTATTGCCTTGATTTTGGTGGAGGAGAAAAAGATGCAGTATTATGCATCTTTTGTTGCTCTTTACCTTGATCCTGGCCTTGAAGGGTCTCCAGTCAAGGTGCACAGACTCTTTCAAGTATGCCTAATAAAGTTACATTGCTTTGTACATGGCTATTGTAAATGGATATTCTAGTTCTTCAGATAAATTTTCGTTCCTAGAATCATTGAAACAAATTGGAATATTTACTCACTGTTATAGAAGGGCAAAGATTCAACTTGATCATTGAGCCATAGAATTTGAGAAGTAAAAGAGAACTCAGCTATCATTTAGTCCAAACCATCCATGAAAAGAATCCACATGGGGTGAAGGCAGGTTGCCTGGTAGATAGAGCATAACACTTGGAATCAGAAAGATCTGAGTCTGAATTCTGCTTTAGACACTCACTAGTTGTGTGACCCTAGGCACATCATTTTGCTTCAGTCAAACTCAGCTTCCTCATCTGTAATAATAGTGATGATGATGATGATGATGATGATGATGATGATAGCAGCTAACATTTATAGAAAGCTTTAAGGTTTACAAGCACTTTGCATATATTACCTCATTTGGTCCTAACAACCCTAGCATGTAGTTATTATCACTATGTGCATGCGGCTGATGAATAAACTGAGCCTGTTAGGTAATTGACTTCAAAGATTTTCTTAAGATTTCCACTTAAGATTTTCTTGCAAAATATTTGTTAGGTAAGTGACTTCAGGATTACACAGCTAAGGGTCTGAGACAGACTAAGGGTCTTATATCAAGTTTTCCTGACTACAAATTCAACAGTCTATTTACAGTATCTTCTAAATTCCTAAGACCAGCTACTACAAACTGTCATTAATATCAAATGAGATAGTATGTGTAAAGTGATTTATAAACTTTAAAGTGTTATATAAATGTAAGCTGTTATAATCATCATGACCATGATCATTATGGTCATCATAACATTTTTATTAAAATTATTTTTATTATTCCTGATATGCTGTTGCCTAGCCACTTCTTGAATACCAGTTAGGAAGCAAAATTCACCACAGTAGTTAAATATATTCCCCAAACTTATGCAGCTTTTACATGGAAGAGCTAGGATTTGAACTTGTTTTTCATGATTCCAAATTCAGCTAATTTTCCTTGTATTCACAAAAGTATATAAGTTTGGAGGGACTTTAGAAATTACGTAGCCCAGGACCTCTTAAACTTTTTCTGCTGGCTACTCCTTTTCATTTTGACAGTTTTATTTGGCCTGAAGGCATGTGCAGTGCAAAATGTGCATATTTTGTGTTCAGAATAGTCTACTGTGAAGTTGCATTGAGCAACATGGGCAATTACTGCCAGAAACACTTCAGATTTATTATGTGTTTGATTTTTAATTAATTTTTGGTTGTTGCATGTTCAGAAACCTTTTACTGTTGCCAAATTTTTCATGACCTAATATGGGGTCGTGACCCATAGTTCTGTCTAGCCTAATCTTTTTTTTTTTTTAACTTGTATGCCATCTTTAAAATCCTCAATAAATGATCACTGAATCCTTGCAAAAGACCACCAGTGAAGGTGAATTTATTAATCAAACCAGCCCACTCCATTTCTGGATGAGCTTGAATGGCCAGAAAAGTGATCTTATACTGAGCCAAACACAGTCTACTATTTATTCTGATATTTGCCTTCTAAGGGAAATCACAATTCCACATGTCAATCCCTCAAATATGTGAGGAACAAAACTACCTCCTCCCCTAAGTCTTTTCTTTTCCAGGTTAAGCTCTCAAGAGTTCTTCTAAGTGATTATATAATGAAAAGGTTTCCATTTTCCCCATGATTCTTGTAACCCTTCTTTAGATGGATGCACTCTAGTTGGTCTCTGTCTTCTAAAAAATGTAGTTGCTTTCTCATTCTACAAATTAGTGATCCCTCTCTGAAAACAGATAATAATTTCGTTTAATTTCATCTAAGTTGTTGATAAAAATAAATATGATGGAACGCTTCCAAGTAACAGTTTAACTTTTCCATATAATATTTATTTATTTTTTTTTTTTACATAACAAACACAGAGATGATGCAAGTGCCAGAAAGATATAAATCCACCAGGCATAATATAACTGACTCTCTTTTTGTCCTTTGCTGTTCCTGCCAAAGGAGAAATGAAATATCAAGAATTAGACACCAAACTTAAAAGAGAAGTCCTTTGTTCCTTGCACTAGTTACTACTTATGCTAGTAACCTTAACCGAGTCATTTCATCTTGCTAAAAATTGATTTTCTCCTTTGTAAAAGGAGGAAGCTAAATAAGACCATTCCAACTAGAATATGCATGGCTACAGAAAGGAATAAGAGATTGAAACATAGAAATAAAATGTTTAAATATCTGTATTTTTAAATCGCATTTATATCCTTCTAATTTTAGTTATATTTTTTCAATTTTTTTAGTTTTAAGTAAAGCTGTTCTTATTGTATTTTGTGTTCCATGTGTTCTTGTCCAAAAAATATTTATATTTATATTTGCATGTGTACTTCTTAAAATGTCATATTTCAGAGTAGGTGGCAAGGGGTTTAAAGCCATATATTTAGACATTTTTTTTCAATTGCAGTCATAATTTTATCTTATTTATTTTATTTTTAATTTATTGAATAAATGTACATTTCCTACCATAGTACATAAAAAGATGATTGTAATGAAACTTCAAATTTATTATGTACAAGTTGCCAATCCTTTTAAATATGTAATAATAATGACTTTTTTTCTTTCTCCACTCTGCCCCAACCTTAGAGACCTAGAGATGGCCACCATTATACACAAATCTATATATGTATACATATATGTATGTGTGTATATGCATATATATACATATGCACATGCATACATAAACATTCTATAAATACTTCTATTTATCACTTTTCATTCTATTTATCATTATTCCTTTCTCTGGATGCAGATAATGTCTTTCTTCATATGTTATTTATATTAATTTAGGTATTTATAATAGTCAAAATTAACTTACTTGCTAAAAGTCATTCTTAAAACAATGTTGCTGTTACTGTATACAGTGCTGTCTTGATCCTGATCATTTTTCTCTCCATTATTTCATGCAAGTCTTTTCATGTTTTTTTCTACAATCATTGGGTTCATCATTTCTTATAACACAGTAGTATTTCCATCACAATCATATACCACAACTTATTCAATCATTCCCTAATTGATGGGCATCCCTACAATTTCAAGTTCTTTGTTCCACAAAGAGAGCTGCTATAAAAATTTTGAAACATATAAATTCTTTTTCTTTTCCCTTAATTGTCTTTGTAAATAGACTGTATAATGGTATTTCTGAGTCAAAGGAGACAGGTAGTTTAATATCTATATGGATAAACAAGTGTAATTTTATGGGAGTGAGGAACTCTTGTTATAGGAATCCCAATATTCAGGTTGATGTTCAACTTATCATCTAAAGAGAACATCCTGGCGTACCAGTTAGGTAATCCCTTTGGTCCCACAGTTACTATGTTAGGAGAAAGAAGACCTGATTCCAAGACTTCTGACTCTGAGGCCAGTTCTCAATCTATTAAGCCATGTTTCTTCTCTATGAAAGAGAATAAAATAAAGGAATTTATTTTAATCTTTTAGTGAATCGTTAATAGTATTTGCTTTTTATTCAGTAAGGCAAGTTCCCTAATAATATATACGTTGCTTAGAATCACAAACAGTTTTCCTGCCCTACTATACATACTGTCCTTACTGATAAAACTCTCACAGAAGCCAGATTAGAATAAATAGTGATCACAAACCAAAATTAAACGCTTCTTTTAAGATTACTGTCCTCATTTTTTCTTTATCTAACTGTCTTTTAAAAAAATTAAACTTATTTAATTTTAATCACTTTAATTTGAAACCTAATCATTTGAAAAAAGGGAAAAGGAATATGGGATATATGGGATATAGAGGGGATGAGGTATGTAGATTTAAGATCATAGTTTTAGAAGATGTAGACATTTTTAATTCATTAGCCCAAGGTCAATTTTCTTCTCTTTCATACTCATTCATCTGCCTGCTGGTTCTTTTATAAGTAGCTGAAAACTAGCCTCCTGAGGAGGCAGCATTAGCTGTTTCATGGAATGGTCTCCAGGGGGTGATGGAGAGAAAAATAGCCCGCTTCTTTCCGTAAATTGCTCAAGGTCATAGATGCAGTCAGAGGAAGGATGTTCTCAAAATTGTTTCTGGACATAAGATTCTTGTTTTGTTTGGCAATCTAAGTGGCTAAGTACTTTTCCTTCAGCCAATGTGAGTTTATTAATGGAATTCCCTCCTCCTATTTTTGCCTTACTCCCAACTGGCCCATGGCACATTTGAGTATTTCCAGCTTGTTCATTTTGTTCTGCTGTAAACAGGGTGTCCTACTCTCATGTACATGTATTTCATAATTGTTTTTCTTCTTATTTTCCAATATCTCTTTCCTGTTTCAGGAGGCTAGCCACTAGTACACCTCAGGGGATAGAGCCTAATACAAAAGTGCAGTCATCTAAAAACTATGTTTACCTGGCTTTATTTTGGTTTGTTAATGTGACTTCAAAATCATTTTTTAATCATAGAACTTATATTTACCTGTGTGAATCTTTTTTTTTTTCACTTAGGGCTTCTGTTCAAACTAAATTAGAGGTAGAAAAAAGTGTAAGAGACATAAAGATGATTAGATATGATTATGAAAATCTATGACTAGAAACAGAGAAAAAAGCTAAGAAAATAAATTAAAAGGTTTTTTTTAGCATAGAAAAGAGAAGCCTAATGAATTTCTGGTTAGAAGTCTTCAAAACTAGGAAAGCATTATTTGGATGACAATAGACAACTGTTTTAGTCCTCTCAAAAGATAGACAGAGAGGAAATGAGATAAAGCTGCAGAAAGAAAGATTCTGAACTGCATTCAGAAGAATGAGGATAGTGAAGGTCAGATACATTGGAATGACTTACTTAGGAAAGTGAGACTCTCCTTCTCAGGAGGTCTATAAAAATGTGATAAATATTCATTAGACTGGGGAGATTCAGGTGAATGAGATGAACCATGAAAAGAAGTCTTGGCCCACATGGCCAGTACCTAAAAGAAACCAGGGTAGGAATAAAAGAAAATCAGTCAAGAGTCCTAATCAGTATCAGGCTTTGAGCTTAAAAGAAATTCTTTGAATATTGGTATCCCTTTCGTTGGTTTTTTAGGTTATGTTTTCATGGAAATTTTTCTTGGAGAGGAAATTTTATAATATTGTTATATGCAATCATTTGTCTTATCTTGATAGTGATCAAGGGAGGGAAAATAGAGTATAATAATCAGTAATCATAATAAAAATAATAATAAAGTTAGCATTTATATAGTTCCTACAATGTACAAGGCACTACATTTCACAAATATTATCTCATTTGATCTTAACAGCAACCCTAGCATATAGATGCCTTAGTATTCATATTTTATAATGAAGACTGTAGCAAATAGATGTTCTTACTTGCCCAAAGCCACTGGAAACAATCTGAGGCAGGATTTGAACTTAGATCTTCCTGACTCCATGCCCAGAACTCCTGCTATACCACCTAGCTGCCTCTGTGGAACAGAAAATAGGATTTATAAAAAAATCAGACATCAAACTAGCTATATGTTCCCCAAATTTATTCTACATTTTGTAGAAAAGATGTTAAAGAAACTACTGAAAATGTCCTCATAGAATTGCATAGTATGAGATAGAAGTCTTAGAAATTTAGTCCAATCTTTTTTTTTCTTTTTGGAGGGCATTTGGGGTTAAGTGACTTGCCCAAATTCACATGGCTAGTAAGTGTGTCAAGTGTCTGAGGTTGGATTTGAACTCAAGTCCTCCTGACTCCAGGGCTGGTGCCCTATTCACTGCATCACCTAGCTACCGCTGATCTAAGTTAGGAAAATGAAAGCCCCCATTTACCCAGAATAGTCAGATATGTTATCTCCTTTCTCAAATATTCCTAGAGTATTTTCCTCTGATTCTCTCCTTTGCTTTCATGATTCCCTATTTTGTATTATACTTAACAGTGATATGTCTAAAAAGCCTTGCTCCCAAATTCTGAAAGATTCAAGGAATATATCTTTTTTTTAATATTTTTTATTTAATTTGTTTGTTTCCTTTTAGTTTACAGGATTCAATTCCACAATTCTTTGAGTTTCACATTTTGTCCCCCTCCTTCTCCCCCCATGGCAGCATATAGTCAAGTATAAGATCTGTAAATACTTTCACATTATACATTAGTCAGGTTATAAAGACAGATTGTATCAGATGGAATGAAAAATGGTAAAGAGGACATAAAACCAAACAAGAGAAGAAAAAAGATCAGGTATTTTGCTTCCACCTGGTTATAAACTCAGTTCTTTCTAGTTCTTTCTCTGGATGCACTTATTTCTCTCCATCATGAGTCTTTTGGGATTTACTTATATTACTGCATTGCTGAGAAGAGTCCAGTCTATCAAAGTTGGTCATCACACATACGTTGTGTCTGTAATTGTGTACAAATTTCTCCTGGTTCTACTCTTCTCACTCAGCATCAGTTTGTATAAGCCTCTCCAGGTAAATATGAAGACCGTCTGCTCCTTGTTTCTTTCAGCACAATAGTATTCCATAACATGCATATACCACAACTTGTTAAGACATTCCCCAGTTGATGGGCACCCCCTTAATTTCCAATTCTTTGCCACCACAAAAAGAGCTGCTATAAACATTTTTAAACATATAGGTCTTCCTTTCACTTCTATGATCTCTTTGGGATATAACCCTAGGAGTGGTATTGCTGGGTCAAAGGATATGAAAGTATTTATAGCCCTTTGGGCATAATTCCAGATTGCTCTCCAGAAAGGCTGGATCAGTTCACAATTCCACCAGCAATGCATTAGTGTTCCAATTTGCCCACATCCTCTCAAGCATTTGTCATTTTCCTGTTTTGGCATCTTAGCCAATCTGACTGGTGAGATGTGGTACCTCAGTGTTGTTTTGATTTGCATTCCTGTAATCAATAGTGATTTAGAGCATTTCTTCTTGTGCTTATAGATATCTTTAATTTATTTCTCTGAAAATTGGCTGTTCATATCCTTTGACTATTTATCAATTGGGAAATGACTTGTATTCTTATAAATTTGACTCAATTCTCTGTATATGTTAGAAATGAGTCCTTTGTCAGAGACATAGGTTGTAAAGATTCTTTCCCAATTTCCTACCTCCCTCTTAATCTTGTTTACATTGGCTTTGTTTGTACAGAAGCTTTTCAAATTCATGTAGTCAAAATTATCAAGGACTATATCTTAGTCCCTGAGATTATTGAGATCCCCTGTATTATCACTTTTTACCCCTAGTTAGATTTTAAGGTCCTTCAGTGTAGGAGTTACATGATCCTGGAAAGAGCAGTGAATTTGAAGTCTAGGTTTATATCATGGCACAGCCAATTATCACCTCTAAGCCTACAAACCCATATACAAATTAGGCTCCCTTGTCCCCAGTTTAAACCATAAAAATGAAGAGGGTTGGATTGAATGGTTCTATAAGTTTCAGTTCTCTTATAAATATGGGCCCCTTTGAGCAATTTTTAGCCTTGTATTCCCAGCATCGGGTACAGTACCTTGTTCTTAGTAGGTACTTCATTAAAGTTATTGATTTGAATGTTGAATTTCAATTAACTAAGGTTTATTTTGTATCATGTGGTTAGCAAGTAAGGAGACTGACTTTTACATTGATACACAGAAACAATTTGATGTGCTGTACATGGCTGCTGCTTTCCAAAGAATTTGAACCCAGGAAAATGAACCACATATAACCTAATGTAACCTGGACTGTTTGATACTATGAATTATCTGTGATTTCATCAATGCAAGTAATTTCGCTGTAGTTACAAATCATGAGATCACAGATTGAGAATGCAATGGAACCTTTGATGTCATCTCACAGATGAAAAAACAATTACAGAGAGGGTCAAAAGAGATTAAAAAATTTATTTGCTTAAAGTCAGGCAGGTAGTCAGTGGTAGAGTTATAATGCAACCCTGGGTCCTCTGATTATCAGTCCAATAGTTTTTTCATGGTACTCTGCCTCATTCTACTTCCATACATTCCCCTCACATTTGCCTCTTTGTTTTAATTTGTATCATGAATTTTTGTTATTGAATTAAGTGGCATCCTACATTTCTTTTTTTTCTTTTTTTTTTCTTTTTAAAATTTATTTATTTTTAGTTTTCAACATTCACTTCTTTTTTTAATGCTTTATTAACTTCTGATTTACATCATTCGTTTCCACCAGATTTTGAGTTACAAATTTTCTCCCTGTTTTTCCCCCACCCATCCCCCCAAAACAGCAGTCCCACAGGATATCCCCACCTCCAATCTGCTCTCTCCCATATTTTCTCCCATACCCGTTTTGACTTTTCCAGTGGATCTCTATGCCTCAGTGCCTGTACATCCCATTTCTTAATTACATGTAAGATGGTATTAATAATAATATACACACACATACACATACATATATATATATATATTTCAATATTTTGTTTTATTTTATTTTTTTAAAGCAATTGGGGTTAAGTAACTTGCTCAAGGTTACACGGCCAGGTGTTTCTGGGTGGGTGCTAAGTGTCTGAGCCCGGGATTCGATCTCCAGGTGTTCTCAACACTGGAGCCATGCTCTTACTCGCTGTGCCACCTGGCTGCCCCTGAATATTTGATTTTAAAACTTTCAATCCCAGATTCATTCCCTTCCCCCCCTGCCACCCACCCCCACTGGGGAGACAAGCAGTTCAGTATAGGTTGTACATGTGCGGCTAATGCAAAACAATAACATAGTAGATATATTGTAAAAGACTGACTACATTTCCCTCCCACCCATTCTATTCTCTACTTTGATCCTGTCCCTTTTCAAAAGTGGGTGCTTCCAACTTCCCTCCCCACCAGCCTGCTCTCCCTTCCATCATCCCCCCTCTCATCCCCTTCCCCCCCATTCTCCTGGAGGGTGACATCCCCTATTTAGTGTGTATTTCCCTCCCTCCTCAAGCCAGATTCAATAGGAATAATGTTGACCCATTCCCTTCTGCCCTCCAATTCTTCCCCTCCATTGCAACCATTTTCCTCTGCCTCTTCTGTATGAGATAGTTTGCCCCAATCTGTCTCTCCCCATCTCCTCTCATTATACTCCTCTCACCTCTCAATTTCACCTTTTAAGTATCATCCCTTCCTGTTAAATTGGTCCCGTGCCCTCTATCTATGTATACCTGTAAATGTATATACACATATTCACATATGTATTCATATGCCCGCATACCCTCATATAAAGACATATATATATATATATATACACATATTTCTAATCCCTTCAACTACTGAGAAAAGTTTCATAAGTTACAATTATTGTTTTTACATGTAGGAATGTTAATAGTTCAACTTTGATAAGTTCCTTATGATCTCTTTTCCCTCTTTACCTTCTCATGCTTCTCTTGCTTCTTGTATCTGAATGTCAAATTTTCTATTCAACTCTGGTTTTTTCAGCAAGAATGCCTGAAAGTCCTGTATTCCACTGAATGACCATATTTTCCCCTGAAACATGATACTCAGTTTTGCTGTGTAGGTGACTCTTGGTCTTAATCCCAGCTCCCTTGACCTCCGGAATATCATATTCCAAGCCCTTCGATCCCTCAGTGTAGAAGGTGCCAGATCCTGGGTTATCCTGATTGTGTTTCCACAATATTCAAATTGTTTCTTCCTGGCTGCTTGTAATATTCTCTCCTTAATCTGGGAATTCCGGAACCTGGCTATAATATTCCTAGGAGTTTTCTTTTGGGGATCTTTTTCAGGAGGTGATCGGTGGATTCTTTCAACCTCTATTTTGCCCTCTCGTTCTAAAACATCAGGGCAGTTTTCTTTGAGAACTTCCTGGAGGATGCTTTCTAGGTTCTTACTTTGGTCATGGCTTTCAGGTAGTCCAATAATTTTTAAATTATCTCTCCTGGATCTATTTTCCAGGTCAGTGGTTTTTCCCATGAGATATTTCACTTTGCCTTCTATTCTTTCATTTGTTTGGATCTGTTTGACAGCATCTTGATTTCTCATAAAGTCATTAGCTTCCATTTGCTCCAATCTAATTCTGAAGCAATGATTCTCCTCAGTGAGCTTTTGAGATTCTTTTTCCATCTGGCAAATTCGACTTTTTAAGGCATTCTTCTCCTCATTGCCTTTTTGATCCTCCTTTACCATTTGAGTCAGTTTGTTTTTTAAGGTATTGTTTTCTTCAGTCAGGCTGTTGACTCTCATTTCATAATTTTCTTGCATTGTTCTCATTTCTCTTCCCAATTTTTCCTCCACTTCTCTTATCTGCTTCTTAAGGTCCTCTATGGCCTGTAACCAGCTTGTATTTTCCTTTGAAGCTTTTGGTGCAGGAGTACTGACTTCACTGTTTTCCTCCTGTTCCATGCCTTGCTCCTTCTTATCCCCAAAATAGGAATGTAATGTTGGAATCTTCTGTCTGCTTTGTTTCCTCTGCCTGCTCCTTTTGCCACTCAATGATTTGACTTTTGGGCTTTTTGCCACAGTAGGACTCTGCCACCAGACAGGGGAGTTTTCGTCCCAAACGCTGGGGTTTTCTCAGCTGCCGGAGGTATTAGATGGGTGCCCTCTCTGAGGTCTCCACAAGCTCTGGCAAGCTGGACCCACACCCCAGGACCTCCACCCTAGACTGCAATCCAGATCCAAGCAGGTTAAAGCAAGAGCGGTTACCCCTCAGACTGGTGCTTGGTCCCCGTACGCTCTGCAGGCCAGGAGCTGAAGCCGCCACATGGCTTTGGCTGGCTGTGCTGGCATCTCAGCGGTTTCTCGCCCCAGAGGTAAAAGCCACGCACTCCCACTTACTGGTCCCAAAGTCTAGACTGTACTAACCTCTCACTTTGTCCTTTGTGTCTATGTGTTGATAAATCTGGAAACGGCCACAGCTGCTGCTGATCTGGAGTCCCTCCGGCAGGTGGCTGGTCAGGCCCACCCTGGGGCTAAAGCCTTGGCGTGGGTCTGCGCTGGCCGATTCCTTCCGGCCTGCTGGGCTGTCCTCAGTGGGAGGTTAGCTTCTCTGTGTCATTATGTGGATTCTGCAGCTCCAAAGTGTGTTTAGAGCCCCTTTTTACATGGATTGGGGAGGGTGGAAGCCAGAGCAGAGGGAGGGTCGTGCTTCTACTCTTCCATCTTGGCTCCACCCCCTTAAACCCATCCTACATTTCTACCTTAATTGTTATTTCAAACATGTATACTTACATTGAAACCTGCCAAGTATTTAGATGTTATCTGTCCAACTAGCTGAAACAACTTCATAAATACTCAGCAAACTTGCCTCATCATAGTGAGGATTCAATTAAATTTTAATTAAAAGATATTTTTAAGGTATTTCAATGCCTGGGATTGTTCACTGGAAAGACACAATTTTTATTTGGAAATTGAAATAAAAATTCTAGTCATTCAAACTTCCTAATTGCTTATATTCAAGATTACATGGAGATTATCATATATTTTAATTTATATTAAAATATTAGTACTTGGGCGGCAAGGTGGCGCACTGAGTAAAGTGCCAGCCCCAGAGTCAGGAGGATGTGAGTTCTGTTCCAGCCTCAGACACTTAATACCCACACAAAAAAACTAGCTGTGTAACCTTGGGCAAGTTACTTAATCCCAATTGCCCTCCAAAAAGATTATATATATACCAGTACTAACTGAAGGACAAAACATAAAAAGACCTTTTCAGATAATCTATAATTTCATTACCTCAGGGGTTTATGTATATAAAAATGTCTTTTATGTGACAACTAAAGTCAGAAAATTTATCTTCCTGAGTTCAGATCCACCGAGACACTTACTAGCTAAATGTCCCTGGGCAAGTCACGTAACCCTGTTTGCTTCACTTTCCTTATCTATAAAGCAAGCTGGAAAAGGAAATGGCAAACCACACCATTCTCTTTGCCAAGAAAACCCCAAATGAGGTTATGAAGAGCTGAATAGGTCTGAAAAATGGCTGAACAACAAAGGCCTTAAAACCATTCAATGGTAAAAAGATGAGGTCATTCTAAAAAAAGAATAGAAATCAAAGGCACTTGATCTCAGGTCAAAAAACATATGTTCAACTAGTATTCTTATTATTTACTAACTCTTTGACTTGCTTCAGAAAGTAACAACATTTCTGGCCTTCAGTTTTTCCACTTCCACAAAATAAAAGTATTATAAGGAAAGAACTATGCTATAAAACAATATATGAAAGTTATTATTGTTTGGTGTTTTTTTTCAGATCCAAAAACAAACTCTCTTAAACTTTAACTTGAATTTGGGGGTAGCTAATTTCCTCTTTTTTATACAAAGAAACATTTAGGAAGAAAATGTCTTTTTTAACCCCAGTCCTAACCCAGACAAATACATAAAAATAAAAGTAAAAGACATCAGGCAGACAACATGAAGGAAATTTATGGAAGAAAGTGTAATGCCAAGTGAAGACAACTTCCCAAGGTTCAAAATACCAGCATAGCTGCTCTCCATTTTATTCAGTGACAAATTAAGAACAGAGAAAATCAAAATATAGCATAATTCAAAATACAGCATTTAACAAGTTTAATTCAATAATTCCCAAGTACTACTCCACCCCTGGACATAATGATTCATTTAGACAATCCCAAAATCCTCTTCTAAGTACTACTCCACCCCCTAGGCAGTACATTCATTAAGTCAATCACAAAGTACAAAAAAGTCAAAAGTTCCCTACCCTTGGATCACAACTGAATAGGCCATCTACCTCAGAGTTACAACAAGCTTAAGCACAGCATCTAATACCCAAAGAGAGGTGTTTTCTTCATCTTGACCTGAGGCAAGTTCTCAGCACTCTTTATTCCTGGGGAGACAAAGCTTAGCAAGGCCACAAGATACATTGCCAGTGTCCTCATCAATTCATTCTCTGTCTGCAGAGCAGTCCTAGGACCCCTGAAAAAATTAAGAAAACCCTTTCCCAGGATTTCTGTAAATATACAACAAGAAAATCTTTCTTCAGGGCTTCTGAACCAACAGCAAGTTTCCAGGACTTCTGCAACAACAGCATTCGCCTTTACCAGTGGTCAAAGTTCACTCTCTGTCTGCAGAACAGTCTCAGGACTCCTGAACCAAAAGCAAGGTTCCTGGACCTCTGCAACAACAGCATTGTCCTTCACCAGTGGATGAATCTGGCAAAACAACATCAAAACAGACAGACAAAGTACTAGCATAAAAGCCATGTCTCCTCAGTCCTTGGCAGCTCACGGTGGCAGCTCTCAAAGGTCCTGGGCAGTTCAAACTGGCCCTCAGCAATCCTCTCCATTTCTGCCTCCATGATGCTGCTTCCAAAAAAAATTCTTCTGCCTTTCTCTCTGCTTGTGTCTCTCTAAATTCATGTCAGCAGCTCCTCCCAGTTCAGCCCTCTCTTTTCACATCAACAAGTCCATCCCACAAGTGGGATTCATAAGCTCTGGGTTTTAACACAATCAGTCCAAAAACCAAGCTAATACAAGGGAATCTTTAAATTCCATTACTATTACAGAAAGCAGTAGATAACACGAAAGAACAGGAAGTATTCTCACCTTCCTCAAAAATCCCTAAAATGTTTCATCTGTTCTTCCTCTTGTTTTCATTTTGCTTTGGTTTGCCTGGGATGCTATGATTGAAACAATTCCATCAAGTAAGGTATATATGTTCTCCTCACACTAGTAAATAAGATAAGGATTTTGAAGAGAGAAGACAAAACTGGAAAAGAGAAGTATTTCACTGGGAAATATGATTAAAACCCCTTCAAATTTAATAGATTGCATAGATTTTTGAGGTCCAATATTTTGTATTGTTTTTTTTTTCAATTCAAGCATTCCTTCATGTGGAGAACACTGTGCTAGGAGAGAAAGATAAGTATATAAATGAATTAGGCATAGTCACTGCATTCATGTATTTTGGAAGTTAGCAGAATAATAGAATCTGAGAGACAGATGAAGCCTTAGAGATCATATTAGAAATCAGGAAAACCAGAGGGGTTCCAGAGTAAGCTAATAAGTTGAGGCCAGGAGAATAGAATCAAAGGATCTATAGCTACAGGAAATATTACCAAGAATCTATCCATGTTCTCCATTTATGAGATAAGGATACTGAGGTATACAGAGGTAAAATAACTTGGTTTAAAATGGTGTAACTAACATTACCACCAGGAAATTAGGTGATACCATGGATAGAGTTCCAGGGCTGGAATTAGGAAGACTCAACATCTGGAGTTCAAATTCAGCCTCAAATACTTCCTAACTCTATGACCCTTGAAAAGTCACCTAACCCTTTTTGCCTCAGTTTTCACATCTATAAAAAAGAGCTGGAGAAGAAAAGGGCAAACCACTTCAATATTTTTGTCAAGGGAAGCTCAAACAGGGTCACAAATAATTTGTCAAAACTGAAATGACTGAACAGCAACAACAAACATGAACAGCACTACTAGATCTGTATTCCAAAGAGATAAAAAAACAAAAGGAAAACTATATAAATTATTAAACAAAAATATTTATAGAAGCTCTTTTTGTGGTATCAAAGAAATGGCATTTGAGATGTCCATCCATTGGGTAATGGATGAACAAATTGTGGTATATAATTGTGATGGAATGCTATCAAACTATAAGAAATTATGAGGGGTGGCTATGTGGCACAGTGAATAGAGCACCAGCCCTAGAGTCAGTAGGACCTGAGTTCAAATCCGACCTCACACACTTAACATTTAATATCCATGTGACCTTAGGCCAGTCACTTAACCCCAATTGCCCTGTCTTATCCCGTTCCAAAAGCAAAAAAAAAATATGATGAGGAGAATGGCTTCAGAAAAGCCTAAGAAGACTTATATGAACTTGTGCATAGTGAAGTGAGCAGAACCAGGAGAACACTGTACACAATAACCGTGATGTTTTAAAGTATGTGAAAATTTTATATACTCTTCAAAATAATGATCCAAAAAAAAAATTCCAAAGGAACCAAGATGAAAAATCATTTGCACTTTCAAAGAGAGAACTGATGATCTCAGGATGCAGATGAAAGGATACTTTCTTTTTAATTTTCTTTCTCTTTTTGTTCTTTCTTTTTTTTGGGGGGGGAGACACTTTGCTTTTGCAACATGGCTAATGTGGAAATGTTTTGCATGACTTCACATGTATAATATATTTCAGATTGCTTGCCTTTTCAAGGAGGGAAGAGGAGCCAGAGGGAAGGAGAGAATCTGGAATTCATTTTATTTTAATGAACAATACATTTTTTACATGTAATTGGGAAATATTTAATGAAATAAATAAAATATATTGGGTAAAACGGTATGGCTAAGTATTTAAACCCAGGTACTTTGGTTTCAAATATAGACTTCCTTCTCCCCCACTCCTCTACTATACCAGGTAGAGTATAGGGTAGAGAATTAGGGAGGAGACATAAAGGGAAGCTAGCAATTAAAACAACTATAAAGCAAAGTAAAAATAAAAGAAATGCAAGAGATCACAATGTGCAATATAAAGTAAGATAGCTTCTGATCAGTAAAGGTTTCCTAGTAGTTAGCATTAAAATTAGGTCATAAAGGATAAACAAGAGACTACTTGGTAGTTTGATGATGGAAATAAGGGTATTCCAATTTATATGACATACTAGTTACATGGCATTAATGTAGTATTTAATATTGTTTGCCCTTACTTTCCATGGGATTTTTTTTGAAAGTTTGGACCCTTAATCAAAGCTGGATTAAATCAAATATTCTCTATATGTTTTTACTGGTGTCATCATCTCTCTTAACATAGGTCATCAATGATGTCAGAAAATTAATTCTACTCTGTTCAACAGCAAAAATGGCAAAGGTAACATCCCAGGATATAGATGGAATCCCTTTTGAATCAATAATCATTCTTCCATAAGTCTATTTATATTATGAGAACAAAAAGGGTTCCCAAAACCTTTGGAACATTCAAATACAAGCATCAGCAACATCTCTCTGAAACTTAATATATTTGCTATATACATGGTACATACAGGTGACTTTGAGTTTCAGTTTAGAAATTTTTTTGGAGGGTAGGCTGGTGATTTCCTAAATGTGGGAGATCCCTGGCATTGCTAGGTAATAAGTCTAATATGTATAGCTTTAGAGAGTTGTTTGGAGGTACTGAGAAGTTAAATGGTGCAATCATAGTTATATAACTAGTCTGTGTAGACTCAGGATTTGAACCAAAGTGTTCCTCTCTACAGTGGCAGTATGGTGCAGTAACTAGAGCTTAGGCCCTGAAGTCATTTGAAACTAAATTCTGACAGATGCTAGTAGTATGAACATTTTAGCCTCCCGGTATCCCAACCAGATATTAAGAATATAAGTTCCAAATGAGTTACACTCTTCATTAGCATGCATTTCCAAACTAGACATTCCAGACACTGATCAAAAGCAAACCAAAAAAAGTGGCCAAGCACAGAGGAAATTTATGCTACAAATGATTTAATTTTCAAAGTATTTATAGATCAGTTGTCAAGACATCTCAAATAAAGAATTATAACTAAAAAATCTAAAAGATCAAGAACATCTTCCAAAGAAAAGGAAATAAATGACTGAAATGACTTTAGTAGCTGCTGACCCATAAGTCTGCTTTCTCATTTCTATGAGAAGAATCAATGCATGCATCAAGGGCATTCTTGATGAAAACATGATAAGGGAACAGGAGGACTTTTACAAGTCATTTTATATAGTAGAACACATCTTTATGGTTACATAGATGACTAAAATTTTCAAATAACACTAGACTTTTTATGGATTTGAAGAATTTTATTTTTATGGGATCACAGATTTTCAGACTTCAAAGAGACCTCAGTGACCATCTGGTACAGCCCATACCTCAAAAGAATCCCCTCAATCACAAATCAAACAATTAGTAATATAGACTTCAAGGTCTTCAGTGAGGGGAAACTAATTACTTTCCAAAGCAGTCCATTACTCTTTGGGATTACTCTATTCCTAGGAATTTCCTCACTTCTATTAAGCTTAAATTTGCCTCTTCTGTATATTGCTCCTAGTTCTGGCCTTCAGTGCCAAAAAGAACAATTCTGAACTCTATAGATATAGAAGTGTGATTCATTGGTATGGGGAACTCCATTTTCCTCTACCAATATTGGTCAGCATCTCATAATTAGAACATGAATTTGAGTCTTCCTGGATTTGAGGTCAATTTTTATCTACTCTTCCTCACTTTTTCAGGTGACATTTCATAAAACACTTAAGACAGCTATCAACTTCCCTCACTCCAAATGTTCCCTTTTCCAGTTAAACATTCCCAGTTCATAGAATAATATATTTAGAGTTGTGTTATATTTTAGAAATAAGTCATTTAGTTCAACCTGCTCTCATTACAAAGGAGAAAATGAAGTAAAGGGATGAATGTGAGACATTGTGGAGGGAGAATTGACAAGAGTTGAAAAGAGACTGGGCAGAAATGGTGAGTTGAAAATACGAACTTGGATTACTGGAAGAATAGTGATGCCTTTGACAGAAAAAAAGAGGTTTTGAAGACAGGTAGTAGAAGAATAATAATGAGTTCTATTTTAGACATGTTTCCTTCAAAGCCCAGCTCAAAGACTATTGCCTACATGAAATCTTTACTGTTTTCCTCAGGTGCTAATGTTCTCTTTCCAAAGTTACCTGGTATTTTTATTTATATGAATTTATATTTATAAGTCTGCCCTTCAGGGCAAGGACTGTCTCATTTCTGTATTTGAATCTCCATCATGTATAACACAGAATGGCACAGAATAGAAGTCTAACAAATGCTTGCTGATTGATGCAAGGTCATGCTGATATTAAGAAACAGTGGTATCAAAAATGAGCCAGGGTGTGTGATCAAACAATCTAAGGGTGCTAGATAGATCAAATCCTACTCTGCTTCTGAGTGTCAATCATGGGACTTATCTCTAGGAAAACTATATCTACCCATATTGCCAAACAGTTTCCCATTCTGCTTTCTCCCTCTATTTTTCAAGTTACCAGCTTCTCAAGGGAGTTAAAACCTACTGAATTCCTGGGCATACAAAGCAGAAACTTTGACATAACGGGGAGAGGGGGAGGGGGGGGGGGGGGGGGGGTAGGGGAGAGGAAGTCTCTTTTTTTTTTACCAGTCTCTGCTCAGAGGAAAGAGGCTGTCCTGCAGGGGGGTATGTCTAACAAATCTTGAGGGAAGTTCTCCCAGAAGCACCTGTAAAGATGCTCTGTACAATCATATGTCAAAACTAGTCTTTTCTAATTCCGTATATGTATGTGTGTGTGTGTGTGTGTGTGTATCCTATTTGTCTCTTTCTGCTCATTATTCAGGCCTCAACACCTCTCAGGGATAACATCTACCTCCGTGGTTGTTGTGAAAATCTTATGAGAATATATATACACATATATGTGTATTTATGTAGGTATACATGCATATCTATAATATAGATACCCCTTAGCACAGTAACTGACATATTGCTGTTGCTTAACAAATGCTTCCTTCCTTCCTCCACTCACCTGTAGCATTGCAATAGCCTCTTAGTGGGTCTCCCTACGTCAAATGTTGTCACTCTAATCCATTTTCTTCACAAATGCCAAAATGATTTTCCTAAAGCCCAATTTTGACTATATCACTCCCTACTTCAGGAAAACTCCAGTGGCTCACTATTGACTCAAGGATCAAATATAATTTCACATATTCCTTCTTATTTTTATTTCTATCTTTGTTTATATATATATATATATATATGTGTGTGTGTGTGTGTGTGTGTGTGTGTATATATATATATACATATATATATATATATATATAAACTATTACTAGTAGATAAAAAAAACTGTCCTTGGATCCAGGAAGACCTGGCTTGACATCCTACCTCTGACATATTCTAATCCAATATAACTCTGAGTAAATTGCTTAACCTCTCAGAATTCAAAGCTACCCTATATGATTGTAAGTCACAGAGAAGGTGTTGACCTGCTTTGATAGAAAGTATTTCCACATTTGGGAGTGCTCTATAACAAATAAATAACCGGTCTAGTCCCTAGGTCCACCAGAATTATTAGTACAGTAGTATGAGTATATAATTAATAAATACATAAATAAACACATGTTGGTGACTGTATACTGTTTTTTTAACTGATAGAAGTTCCTGATAAAAAATGGAAACCATTATATTAATGACCTGGTTCAAACACCAATTTAGGTGCTTACCATTCATTTGGCTCTAGTCATTTAGCCACTTTGTGTATCAGGTTCCTTATCTGGAAAAGGAAGGAGTTGAAACATGTCCCTTAAAAGACACCACTAATTCTAAGAGTCAGATGTGAGAAGAGAGAAAATTAAGTGTGGGAAAGAGACAATATAAAACAACAGACATGAAGGATGGAGTACTATGCCTGACAAATGGAAAGAAAACCAATATGACTGGGGTATAGGGATCCTAAAGGCAAGTAATGGGCTATTTGGCTAGAATATAGGGTGGGTCTGGGTTTTGAAGACTGTTAATCATCAAATAGTAATAATATGAAGTAAGTAGAGTTTATTGTAAGAAGGGAAAGGGAAGAATGAAAGTTTTGGGAAAATCACTCTGGAAATAATTGCAAAGATGGTTTGCAATGGGGAGACATTTGTGGCAAGGACACAGATCAGGAAGTTATTGTAATGCAGATGAGAGAACATGAGGGCCTGAACACAGGTGTTGGCGCAAAAAAAGAGAAAAGAATGGATGTAAGAGTTATGACATAGACAGAAGATTTGACAATTTATTAGATATGAAGTGTAAGTATTAGTGAAGACTTAAAGATGGCAGAAAAGTTGCTAAATAGAAATACTTCCTCAACAGAAATAGAGAAGCTTGGAAGAAAGACTATGAATTATTTTGGGAACATCTATGAGACATCTAGTTTGAAATATCTAATAAGCAGTTCATGATATGAAATTGGATGTAAGGAGAGAAACAAAGATTGTATATATAGATTGTGAAATCTTCTGCATAGATCTGATAATATAACCTACAGAAGTTAAAGTAAAAATAAGATCCATCAATAACTTTGGGCTATACTTATAGATAGTGGGGTCTGACATGGAAGAAAAGTCATCAAAAGAGACCAAAAATAAGCAAGTAGAGAGGTAAGAGAAGAACTGAAAGAGATATGTATCACAACAAATCCAGTGGGAGGAACATATACAAGAAGAGATGGCAGTCAGCAGGGTCAAATTCTGTAGTGGTCAAAAGGATGAGGAATGAGAAAAGGCCATTTGATTTAGCAATTAAGATATCAAATAGTTATTTTTAGAGAGAGGGGTTTTAGTTTAATGATGAAGGAGAAGGTCAGATTGCAGGGGTTTTAGAAGAGAAAACTCTTTAAACACAGTCACATAATCAATTTCTCCCAGCATCAGTTATGCTAGAATTATTGCTGTATAGGATTACTTTGTACACCTGTGTTCTGCCTCCAAAACTGGATTCCTGGACCACCAAATTTAATGTGGAAAAGAAGTCCTATCCCTATCTTTTCCATATCCCATTTTGCAATATTTCATGGGATCTATAAGAATTCCATACCTCAACCTAAGTGAAAATATCAATTAACTTCAAAAGATAAATCAAGTGTAGTATAATCACTGAATCAACAAGCATTTCTTAACTGCATACTACATGTCAAAACTCATCTTGCTTTCGGCTTTCAGAGTCTTTCCTATTTCTGTTTGATTTCTTCCAATATAATACTCCACTCCCAAGATTTGTTTGGAATTTCACCAGTGATATGGCTTTGTATCCCTTTTAAATGAGGTGCTTCATATTTGTAACATGCAGTTAATTAAGCAAAACTTGAACTTTTGGCAACTTCAACTTCTAGCACTTTTTCCTGTGTTTCTCCAAATCCAGTGGGATCCCATAACCTCAATTCTACACTATATATGTGTTTTTTCCAGGTTAGAACATTCCTTAGACTGTACTTTTTTGTTCTCTTGTACTAGGATCCTTTATATCTGTGCTTTTTTTTTTAAGTATTTCTCTTCTTGTCTCCTTTCCAGGGGCTATCAGAAGACACAGTTCAGGAACACTTTGAGGAAAAGATTCACTGCTTTGGATTTTCAAGGAACCTATAACAAAGCATTGCACTTGTAAATGTTTTTATGCCTTCATATCTCAGTATCTATGGAGACTTTAAAACAGCAGAATACCCTTGCATGTTTTGCTTTCAATAGTAGTATTTGATTAAAATTAGGTCATTCTTCTTTTTCTTCTTGATATTCAATATTCTTCTAATAATTTAGTCTAGGCCTCAGTTGGGTCATAGTTAAACCAATTATGGTACAGGAATTCAATGGAGTATTATTATGCCATTAGAAATAACAAGTATGAAGAATTTCAAGGCTCATGGGAAGACTCATGAACTTATTCATAGTGAAGAATCAAGAAAATTGTATTGACCTAATGACCACAACAATATAAATAGAATAATAACATATAATGGAACACCATTTTCAATTAAAATGACTAAGCTTTGTCCCTGAGAAGGGATCTTTTTAAATAACTATACTTTTATTTATTTTGTTAAATATTTTCCAATCATGTTAAAAATATTCCAAGATGAAATGGCAAAGAAAATGCAGGTACCAGCCTGAGCTCTTCCCAAAACCCCTTAAAACAACTTTAAATAATGCCTCAAAACAAGTTCTGGAGTGGCAGAACCCAAAAAAGGATGGAGTGAAACAATTTTTTAGCTCAAGACAACTTGGAAGGTTTGCAGAAAAGGTCTATTGCACCAGGATGAGAGTGTAATGCAGTCCAGAGCAAGTTGCCTCCAGGAAGCTGGCAATGGGCCTTGGAGTTAATTGACTCCCCTGCAGCAATGGTGTTTTCTAGACCACTCAGACCACAGACAGTAAAAGTTTCAGACAAAGGTCAGCAGATTATAGGTTTCCCTTGACTGGTACCAAGGGCCGGACCCTGTTGCATTGTCCATACTTGGATTCAGATCACAGTCCTGGATCTCAGTCCCAATAAAAGAAGGAGGATTAGCACACCAGATCTTGACAGGACCCTGGTCAGTTCTAGGTTGGAAAAGAATGCTTATGGTCCTTCACAGACCAGAATACAGGCCAGGAGAGTAGTAAACACATCTCTCCCTAGATCATACCACCTGAAAACTCACAGGTCCCAAGAATTATCTCAGAAAATAGTTGTACAATATACCTGAAATTTGGGAAATTATTACCTCCACTCCAGTAGCAGAAATTCACTTAAGCATAGAGTTAAAAGTTAAGAAATAGGCTAGAAAATTGAGCAAAGAGTAGAAAAAGATCCTGATCATACAAAGTTATTATGATGACAGGGATAATCAAAACACAAATTCAGAAGAAGACAACAAAGTCAAAATTGCTACATCTGAAGGGTCAAAGAAAAAAACATGAATTAATCTCAAGCCATGGAAGAGTTCAACAAGAATTTTAAAAATCAAGTAGAAGAGGTAGTTCAAAAATGAGTGTGATGCAAGAAAATCATGAAAAAAAAAAGTCTAAACAGCTTGGTAAAGGAGGCACAAAAAATATGGAACAAAATAATGCCTTAAACAACAGAAGAGGCCAAATAGTAAAATAAAATTTAAAAAGTCTCAAAAATTTAATGAAGAGTAGAATGACTCAAAATGCAGAATTGGACAAATGGAAAATGATAATCAAAAATTCACTGAAGAAAATAATTCCTTGAAAAGTAAAATTGGCCAGATGCAAAAAAAGAGAAGAAAAATTGATTGAAAAAAAAGAACTCCTTATAAAGTAGAATTGGCCAAAAGAAAAAGCAGGAACAGAAGCTCACTGAAGAAAATAATTCCTTAAAATTTGGAATGGGGCAAGTGAAAACTAATGACATAGTGAAACATCAAGAAAAAATTTTAAAAAATCAAAAGAAAGGGAAATCATAGGAGGAAATGTGAACTATCTCCTTTAAAACTCTAAGCTAGAAAATTGATCCAGGAGGGAGGATTTAAGAATTATTAGACTCCTTGAAAGCCATGATCAAAAAAAGAGCTGAGATGTAATCATTCAAGAAATTATCAAGGAAAACTTCCCTGATATCCTGTAACCAGAGGACAAAATAGAAATTGAAATAAGCCACAAATCACCTCCTGAAAGACATCCCAAAATGAAAAATTCCAGGTATATTATAGCCTTATTCCAGAGCACCCAAGTCAAGGGGAAAATATTGCAATGCAAGCAGCCCAAAAGAAACAATTCATATATGGTGGAACCACAGTCTCAATCACCCAAGGTCTAGCAGTTTCTACAATAGAGGATCAGAGGCCTGAAAATATGATATTCCACCAGACAAAAGAACTAATAATGACACCAAGTATCATCTACCTAGCAAGATTGAGTATAATCCTAAAGAAGAAAAAAATGATGTTCAGTGAAATAGATTTTCAAGCATTCCCGATAAAAATACCTGCATAAAATAATACCTGATAAAATACCTGACAAAAAAGAGCTGCATAGAAAATTCAATTTTCAAATACATGACTCAAAAGTAGAATAAAAAAGGAAAGAGAAATCATAAGGGATTAAATAGTTAAACTGTTTATATTCCTACATAGGAAAATGATACTCAAAACTCCAAAAAATTTTCTCATTATTAGGGCAGTTAGAAGGAATACACATAGAAAGAGAGCACAGGTGTGAGTAGAATGATAGCATCGTTATTAAAAAAAATAAGGGGGGGGTACGAGAAAGGAATACACTACTAGAAGGAGAAAGGGAGAGGTAGAATGGAGTAAATAATATTACAAAAAAGAGCCAAGAAAGAGCTTTTACAGTGGAGAGGAAGATGGAGGCAGTGGGGGCAAGTGCTTAAACCTTGCTCTCATCAGAATGGGCTCCAAGAGGGAATAACAGTTGGATATAGAAATTGAACTTACCAGACAAAAAAATTAGGAAGAAAATGGGGATGGGGGACAGGTCACTGATAGAAGGGAGGGCAGATTTGGGGAGGTAAAAGTCAGAAGCAAAACACATCTGAGGATGGACAGAATGAACAGAGACAGAGACACAGAGAGACAGAGAGACACAGAGAGACAGAGAGAGAGACAGAGAGAGAGACAGACAGACAGACAGAGAGAGACAGACAGAGAGAGAGAGAGAGAGAGAGAGAGAGAGAGAGAGAGAGAGAGAGAAACAAGGGGAAATAGAAGCAAATACATAATTATCTGTGGGGGGAAATTACAACAGATTTCTCTGATAAAGACTTCATTTCAAAAATATATAGAGAACTGACTCAAATTTAGGGAAATATGAGCCATTCCTTAATTGGTAAATGGTCAAAAGATATGAATAGGCAGTTTTCAGACAAAGTAAACAAATCTATCCATAGTCATATGAAAAAAGCTCTAAAAAACTACTGTTTAGACAATTGTAAATTGAAATAATTCTGAGATACCACCTCAACCTTTAAAATTGACTAATATGACAAAAAAGTTAAAATGACAAATTTTGAAGGGAATGTGAGAAAACTGAGAAACGAATGCACCATTATCAAAGTTGTATACTGAATCAACCATTCTGGAGAGCAATTTGGAACTATGTCCAAAGTGCTTTAAAATCATGAATATCCTGTGATCAAGCAATACCACTACGAGGTCTATGTCCCTAAGATATACAAAAAAATGAAAAGGATATGAGTGTATATACAAAATATTTGTAGTAGTTTTTTTTTTCAGTGAAAAAGAATCATAAATTGAAAGTAAGTCTATCACTTGGGGAATGGCTGAACAATTTATTACGTATAGTTTTGACAGAAGACTATTGTGCTATAAGAAATGACAAGCAGGATGCCCTCAGAAAAATCTGGAGAGACTTACATGAATTGATGTAAAGGGAATGAACAGAGCCAGGAGAACATTTTATACATTTGCGGCAATATTTTTTTGATGATCAATTTTGAATGACTTAGTTCTTCTCCAAGACAATTCTAAAGGACTTTTGATGAAAAATGCTACCCACCTGCAGAAAAAGAATCAATGGAGTCTGAATGCAGATCAAAGTGTACTCATTTCTTCACTTTCTTTATTCTTTCTTTTTTTGTCTGTGTGTTCCTTCATTACATGACTAACATGAAAATGTTTTACATGATGGCACATGTTTAATTTCTATGAGATTGCTTTCCTTCTCAATGGGGTGGGGAGAAGAAAGACAGAAGGAAAGAATTTGGAAGTCAAAATTCTTCTACAAAATAAATATTAAAAATTGTTTGACATTTAATTGGAAAAAATGTTAAATTAAAAATGCTTTGCATGACTCTTCATATACATGATCAAGGAAAGGTGTGGGGCAAAAGAAAGGATGAGAATAAATAAAGGAAAATAGAATGAAAGAAGTATGCTTCATTTTGTACTCTGTGTTTATCATTCGTCTCTCCAGAAGTGGGTAGCATTTTTAATCATGAATTCCTGGGAATTGTCTTGGATAACAGTATCGATCAGAATAATTAAGACTTTCACAGTTGATCATCCTTAAAATGTTGTTATTATGCAAAACATCCTTATTCTGCTTAAGTAGTTTTGTATCCGTTCATATAAGACTTCAGAGCTATTTCTGAAACCATCCTGCTCATCATTTCTTATACTTCAATAGTATTTTATAACAAAAATATACCACAATTTGTTCAGCCATTCCTCTAATAATCAGCATCCCCTCAGTTGCCAATTTTTATCAAAACAAAAAGAGCTTCTATAAATAATGTGTGTATAGGTCCTTTTGCCTTTTCTTTAATTTCTTTGGGATACAAATCTTGTAGTTGTATTGCTGAATTAAAAAACATGAAGATTTATAATCCTTTGAGAAAAGTTCCAATTTGTACAGAATGATTGCATTAGTTCACAACTCCAACATTAGTTGGATTAGTTGCATTAGTGTCTTACTTTTTCCACATCCCATATAGCATTTATCATTTTCCTTTTCTGTGTTAAAAGGCAATCTCATAAGTTTGAGATGGTGTCTCAGAATTGTTTTAATTTACATTTCTCAAATCAATAAAGATATTTTTAAATGACTATTGATGGTTTTGGTTTCCTCTGTTGAGAACTGACTGTTCATATGCATATTGATATAAATTAAGTAATGGTTCATATTTTCTTTTTAATAAATTTGGCTCAGTTCCCAATATGTTTGAGAAATGAGGCCTTTAAAAGAAACTTGTTATTATCTTCCTTCCCTCCCCCACTTTCTTGCTTTCCTTCTAATGTTGGCTGCATTGGTTTATTTGTTCAAATAATTTTAATTACTTGTAATATTTTTAACAATATATTTTGTTTCCTGTGATCACTTCAGGAAAGTTCTTAAAAATTGTACCTCCCTTGGGGGTGGGGGGCAGAGTCAAGATGGCAGAGTAGAAGCACGACCTCCCCACTGCTCCAGCTTCCACCTTCCCCAATCCATGTAAAAAGGGGACTCTAAACAAACTTTGGAGCTGCAGAACCCACAAAATGACACAGAGAAGCTAACCTCCTGCTGAGGACAGCCCAGCAGGCCAGCAGGAATCTGCCAGCACAGTGCTCTGGGACTGAAGCCCAGCCCCACACTGAGGCTTTAGCCTCAGGGTGGGTCTGACCAGCTGCTGGCCAGAGGGACTCCAGATCAGCAGCAACTGTGGCCATTTGCAGATTTATCAACACATAGATGTGAAGTACAAAGGGAAAGGTCAGTGCCCTATGGACTTTGGTACCCAGTAAGTGGGAGTGCATGGCTTTTGCCCCCAGGGAGAGAAGCCACTGAGATGCAGAAACAGCCAGCCAGTGCCACAAAGCAGCTTCAGCTCCTGGCCTGCAGAATGTAGGGGGACCAAGCACCTGTCTGAGGGGTAATCGCTCTTGCTTTAACCTGTTTGGATCTGGATTGCAGTCTAGGGTGGAGGTCCTGGGGTGTGTGTCCAGCTTGGCAGAGCATGTGAAGACCTCAGAGACCCTAGCGTTTGGGACTACAGGTTCCCTGTCTGGTGGTAGAGTCCTACTGTGGAAAAAGTGCAAGGGGCAAGTGACTGAGGGGCAACATGACCAGGCAAAGGAAACAAAGCAGACAGAAGATTCCAACATTACACTCCTATCTGGGGGACAGTGAAGTCAAAACTCCTGCACCAAAAGTTTCAAAGGAAACTATGAGCTGGTTTCAGGCCATAGAGGACCTTAAGAAGCAGATAAGAGAAGTGGAAGAAAAATTGGGAAGACAAATGAGAATGATGCGAGAAAATTACAAAATGAGAGTCAACAGCCTGACTGAGGAAAATACTACCTTAAAAAATAGACTAACTCAAGTGGCAAAAGAGGCTGAAAAAGGGAATGAGGAGAAGAATGCCTTAAAATGCAGAATTTGCCATATGCAAAAAGAATCTCAAAATCTCAATGAGGAGAATCATTGCTTCAGAATTAGATTGAAGTAAATGGAAGCTATTGACTTTATGAGAAATCAAAATGCTGTTAAACAGATCCAAACAAATGAAGAATAGAAGGCAATGTGAAATATCTCATGGGAAAAACCACTGACCTGGAAATTAGTTCCAGGAGAGATAATTTAAAAATTATTGGACTACCTGAAAGCCATGATCAAAGTAGGAAACTAGAAATCATCCTCCAGGAAGTTAACAAAGAAAACTGCCCTGATGTTTTAGAAGCAGAGGGAAAAATAGAGGTTGAAAGAATCCACCAATCACTTCCTGAAAAAGATCCCAAAAAGAAAACTCCTAGGAATATTATAGCCAGGTTCTGGAATTCCCAGATTAAGGAGAGAATATTACAAGCAGCCAGGAAGAAACAATTTGAATATTGTGGAAACACAATCAGGATAACCCAGGATCTGGCAGCTTCTACACTGAGGGATCGAAGGGCTTGGAATATGATATTCCGGAGGTCAAAGGAGCTGGGATTAAAACCAAGAGTCACCTACACAGCAAAACTGAGTATCATGTTTCAGGGGAAAATATGGTCATTCAGTGGAATAGAGGACTCTCAAGCATTCTCGCTGAAAAAACCAGAGTTGAGTAGAAAATTTGACATTCAGATACAAGAAGAGAGAGAAGCATGAGAAGGTAAAGAGGGAAAAGAAATCATAAGGTACTTATCAAAGTTGAACTATTAACATTCCTACATGAAAAAACAATAACTGTAACTTATGAAACTTTACTCAGTAGTTGAAGGGAATAGAAATACACACACACACACACACACACATATATATATATACATATATGTCTATATGTGAGGGTATATGGGCATATAAATACATATGTGAATGTGTATATATGTTTACAGGTATACATAGATAGAGGGCACAGGACCAATTTAACAGGAAGGGATGATACTTAAAAGGTGAAATTAAGAGGTGAGAGAGGAATATGAGAGGAGATGGGGAGAGACAGAATGGGGTAAACTATCTCATATAGAAGAGGCAAGGGAAAATGGTTATAATGGAGGGGAAGAATAGGAAGGCAAAAGGGAATGGGTCAACCTTATTCCCATTGAATTTGGCTTGAGGAGGGAATGAAATACACACTAAATAGTGTATCTCACCCTCGAGGCGAGTAGGGGGGGAGGGGGAAACGGGGGGGGAGAAGGGAGGGGGGCGGGGGGGGGGGGGGGAGGGAAGTTGGAAGCACCCACTTTTGAAAAGGGATGGGATCAATGCAAAGAATAGAACAAGTGGGACCTGGGAAAGGAGGGAGGGAAATATAGTCAGTCTTTTACAATATATCTACTATGTTATTGTTTTGCATTAGCCACACGTACAACTGATACCGAACTGCTTATCTTCCCAGTAAGGATGGATGACAAGGGAGGAAGGGAAAGAATCTGGAATTCAAAGTTTTAAAATCAAATATTCAAATATATATATATATATATATATATATATATATATATATACCATTAATATTATTTTATATATGATTGGGAAATATGATATACAGGCACTGGGGCATAGCGATCCACTGTAAACATCGAAAGGGGTATGGGAGAAAATATGGCAGAGAGAAGATTGGAGGAGGGTATATCCTGTGGGACTGCTATTTTGCGGCAGTTGGTAGGGGAAAATGGGGAGAAAATTTGTAACTCAAAATCTGGCGGAAATGAATGATGTAAATCAGAAGTTAATAAAGCATTAAAAAATAAAAACATTGTACCTCCTTACCTTTGTTTCAGAGATGAGTAACAATTGATGTGGAATATTCCATATAGTATAAGATGCAATCAACATCCTGCTTAGTTTTGTTGAACTGCATTATTTTTCTCTTTTAAAAATATCTTTGTTGTAAGTCGGAAGTGTCAAACAAGGGTCAATAGATCATTTTAAAATATTTAGCGCTGGTCAATTGCAATATTATACAGACACATTCCTCAAGATAGGTCATTTTATCTTCACAGCAACTAATAGAATAGATTAATGATCTAGTTTTAAGTATGGTTTCCCACATCCCACAGAGCAGCACATTCTTCCAACTCACCACTAATGTCGAGTTTCTCTCATGTTATCTGTACCTTTTTCATCAAACCCTCATGTTAGCAATTCAAATACTTCCACTTAGGGTCATATATGTTACATGCAAGCCATTTCACTGGGTTCTTTTTAGGATTCTCCCTTATCTGCAAACACACATGCATACTAACACACAACCACAGTAATATCTCCCTGACACTAGCTAGAATCCAAAACAGAGTCTACACACCATCCACCTATTCCTGGAAATAGAGTAACTATACTGCAGGTACCACTGACTCTGGCAAGTTCTTGATCTTTCCCCAATCCCTTGTAGCCCCAATAGAAGAGAGTCACTTAGAACTTTTGCAGGCAAAAAGCATATCTTTATTCTTGAATTTAGTATGAAAGATCTGAAGCAAAGCAATTTTGACATTTGCACAAGAAAAGTTCCATTTGAATACATACTAAACTCTTCCCAATTCATGGTGTTCTAGAATGTTCCAGAATTATCTACTTTCAACAAATGAGTGTAACATAACATGAACATTTTTTTCTATCAAACATATGTGTGTGCCATTTTTATCTCTAATATATGGTGAAACAATTAAACATTCTTTGAAGAATTCTTAAATTCTGACCACTATTTTACCTAACCTCTCTCTCTCTCTTTTTTTAATTTTTAAAGATTTTTTTTCAAGTTTTGAGTTTCAAATTCTATCCTTGTCTCTCTCCTTTCCATCCCCTCCCACCTCCCTGAGATGGTAAGCAATCACATATATGTTATACATATGCAATTATTTCCATATTAGTAATTTTGTACAAGAAGACTTAAATGAAAGAAAAAAAGTGAAAAATAGTATATTTCAGTCTGTGTTTCAATACTGTCAGCTCTTTCTCTGGAGGTGAATAGTATGCCTCATCAATAATCCTTTAGGGTTGTCTTGGGTCATTGTATTGCTGAGAATAGCTAAATCATTCACCATTCTTCATCAAACAATATTGCTGTTACTTTATACAACATTCTCCTGGTTCTTTTCACTTCACTATGCATCTATTCATGTAAATCTTTCCTGGTGTTTTCAGAAGTCATCCAGTTTGCTATTTCTTATAGCAATAATATTCCACTACAATCATATACCACAACTGGTTTAGCCATTCCCCACCTGATGAGCATCTCTTCAATTTCCCATTCTTAGCCCCCCAAAAAAATACTGCTGAAAATATTTTTGTACAAATAGTACCTTTCCATTTTTTTGATGTCTGTGAGATATGGAGCTAGAAGTGGTATTGCTGAATCAAAGGGTATGCACAGTTTTATAGCCCTTTGGCATAGTTCCAAATTGCTCTTTAGAACACTTGGATCAGTTCACAATGCCACAAACAATGCAATAGTGTCCTAGGTTTCCCACATCTTTACAACATCAAAAACTATTTTTTGTCATATAAGTCAATCTGATAGGTGTGGGTGATACCTCAGAGTTGTTTTAATTTGCATTTCTCCAATAAAAAGTGATTTAGAGAATTTTTTTGATATGATCATAAATAGTTTTGATTTATTTGTTGGAAAACTGCCTGTTTATATCATTTGATCATTTATCAATTGAGGAATTATTTGCACTTATATAAATTTAACTCAGATATTTATGTATTTGAGAAGTGAGGCTTTTATCAGAGATGTTTGCTGCAAAATTTTCCCAGTTTCGGGGCAGAGGCAAGATGGCAGAGCAAAAGCAGGAACTTGCTTGAGACCTTCCCCCAAACACCTCCAAAAATCTGTAAAAAAAAAATTCTAAACAAATTCTAGAGCTATAGAAACCACAAAGTGACAGAGTGAAACATACCTCCAGCTGAAGATAGCCTGACAGGCTGACAGGAAAGGTTTATTGCATTGGGCTGAGAGCAGAGCACAGTCCTGCATGGGCTACACTAGCACAGAACAGACCAGAGCAGGCCTCAGGGGATGGAATCACTTGCAGCTATAGCAGTTTCCAGACTTCTCAACCAAAAAATGCCAAAGAAAAATTAGAAGGTCAGTAAGGAAACTCTGCTGGATCTGGGTGAGAGAAGAGTATGATTTGGCCCTAGCCCCAGAGTGGCAGAGGTGCTGGCAGCAGTGGCTGCAGCAGTAGCTGCAGCAGTAGTGACTGCTCCCAGAGCTCTAGACCCATTGACAGCAGGGGAATCAAGGGGCTGATCATAGGGAAATTGCAGGGATCTCTTTGTTGGTCCTGAGGCAGGATTCTCTTGCTTTGCCATGCTTGAATTTGAGTCACAGCCTTGGGTGACAGTCTTTTGGTAAGGAAGAACATTGGTGTGGCATGGCTTGTGGTGGCAGTGGAGAGGGAGCCCTCCTCACAGTTCCAAGGTAGAAAAGAATTCTTGTGATCACTCACAGACCAGACCACAGGCCAGGAGAGGAGTAAACACCTTTCCTTAGATCATATCACTTTAGAAGAACTGAAATTTTATAGGTGCCTATAAGTAGCTCTGACAACAGCTGGGTAAAACCCCAGAAATTTAGGTCAAACCATTCTCCACTCTGGAAGCAGAGTCCTACTTGGCAAAGAGCTCAAAATTCAAGTAATTGACTGGTAAAATAAGCAAACAGAGGGGGAAAAGCAGACTATAAAATCTTTATTTGGTGACAAAGAAAATAAAAATATACAATTAGAAGAAGACAAAAATATCAAAACTCCTGCATCAAAAACTTCCAAGAAAATTATGAATTGGTGGCAGGTCATGGAGGAGTTCAAAAAGGATTTTGAAAATCAAGTAAGAAAAGTAGAGGAAAATGTGGGAGAGAAATGAGAGTGATGCAAGAAAATCATGAAAAATGAGTCAACAGCTTGCTAAAGGAGACCCCCCCCCAAAAAAATACTGAAGAAAATAACACCTTGAAAATAGACTAACTCAAATGGCAAAAGAGGTCCAAAAAACAATGAGGAGAAGAATGCCTTAAAAAGCAGATTTGGCCAAATGAAAAAGCAATCCAAAAGCTCATTGAAGACAATAATTTCTTCAAAATTAGAATGGAGCAAATGTAAGCTAATGACTTTGTGGGAAATCAAGATATTGTGAAACAATCAAAAAAATGAAAAAAATTAAAGACGACGTAAAATATCTCATTAAGAGATAGTTTGAAAATTATTGGACTACTTGAAAGTCATGATGAAAAAAAAGAGCCTAGTCATCATCTTTCAAAATAAAATATCGAGGCAAACTCTCCTAATATCCTAGAACCAGAAGGTAAAATACAAATTGAAAGAATCCACCAAAAGCCTCTTGAAAAAGATTTCAGAAAGAAAACTCCTAGGAGTGTTATAGCCAAATTCCAGAGTTCCCAGGCAAGGATAAAATATTACAAGCATTCAAAAAGAAACAATTTGAGTATTACGGAATCACAATCAGGATAACACAAGAGTTAGCAGCTTCTATATAAAGGGATAAGAGGGCTTGGAATATGACATTCTGGAGGTCAAAGGAGCTAGGATTATATCCAGTAATCACCTACCCAGGAAAACTGAGCATAATACTTCAGGGGGGAAATAGACACTCAATGGAATAGAGAGCTTTCAAGAATTCTTGAAGAAAAGACCAGAGCTGAATAGAAAATTAACTTTGAAATATAAGATGCAAGAGAAGAATTAAAAGGTAAACAGGAAAGACAAATCATTAAGGACTTATTAAAGTTGAACTCTTTACATTCCTACATGAAAAGACAATATTTATAACTTATAATACTTTTCTCAGTATGAGTATATATATATATATATATGTATATATATATATATATGTATGTGTATGTATGTATAGACAGAGGGCACGGGGTGAGTTGAATATGAAAGAATGATATCTAAAAAATAAAATTAAAGTGATGAGAGAGGAATATATTGGGAGAATGAGTAAGGAATAGATAGAATAGGATACATTATGTCACATAAAAGAGGCAAGAGAAAGCTGTTAAAATGGACAGGAAGAGCAGGGAGGTAAAAGGGAATGAGTCAACCTTACTCCTATTGAACTTGGCATAAGGAGGGAATAATAGACACACTCAATTGTGTATCTTGCCCTACAGGAAATTGGGGGGGGGTGCTTAATGGGGGGGGGCAGATTGGGAGAAAGGGTAGTCAGAAGCAAACACTTTTGGAAAAGGACAGTATTAAAGGAGAAAATAGAATAAATGGGGGGGTCAGGATAGGATGGAGGGAAATATAGTTAGTCTTTCACAATATGATTACTATGGAAACACTTTGCATAGCTACCCATGTATAATTGTTTGTCTTCTTAATGGGGGTGGGTGAGGAGGGGAGAAGGGAGAGAATTTGCAACTCAAAGTTTTTAAAAACAAATGTTAAAATATTGTTTTACACACAACTGGGAAATAAGATATACAAGCAATGGGATATAGAAATCCATCTTGCTCTACAAGAAAGTAAGGGAGAATGGTGGGGGAGGGGCTGTAGGCTGGGATAGAAGGGAGGGCAGAATGGGGGAAGGAGTAATCAGTATTCATACCATTTTTTACTGGGGTTAGGTGAGAGATAGGGAGAAAATTTGGAATTCTAAATCTTATGGAAATAAATGGTGAAAACTAAACATAAATAAACAAATTCTGGGGAAAAAATCCCATTTTTCTCCTTTCTTTACAATTTTGGTTGCATTGTTGTTGTTGCTTTGTGTGTGTGTGTGTGTGTGTGTGTGTGTAAAAACATTTTAAATTTTATATAATCAAAATTATCTATTTACTATTTCATCTTCGTAGGGACTAAACTCTTCCCTAATGCATAAATCTGACAAATAACATATTCTATGCTCTATTTGTTTATGGTAACACCCTTCATGTGTAAATCATGTACTGCTTTTGACCTTATGTTGGTATATGCTATGAGTTGTTGTTCTCTACCTAGCTTCTGCCATATTGTTTTCCAGTTTTCCTAGCAATTTTTTGTCAAATAATGAAGTTTTCTTTCTAATAGTTTTATTCTTTGGGTTTATCATATACTAGATTACTAAGGTCATTTCTTATAATGTAATTTGTACATAATCTATTACATCCTATCTCTTAGCCAGTGCCAGATTGTCTTGATATTTATCACTTTATAATACAGTTTGATATCTGGCACTCTTATATGACCATCTTTAACATGTTTTTCATTGATTCCCTTCACATCCTTGACCTTTTGTCCTTCCTGATGAATTGTTTTTATCATTTTTTCTACCTATATAAAACAAAGTTTTGATAGTTTGGTATGGCACTGAATAAATACATTAACTTAGGTAGAATTGCCATTTTTATTATATTGGGTTGGCCTATCCATGAGCAATTAATGTTTTCCAGTTGCTTAGATCTGACTTTATTTATGTGAAAAGTGTTTTACAGGAGTGTTCATATAGTACCTGGGTTTGGCATGAAGATTCCCAAATATTTCATATTGTCTGTATTTATTTTAAATGGAATTTCTATTTCTCTTGCTGCAGGACTTTGTTGGTAATATATACAAATCACAATGTTTTATCTTGTATCTTGCCACTTTGAAAAAGTTTTTAATAATTTAAAGTAGTTTTTTTTTTATTTGTTCTCTAGGATTTTCTAAGTATAACATCATATCACCTGCAAAAAGTGATAATTTTGTTTCCTCCTTGCCTATTCTAATTCCTTCAATTATTTTTCTTCTTATTGCTAAAGCTGACATTTCTAGTATAATATTACACAATAAAGGTGATAAGGGGAATCCTTGTTACACCCCTGATTGTATTGGAAAAGCTTCAATCTTATCCCCACTACATATAATGCTTGCTGATGGTTTTAGATGAATTTACTTAACGTTTCAAGGTAAGCTCCTATTATTCCTATGATCTCTTGTGTTTTTAAGAAGAATGGGTGCTGTATTTTGTCAAAGACTTTTTTCTGCATCTATTGAGATAATCATATGATTTCTGTTGTTTTTTTTTATTCATATGGTCAATTACACTGATAGTTTTCCTAATATTGAATCAACTCTGCACTCCTGATATAAATCCCACCTGGTCAAAGTGTATGATCTTTATAATATATTTCTGTAATCTCTTTGTTAGTATTTTATTTAAAGTTTTACATTAATATCCATTAGGGAAATTGGTCTATAGTTTTCTTTCTCTGTTTTGGCTCTTCTTAGTTTAGGTATCAGGACCATATTTGTGTCATAAAAGGAATTTGGTAGGACCCAGACAATTTTTCCAAATAGTTTATACAGTATTGGAATTAATTGTTTTTTAAATATTCAGTATAATTCATTTGCAAATAAATCTGGCAATGGGGATTTTTTATTAGGAAGTTCATTGATGGCTTGTTCAATTTCTTTTTCTAAGATAGTATTATTTTTATCTTCCTCTCTTATTCTTATCTTGCCAGCTAGCTAGGTAGTACCTATTAGGTAGGTAGATAGTACATAGACTGCTGAATATGAAGTCAGGAAGATCTTGGTTCATAAAACAGCCTTGTATATTTCCAAGCTGAGTGGCTCTGGGCAACTCAACTGTTGTCTGCCTAAATTCCCTTAGTTATAAAATGTAAAAACCCTATCTCAAAAGGTTTTTGTGAAGATTAAGTGCGAAAATACGTGTAAAGTTCTTGCAATGATGCCTGGCACATAGAAGGCATTTTGCCAAATATTTGTTTTCTTCCCTTACCCTTATGTGCAACTACTATGTACACTCTGGGGAAGAAGCAAGAGTCTTCTAGTCTCCTCTATTTGTAGGAGCAGAAGACTTTGTGGTCCTATCAGAGATAACCTAACAGTATTTTTAATATTGATTCCACAAGAACATTTTCTTTGAAGAAAATAAGATTATATAATTAAGGTCCTCAGGTGGGAACACTAAATGTTACCCAGCAACTCACTGTTGGGTGAATTAGATTTTTAGAATATTTCTAAAGTGAAGGAAATTTCTTAAAAATGTTTGATGCAATCTATATTTAAAGTGCTCTATTTCCTCACATTATCTGAGGGAGTACTTTTGGATGTCTAACATAAAGTTATCCTGGTGTGGTTTATGCTTATTCTGATGTGAAATGAATGTATAGGTCTAAAATATATAATTTTTCTATATCTAGTCAACAGAAACCAATCTTCTTAGTGATAACTCATGCAAATATGCAGCATTCCTGTCATATATTGAATACTATATCAAATATCCCAAAGACTGATGCTTTCCCTCTTAGCCAGGAAATTCATTTGTATTCATACCTATGCCCTTTATATTCTCTTTCTCAGTTATCATATTCACTTGTTAACATGACCAAAAAATGTTGTTTTTCTGAACCCTCAAATAATCTTCCTTACCCTCCCACTGAGAATTGTGAAAATGTCCACTTGAGTACCTGAGGCAGCATTTGCCTCTTTCAAATATCTGTCTGAAATATTTCCTACCTATTTCTTTAAGACTAAAATGGAGCTAACCTACTTGCTCTCTACTGAGATATAAGCTACAGAGCCCAAGGAAAGAATTATAAATATTACATGTTGTGTGTTTTTCTTTTTTAAAGTTAAAGACATAAGCTTGCTTAATCAAGTCCAACTTGATTTTCTCTAGTTATAAGATATTCCTGTCCTCTTCATGATCAAAAACTTTCTGTTTGATTGGCTATGCACATTATACTTACCTCTTGTGGCCTAACTAAAATAAAAATAAGCCTTAGAACAAACATAATTACTATTCAGCTCCATGACTCATTTTGAATGAAAAAAAACATTTTTTTCATAAAGTAACATAGATACTACAGAAATAACTATCTTCAGGTTTATAAAAGATATGACACAGAATGATGAATAGCTGACCTAAGAATCATATAATATAGAACTTTGAAGACCGTCAGCATTATCTAATTAACTACCATCATTGCAGAGATGAAACTAATTGATGCAAAGGTTCACATCATTTGTCCAAGGTAATGCTGTTAATTAATTGCAAAACCCAATCTAGAACCAGCCTTCTGTTTCCTAGTACATCATCTTTCCATTATGTCATTGCACTTTTCTCCTCTGATAATGAAACAAAAGAGAGAAAAAATGTCTTTTTTTAGTGCAACAAGAAGATTTTAGTTTAGAAAGAATTTCCACATGCTTTAGGATTAACAAACTGCAGGGTAGCATACTACCAGAATTATGTGAGGTGAGATTAAGTACTGCAGCAGTTCCATGTAGAAGCCTGCCTTGTCTAGCGAATTCCTGTAGCATAATCTGACCATGCCCTTGAACAGCTTTCTACCTTAATAGGAAATGTGCAAGAAACTTCCTCACTGGTGATGAAATGTATCTCAAAATCAGTCTGCCCTTTTAAATTCCTCTGGCTTTCTAGTTCATGACTATTCTACTGGTTTTTGTTTTATGTTCTTATCTGATCCTTTGTGATTTTTCTTCATCTGGTCTTACTGATCAAGTAGTTGATTCCTTCTACTCAATGCCATCTATTCATTCATTATTTATGTGCATCCAGGAACCAGCACTGACACATACTGAGGCAAGTGATATAGACCATTTTTTTTTAAATCAGTGATCTAGTTGTATAGACAACATGGAATTATTTAAGGATTTTGAAATACCCCCTTATTCATAGTGACTCTCCTACAAGCTTATGACAGGGACTAATGTTTTCATCATTAACCTTAGATCCTTTCAATAAAGAGTCAGTTAAAATTCTCATAACAATCAAGTGGATCTATTATCTCATTGATGTGGATATGTCCTTTTAAAGCAAAGGTCAAAATACCTGACCATTCTAAGCAATTCTTGAACATGACTCCCATAAAGTTGACATAGGGGATTAATTTAATTGCCACATAATAACTGCTTAATAAATGTTTATCATTTGATTGAGGGCATTCCTTACCTTCTCATGACATAGCAAAAGACTTGGTTAAAAAAATTGACTGTGCATCGGTTGTCTCTTATTATTGCCATGTGGTTAGCTTGTTTGTTTTTTTGTTGGCATCTTTTCATTTCTCTGTAATTCCTTATTTTTAATTATTTTGCAGGTAGAAATGACACAGAATCAAAGAAGGATGGGAGCAGTAAAAAGATAAAATACAAACATACTAGAGGTAACAATTGCTATTTCATTGAGGGACTAATTCTTAAAACATTTGAGATTAGAAAAAATCAGACTTTTTTTCCCCAAAGAGGAAAATGAAAGAATATCAACAATGATTGGCATGCTTGTGTGTGTGCAGAAATATGTCTGTGTGTATGTATAGATGAGAGACAGACAGAGAGATGGACACAGAGACAGACAGAGATGGGGGGGAGATTTTGGAATATGATAAAAGAAAAGAGAATAATCAACTCAAATTGTTGAGTCTTGAATCCCCCTTCACTAACTGCTTGACTAAAGTCTGAAGTCTGAAACATTCAATGAATCAATGGATGCAATGGATATGACAAATGCATGGGTAAGTATGAATTACTTGGGAAGATGTGAACTGTGGGAAAAGGAGTTCTGATTAAGATGTTATTACATGATGCTCAAATCATTGCATGGTTGACTAATGTAGCCAACTTTGATTACTATTGATAACTTATTTTATGGTTGTTATATTTAATTTAACATATTAAAAATTATCAAAAAAGACACTGAATAAATGAGACATACCAAATGAAAGACATAAAAAAGAAAGAACATAAAAAGATTCTAAGCATAGAGTAGTTCTAACAAGAGCAACCAATGATGAAACATCATAATCTGGCCCTAAACAGGCAGGGATATTCATGAAGATGACAACTTTCTTGAAAGAAGGGAAACAATAAAAGGAAATAGAGACCACAAAAGTAAGAGGTATGATGGGAGACACCAGAGAAAAATAACTTTTTAACCATCTTGCCTATGCATAGCCCTGGATGTTCTACTGATTTTTTTAAAAGTGGTTAAAGATATCATTCTTTATGAAAATAGTATGCCATAGAATAAGACTTTTGGGGTCCCTTAGTATTCTTATTCCATTTTTCTAAAGAAAGGTAACAAAAAAAGAAAGATAACAATAGAGTTAATGAACAATGGAGACATAATGGTGGAAATGGCTAGAACTACTGAACAGCATATTTTATTTAATTGTTGAAATTGCTCATGAACTCATCTGAAACATTGGGAGGTAAGATGTTATCAGTTCCTATTCATTTACTACAAACTACAGTGAATATAAAATATGCATTATAATCACTTGGTCCTAAAGTCTAGTCAGGGCCTTAATCTGTTGCTCACACTTTTTTATAGAATCAATAGAACTTGCTATATTTTTTTTCATTAAGAACATATCTTTACAAATTAATGAAAAACTGGGTAAAGCTTAAATTTGTAAGCAATGGATGTCCTGGACACAAACCAGTAAGTGTAAGCTCCACTGCTATTTAGTGATTTTGTGCTCATGTTCACTGGTTTCATCAGTTATTCATCTCCCAGTGTTTCAGTGCATGAAATCTGCATTTAAAATCACATGTAAAACAGAATCCAAGTCCTTTTATATGTAAAGTTGAAATTTTGCATTCCACTTAGATGAGGGAAGAAATACAACTGGGATTCATCAAAGCATAAATTTTGTTTGGTTAAAAAGATTACATATTGTCAATTAAGTGATAAAATGTTAATTTTCTGTGCCTTGTTGTAAATGAAATGCAATTGTTTTGTGTGCCCCTGAATCAATACACACTGGACATTTGATTTCAACCAATAAAATTATTTCATTACTGCTTCTTTCCCATACCACTCCATCTTCCTAGTGCCTGCAGTCTTCATTAACCTCGAAATTTATGATCACAGCAAAGGTTGAAACATTATCTTTCTGAGGCTTCACACTAGTTGATGATGAAGATAAATTCTAAAGGAGCCATTGAACAGAGATGATGCAAACCAATACTGAATTAGGAAAAAAATGGTCCCATTCAGAGTGATGCTAGTCATAAATGTTAGGAAATGTTTCTTCAGTTCGTTAAAAAATGTTTAAAACTCTCTGAAAAAAAAAGAGAAGAAAAGAAATGCGATTTTAAAATTCAGTATACATCCAGAAATGTTTAGGTATCTCTATTTGTGCAGGAATACCAAGCCTAAGGTATTTGTCGACAAATTATAGATGTCTGTAGGTGTCTTGTATTTTCAATACGAAGGTTCCCCAAGACCAAATCATTTTTCTACTTGCTAGTCTATTTTCTTTTTATTCAATTAGTTCTTGTTTCTTCATTCTTTTTCCTCAGGAAAGCTGCAGTATAGAGACACCTGCTGGGAAACAAATGAACAAAAGCAAATTTAAAACAGTTTCCAAAATCAGAGTGATTTTGCCTGGCTTGATAGATTATGCTTATTTCTTTAAACATGGCTTCATTTCAAGGGAAATATGTTCCTAAGTTGATGAAAATAAGTCTACGTGTAGAGTTCATTGCAACAATGGCCCAATGTCTCAAAAGATTATGCTCCAGCATGGGGTCAACTGTCTACACATAGGGAGATGCTCTATAAAATTGTGGAGTTCTTTCTCAGAATCCCCCCCCCAAAAAAAAAACAATGAAGATCCCAAAGAACAAATAATGAAACATATCTTCCTTCTCATGGAAGGACAAAAAGGTACTGAACTTACATTTTCATTGGCATAGGGATGGGACAAGTAAATTCCCTCTACATTTGCAAGTGAGTCCTTCCCTGTGATTTATAGCATCAGGGAGTTGGCTGGGGTGCTGAAATTTTAAGTGACCAGATGACAGTTATAAAGCTAAGTATGTATCTTAAGAGAATTTAAATACAGGTCTCTTTGGCCCTGTGGCTACCTCTCTATCCACCGCACCAAACTCCAGTCACACTAAGGCAAGGTCATAACATACCATTCATTATTATATCTACCTACTATCTTGAAAGTTCTTGCTTAATTGATTTTCTTCATTACAAGGGAAGCAGTCAGTCTGGGCAGGGAGGGGAAGAGTTCCTTTTTATCTCTGAATGATTACTTTGTAAAGACAAAATACAGCAGTAAAAAAAGTATTTTTTTTATAAAATAAAAGAATAAAAACAATAACCAAAAAGAGAATAAAACCAAAAAAAAGAAAAGAAGTAAAACAAAAATTCCTCAAAAATCAAAAATCATCATAGTTGAGCTGGAGGAAATTAATGATAGATATCATCTTGCCCAATTTGCCCATTGAAATGGTGAAAATATGAAAATAGAGGCAGGTTAAGTTACTTATCCAGTCACAGAGAGAGTAGGGAGCAGATTCAATATTTGGACCTGAGTTCTCAGACTCTAAAAATTTTCTCTCTCAAGTGTTTATATATACATCCACAGTTTAAAGGCAAGCATATGTCAAATATATAAAGGAATATTTAGAGGATCTTTATAAATAAAGTTTTTCTGAATTCAATTAAAAGGTCCATGCCTAATTTCTCTATTCCTATATATTTAAACATTCCTATAACACATTTCTTTAAATAGAGGTGGACCTGTATTCAGTCCTGCCTCTGCCTCCTTTGAAAGAAAAATCTCTATATTAATATCAGTAGAACATCAGATCCTTGCGGACAAGGATTATTTCATTTTTTTCTTTGTATTTGTTACTACCTTGTACAGTTCCTGACACAGTGAGCATTTAATGAATGTTTGTTACTAAATTGAACATATATGATTTCAGTTGGAAGGGATCTCACAGATTATTTTACACAGTTTAGTAAGAGTAAATTGCTTGAGTAAATTATAATAAAATAAGTATTCATGGAAGGATATTTATGTGTAACCAAAGACAAAACAAAACTTTAACAATACTAACCTGAGTGTAGCTGAGTGTAGTGATCAAATTCTACTACCAAGGAAAAGGGAAAAAGTGGGGCGGCCAGGTGGCACAGAGAGTAAGAGCACCTGCCCCAGAGTCGGGAGACCTGGGATCAGTTCCAGGCTCAAATATTTAACACCCAAACAAAACAACTGGCCGTGTAACCTTGAGCAAGTTACTTAACCCCAATTCTTTGGGGAGGGGCAGGTGGCGCAGTGAGTAAGAGTGCCAGCCCCAGAATTGGGAGACCTGGGATCAGGTCTGGCCTCAGATACTCAACACCCACACAAAAATAACTGTCTGTGTAACCTTGAGCAAGTTAGTTAACCTGATTGCTTTAAAAAAAGGGAGGGTGGGGCTGGGGGAAGTGGTAGATTTTGTAAAGTAGAGAATCAAGTTTTAAAAAAAAGGAAATGTACTTACTTCAGTGACAGAATCTCAGACTTCATGATGACTACATTTAAATTATTCATCTTACCTTGTTTTTCAGAGCTATGTGAGTATAGACTATATACTTCCTATGGTGTTGTAAGATGTAGACCTTCTAGTGATGATCAAACATCTTGAATAGCTTCAATAGCATTATTTTTCCAGCTAAATATCACTTATGCATATCAGTTAAAACCAGGTCTTAGAACATGGCTAGCTGTAAAGTCGAGCATGAGCAGCTCTCCTGAGAACTGCTACTGAGAATAACTTTAAGGTTCTGATCACATAGTATAGTGAACTCTCTATTTATTCAGCAATAAACTAAAGTAAAACATTCATAGAAATCAAAGTTCAATATTCACAATGATATAAACATAACAACTTACTAATAAAGTGGCCACATATTCTTAAACAAAAGATATCATTCAGTAAGTAACAATCTGAAATAATCAAAATAATGTACCCATATAAAGTCTTCTTTCATCTTGCTTGGAGACTGGCATCCAATCATCTTTAAGGAACAATCATCCTTAAGGAGTACAAAATACAAAGTACAAAGTTCTCCCACCCCCTAGATTATAGTAAATCATGATCTTGTCAGTCAGCACTAAGTACCCAAAGAAATGTCCTTTCACCTTGACTCAAGGCTGACTCCCAAACTCCATGGTTCCTCTTTCATGCTCCCAGCTCTTGTTTGAATTCACCCAACCATCACCTGGATTCACAGGTAGGCAGCTCCCAGCTCCTGGTCCAGATCCTCTTCCAACTCCTGGTTCAGCTCCTGATCCAGTTCCACAGCTCAAGCTCAGCAAAATTACAACAACATTCACACACATTGCTGGCACTATCATCAATTTACTTTCTATCTGTGAAATCAACACAGACCAGCAAACTGTCTTTGTCTGAGAAATCAACACAAATCATCAGTAAAGTCCCAGGACCTCTGAAAATATCAGTAAAATGCCCCTTCAGGACTTCTGTAAGAAGGACAGCAGGAAAGTCCTCTTTCAGGGCTTCTGAACCATGAGTAAGGTCCCAGGGCTTCTGTAACAACAGCAATATCCTCTATGAGCAGACAGGTATAACAAAGTAACATCAACACAGACAAAGTGGTGGCAAAACAGTCATCCTTCTTCCCTGTTCTACTTAGTCCCAGCTGTGCTTGAGCTTTTATATCACCAGCTCTTTCTGTTATGCCCTCCTCTTATGTCCTTCCTGTTCAAGTCTTTGGAAAGTTCCTCCCACTGTGGGCTTCACAGGTCCTGTTTCTAACAAAGACTTGATATAAGCACAGATGAGGCTCAAAGGCTCTTGAAGAGCTGAAACAAGGAACTAAGTACTTAAACAAGGAACTAAGTACAATTTTGCTTGCAGTTACACTAGTGCACCAGTCTAATGTTCATTCATTGGACTGGTCATCCATAGAGAGCAGGTGATAAAAAGATGTTTAAGCTTTCTCATACAATCTCTAAGTTAGTACCAGGGTCTCTCTCGACCAGGCCACATAGAGTCAGTAGGATATTGCTTTTTATATCCCTCTGCAGCTAAAGCTAACAGATTAGTTCTGTTGAGGTCTCACATATGGTGACCCCTAAAAGCTTGGTGTAAAAAAGGATTCTGACTGATACTTATGAATTTTAAGCAATCCACACTGTCCAATGTTATTGCTTCAGCACCTTCATCAGTGATTCTTACTATCCAAGACACTAAAGACTCTCTCATTCTTTGGGTGAATATACTCAATATATCAGTAATCTCCTGTTGAGTGAAAGACCAAATTATCCCCCTGGACTGTTTGGCCCTGGAAGTTCTCCTGTCTTCTTCTTCATATGGGGAGAACTTCTGCATTCGAAGACTCCTCATCTAACCTTGTTCCATTCTCTTCATACACATTCTTCTGGCAGCTATTGGGGCAACTCTGCCCAGCCTGTACAAAAGCTGCATGAACATTTCTTCTGCTAGTTTTTTTGCTTCCTTTTAGCTACATTAACAGGAGCTTGTTCTTCCACCACCTGCGTCTCTCCAGTTTGCTCTTCTGAATGGTGTGGCACAGAAGAATCCTCAGGCAAACCAGTTGACTCCCTAGCCATCTGAGATTTTTCCTCCAGAAGCTTTTCTCTATTTTTACACATAAGGTGACAACTGGTTAGCAGGACCCAGCCTCTCTTGCATACTCCTGCCAGTTCTTTGCCTGGTTCTATGGGTATTCCTTGCAAACATCTTTCCAAATCTCTGGGTTGTCCCTCTTTTAGCCCTGATTCTCAGTTTTCACAGGGTCCTGTGCTTTTGGCCCATTCTCTAGCTAGAGTAGAATAAGGCAAATCCTCCCATCCTGGCATAGCTATTTCTTCCTCCAAAGTTCCCTTGCTTCCAAATAGAGTTCTGACATTTTGTGATCCCAACCTTGTCTCCAAATGTATCAACAATGCAAAATTCACAATGCCTATGGTAACTATAAATATGCTGAAATGGTTATTGATCACAAAATATACCAGGCTCTCTACATGGGGGACAAAGCTAGAACAATTATTCAAATACCAGAAAACTGAGTCCCAAAACCAGAAAGTCAAAGCCATCATAGTACCTATAGAGTTGGCACACATGGTTAATGCAGTAAACACCCACATTCTCGAGCCTTCAAAACAGAACAGACTACCTCAGGCAAAGGTCCTCCTGTCCTCACTCACAGCAACTGCTCAGTATCCACTCAGCCCACTCCCAGCAGCTCTGGCCCAAAGCAGTTCCAGTCCCTGGCAGTCCTCAGCAGGAGTCCTTAGCAGAAATTCTGGCTGGCCCAAAACAAAAAAAGGGTTCATGCTGCCTCTGCTGCTGCCACTTGCCACCATGCTTTCAGTCACTTCACTGACTCCAGCTTGGGCTGCACCTTCCTCCTTCCTCACCCCTTCCTGCTATGTCAACAAGTTCAAGGGGCATGGAAGATCTTCAAATCCCATAACCATTACACTGCTGTATAATACACTTTACGTGATGGCAAAGGGGGGGGGACATAAGGTCACCTAATAATAGTTAATATTCATATACTGGATGCTTTCTAATTTTCAAAACACTTTTCACACATTGTTTCATTCAATGTCCAGAGCAACCCTGTGAGGTAGATATTATTATTATTATTGTTGTTGTTGTTGTTGTTGTTGTTGTGATTTTGTAGATGAGAAAACTGAGGCCCAAAGCAGAATTAGAAACCCAGTTTGAAAATGTTTCTGACTCCAAGTCTGATGATCTTGTCACTATCCTATGTTGCCTTTCTAACCAATGCTGAGGACCCTACCCTACCAAGTGTCACAGAGGTTGACAATAGCAAAGGATAACCAAATTAATAATAATTGGAGATGAAGCACAGTACTTAGAATGTAGAAAACATTGACTTTTTTATTGATTGACTGACAGAAATTGTGTGTGGGGGGGGTGAAGGATAGGGAGATGACAGTGTTATAAGAAGACAGACACAGAAAAGCTGTATATAAGTCCTACCTGTAACACTTATTAGAAGTATAGTTTTGGGATGGTGGCTTAGACTTTATGAAGACCTATGAAACCAATATTATATTTTGTTCACTGTTAGGAAACTATTTTCTTAATTGTAAAGAACTCAAGAATTGGAAGATATTATATAACTCAAGAAAAATGTAACACCACATACCACAATCAAAGTCTTCCCTCACACAAGCTTTTCTAATCACACATAGACACAGACACAGACACACACACACACACACACACACACACCTCAATTATACCAGGGTCATCTACGAATGAAAAATGTTTTTCCCCCTTGCAAAATATTATTCATTTGACCTGTCCATACTAAATTGCTTTTTATGTCACCATATTGGCATTCCCTACTCAATGTGACCATATTCTTTAGGGGAAGACAGAGATAGAATCACAGGTAGAGGTTATGAAAAAATGGCAATGAATGGAAAATAATTTCAGGGATTTGAAAAATCTAAACCACCATGAATTATTTTAATTCATTGCATATTATTTTTGTGCCTACTTTTCACATATATATGTATACATTTATGTGTACACACACATTTATATTATGTGATGTATACATAAACATACACATGAACATATATAAATATATAATTATGATAGTCTAAATTCACTGGACAAGGGAAAACCATGGAACACACAGAAACACAAAAGATTAGAACTGAAAGGGACTTGAGAGTTCATCCAGGGGTGAAGAACGTCATCCATAAATTCCCCACCTGTGATTTGCTCTGTGAAGTTTGGATTCAATATAAAGGCCACACCTGTGGACCTAGGGGGCACATGTGGTCTCAAGACCATAGGTTCCTCACCCCTGATCTAGTATAATACCCTATAGAAATTGATTTATCATAAAGTTATTAGCTTCCATTTGTTCCATTCTACATAGCTATACCTCTAATAAGTATCTAGCTCCTCTAGAAAACTAAGGCCCAAGCCAAAAATGTTTTTTTTTTATTTTTAAGTTAAGAATAAAAGCAGGGACTTACTTGAGCTCTCTACCAAACCCATCCAAATAACCATACAAATGACTCTAAATAAATTCTAGAGTAATAGAACCCACAATATGACAGAGTGAAACAAATTTCCAGGCCAAGACAACATGGAAGGTCTACAGGAAACATCTGTTGCACCAGCATGAGAGAGAACAACGAAGTCTAGTATGGGCTGCAGGCCTCATGGGACTGAATCAATAGCAGCTGTGGCAGGACCTAGGGAGGACCCCAAAGTCTCTCTAAGTATCTCAACCCCAAAATATCAAAGACAACCTAAAAGGTCAGTAGGAAAAGTCTGTAAGAACTGTGTCACAGAGGAGCATGGTCTGGCCATAGCCCCAAATGGGTAGTGGTAGCAGGTGGTGGCAACAGCAGTGGCTACCTACAGATTTCCATGCCAACAGATGTTTGGGGTTTGTGTGGCTGATCAGAGGAGGATTTCAGGAATCTCTTTGCTGGTGCTGAGGCAGGATTTTCTTGCTTTGCCCATGCCTTGATTTGGGTTGCAGTACTAGGTATAAGTTATGGGTTGAGGAGGAGTGCTGTCATGGCAGAGCTTGTGGCAGCAGTGGAGAGGGAATCCTTCCATAGTTACAAGGCAGAAAAGAGTGCTTGAGTTTACTTGCAAATCAGAGCACAGGCCAGAAGAGAAGTAAACATAATACCTTGGAAAACCTGAAAATGTATTGGTCCCTAGAAGTATCTCTAAAAACTGCTGCCCCCAAAACCCTGAAGCTTGTTAAAGTATACCATAAACACACACACACACTGGAAGCAGAGCCTTCCCTAGACAAAGAGCTAAAAAGTAAAATAATTTGCTGGGAAAATGAGGAAACATTGGGAAAAAGTAGATAACAGAATATTTATACAACCAGAAGAAGACAATAAAGTCAAATCTCCTACATCAAAAGCCTCCAAGAAAAATAAGAATTGGTCATAGGCCATGGAACAGCTCAAAAAGGATTTTGAAAATTAAGTAAGAGAAGTAGATGAAAAATTGGAAAGAGAAATGTGAGTGATGCAAGAAAATCAAGAAAAATGTATCAACAACTTGCTAAAGCAGACACCAAAAATATTGAAGAAAATTAACACCTTAAAAAATAGACTAACCCAAATGGCAAAAGAGGTCGAAAAAGACAATGAGGAGAAGAATATCTTAATAAGAAGAATTGTCCAAATGCAAAAGGAAGTCCAAAATTTCACTGAAAAAATAATTCCCTTCAAAATTATAATGGAGCAAATGGAAGCTAATGACTTCATGAAAAATCAAGAAATTATAAAATAAATCCAAAAGAATGAAAAACTAAAAGAAAATGTGAAATATATCATTGGAAAAAATAACTGACATGGAAAATAGATCCAAGAAAGAAAATTTTTAAATTATTGAGCTACCTGAAAGCCATCTTCAAAAAAAGAGGCCAGACCTCATCTTTCAAGAAATTATCAAGGAAACAGAGGGGAAAATAGAAATGGAAAGAATCGACAGATCATCTTTTGAAAGAGATCCCAAAAGGAAAACTCCTAGTAATATTGTAGTCAAATTCCATAGTTCCCAGGTCAAGGAGAAAACATTACAAGCAGACAGAAAAAAAAAACAGTTTAAATATTGCAAAAACACAATCAGTATAACACAAGATTTAGCAGCTGCTACATTAAGGAATCAGAGGGATTGGAATAAAATATTCTGGAGGTCTATACCTCGTTTAGGCAATGGGGTACAGAAATCTATCTTGCCTTATAAGAAAATTACTTTAATTGGATTTTGCTTTAGGAGAGAATAACATATACACTCAACTGGGTATGAAAATCCATCGTGCCCTCTATGAAAGTTGGTGGGAAAGTGATAAAAGTGAGGGCACGTTAGAAAGAAGGGTAAATGAGAGGAGGGAGCAATCAGAAGCCAACACTTTTGAGGAGGGACAGGTCAAAGGAGAGAATAGAATAAATGAGGACTGGTATAGGATGGAGAGAAATAGAGTTAGTCTTCCACAAAATGACTAGTATGGAATTACATTGCATGACTACACATGTGGAGCCTATATCAAATTGCTTGCCTTCTCAAAAGGGGTGGGTGGGAATGGAGGAAAGTAGAGAATGTGGAATTCAAAATTTTAAAAGCAAATGTTAAAAATTATTTTTACATGTGCCTGGGGAAAGAAACATTCATTCAATGGGGTATAGAAATCTATCTTGCCCTATAAGAAAATAGAGGGGAAGGGGATAAGAGAAGAGAGGGTGTGTATGATAGAAGGGAGGGCAGATTAGGAGAAGGGGTAGTCAGAATGCACATGGGGGGGAGTGGAGAGATGGGAAGAAAATTTGCAACTCAAAATCTTGTGTAAGTGAATGTTGAAAATTAAAAATTAATTAATCAATAGAAAAAAGAGTTCAGGTGCCATCTTCATCATTAAAGCCTTTTTAGAGTCCTTCAGATAAAAGTGATGCCTTCTTCTCAAATTTTCTTGAAGAACTTTTTTCCTCAAACATTCTTTATTCTAAACCAATGGTGTCATTCGATAGACTATGCTTATTTATGTTTATGCCTGATTTCCCCACGGTCTTGTAAATTTCTTGAAGGCAGGAACTATTAATTTTTTATCTTAGTATATCCCCATTTCCTTGAATATGACAAATGCTTAATAAATATTTGTTGAAATTGTTTTTTTTTATTCAAACATGAACTAGATAGATATCTGGGATTCAAAGTTAGTTCTTTAACTATACTTAACACCCTTTCCATGACATAAATACTTTTTTCATAAAACTAAAGTATCATAGGATCATAGATGTAAAGCAGGAAGGGAACCTATCTATGTTTATTTGTTCCAATATATCATATTATAGACAAACTAACAGCCCCAAACTATCTAAGGTCACACAAGTAGAAAGTATCAGAAGTGATATTTGAATCAGCTTTCAACTTCAAGTCAATTTTTTCACTATGTTAGAAATTAAAACTGACACATATTTAAGCAATACAGGGAGCCCTATCTGTAGTGTGAATAAAATTGAACAGAGCCTGGTCATATAAATATGGGTTGGAGGAGCATTCCCTTTGGCCTTTTCCAATAGGGAACCTAGTATTCCCATAAATTTATTATTTTTTAGATTTTAATCTGAATTCCATTTCTGACTTCTACTATTGATAACAATTTGACTTAGAGCTAGAAGAACAAGATAGAATTTATTTTTTTAAAGCATTTGGGGTTAAGTAACTTGCTCAAGGTTACATGGCCAGTTTTTTTTTTGTGTAGGTGTTAAGTATCTGAGGCTGGAAGCAATCCTGGGTCTCCCAACTCTGGGGCCATCACTCTTACTCACTGTGCCACCTAGTCACCCTAGCACTAGATACAATTTACTTAGAGCTAGAAGAAACCTCAGAGTCCCAGTCATGAATTTAGTATTGGACAAGTAATTTTGTTTCTCTGTGTTTTAGTTTTCCTTCATCTACTAAGATGTCATAGAATAATCTTTATAAATGGCCACATCTGAGTTAATACAACAATTTAATATTCTTTAAGAGCCCATTATGTACCAAGAATTATTCAAGGCACTGAAAAGTATATCAAGAAAATAAGCAGCTCATTCTGCCTTCCAAGAAATTCAGACTTTAATGGGGGAAATCAAACCAATAATACAAATGTAAGACAACATAGGAACATATCAAGGAAGGTAAACATTGAAGGCTATGACAGCTCTGAAAATGAAAAAGCAGAAAGAATAAGATTAATAAAACCAAGAGCACAGAAACACGTAGTGGATTCTAATGTAGTATGAGTCAAGAAGTGATAGAATTACTGGCCAGTTGAAGAAGTCCAAGAGACATCTGCATTGTTATTTGGAGAAATGGGTATCTAAGATTGGTATATGTCAGAAAAATCAATTAATTCAGAAGGACCAAATGGACAATTTAGACAAATAATTATGGAGTTTGTAGCCAACACCACACAGAATAGGTTATGTTACCAACACTTTAAATAAGTTATTTAACTTCTTAGTACCTTAAGCAATCAGTTCTCAAATGTTCTGGTCTTGGAGACACTTCACACTCTTAAAAATTATTGAGGACTCTAAAGAGTTTTATATGTGGTTTATATCTATAGATATTTATGGTGATGAAAAGTTAAAATGACACATTTTTAAGAAATGAGTGGAGTTTAATCTGTAATGTAAGGGCTGGGAATGTCAACCTATTTTGAAAGAGTATTCTCATTGGTCCTTCCCATAAAGGAAGGTAGTATTTTCATAAACCCATACTCTAGATATGTCTATTACCCACACGCATGAAATCACAGATCTCTGAATCACAGAAGCATGAGTGTTCATTAAATTCATGATTTCAAAACAACTGAGTGTCATTGAACAAAGTCTTACTTAATTTTTAAAACATCAGATGAGGATACAGTTTAGGGCTGCCATTAAGACCTTCTTTACAGTTGAATGGAAGGAATAAGAAAGAGCAATCATGAAGACAATCCAAGATAAGCATATTCTGAAATTAAATTTTAAAATTTATCCTAATGATAAAAAGACAGGTAACTATCACCATGGGAAAGCAGTGTTAGAGTCTTTGGTCAAGCCAAATGCTTTTATTTTTTATTTATTTTTTTTTTAGAAGTAGAGGGAAGGGGATAAAATAATACTTTAACCTTCTGTTTATATTACCTCAACTAAAAAACTTTTTTCTAGTAGCACCTTCCAAATTGGACCCAGATATAAGCAGTACTGTATATATTATTGTCCCCTAAAGACAGTCTGAATGTAAATTGGCTAAAATATAGGACTCTCAGTATAACTTTTGGGTTACTAATAAAATTCATGGTGCTTAAATTGCTCCCTTCTAATGCATATTTTACAAGCCTCAGAGGAAACCAGAATGTTCTGTAACTTGTGGGTTTTTTTTTTCCTTTTCCTCATTACTGGGTTTGGTGCACTTTAAAATTCTCTAAGATGCATTAAATACTTTGTTCAGTCCTTTAAAAGACCCTTACCAGAGAGAAGTTTCAAAGTAGAATAAAAATTCCAATCTTTGGTTCAGTCCAGAGGTGATGGTGTCCAGAAACCCTATCCCTATTTAAATATGGAGAAACTAAAGAAAATAAAAGGCTACTGATTGAACCAAGTATCCCATGGTTATGTCATTTGCTTCCATGATTTGAAGAATAATACCTTTTACCTACATAACTAATCTACTTTTTATGCTGTTTAAGTTGTTTTCCAGTAATGATGATGTGTTCATTATGACTAATCTACATGTACATTCCCGGCCTCTTTACAACTAATAACTAAGTGATAACTCTACATTACCATTTGACAGGAGAGATTAAAGTATGTGGGTTTTTTTTTTTTGGAAGTAAAGCTTATCATGGCTCATTGAGGTATGGGAGAAGAAAGGGAAACAACTTATGACAATTAAATAGCATGAAACAAACTGGGCCATACTGGGAATAAGCTTTTGGATCTCATTGTCACTATAGCTTTATTCCATTAAGTTATTTACCATATTCTAAGAGAGAAACACAATGAAGACAAAGCAAAAGGGTAGAATAAACGTTTCGGGGTATCTCAACTTGAGGAGCTTTACTTGGGATATGTGATTTTTAAAAATCTCTATTTCAATAGAAGTGGTTTTCTTTATAATGATATTATTCTATTTTATGCATTTAAAAATTATTTTGAGGAAAGTCTATAGGGGTTACTATACTGCCCAAGTGGGGCCAATGTAACAAACAAAAAAGATTGAGAAACTCTGGTCTAGTACAAAAGTACTTAACCTGGGTGTGGGGTGGGAGGTGGATAGTCTAGGGGGTCCAATTATGTGCATGGGAAAAAATACATTTTTGTTTTCACTAACTTCTAACTGAAATTTAGCATTTCCTTTAATTATAATAAGTTTGAGAAGTGATTTATAGACTTCACAAGACTGTCAAATGGACCCATGACACACAAAAGGGTAAGAAGGCCTCATCTAGAGCCTTACTCTCCATGTAGAAATGTGTTGGTAGTTCCATTTATAATGTCCATGAATGAAACTGAGCTTCCAGTATTATAATAGAAAATGAATAAAAACAAAACAAACAAACAAAAAAAAAACTTCAGGTATTCTGGAGGAACAATCAGAAGTTAGATACTGAATCTTTTCATAGAACATATGATTAAAGAGATATGAATGAGAAGCTGAGAATCATCACTTTCATATGGTTATGATCTTCCCCACTATTTTATTCACATTAAAATGGATTGTTTATGGGGGACTAGATGGGGATGGGATGAGGACTTCTTTTCTCCTAAGGTTTAAACATTAGAAACTAATACCAGTCACTTTCTATCAAGTTTTAGATACAGTCTTGCTTTGAGCAGACATACTAGATGACCTCTCAAGGTCTCTTCCAGTTTTATGACAAAACCTCCCAATAGTAGAAGGTGCACTTTGAAATATATTAATCATTTAGGTTTAACAACCTTGGCTTCATCTCTTTGTTTCAAAGAACCACAGCTTCTCATTCTTTCCTATGCCTGATGCTACTGTAGAGTTATCACTTAATTATTAATTTTATAGCTCTGCTACTCTTATCTCGATTGTAATTGAACAGGAGTCCCACTGCTTTAGTTCTCGGATGTACGTTTGGCTTAAGAAAAAAAAAAAGTAATCAAAGTTGAGACCCAGGCATTTGCATGCAATGTATATGAAATTACTTATTTCATCCGCATTAATGCTAAATGAATTCTTCCCGATTAACGTTGCCACAAAGAAAACCGTCTGAAGTAATAATAATTGACCTGTTACGTTAAAAAGGGGATTCCAAATGTATCTCTAATCCTCTTAACTAAAACAAAATTCCTGCTGCTTCTCTCCCTATTGCAAGAGTCTTTTGGAGTTCAGCTGGTATTCAGCTTGATGAAATGGGGTTAAAAGCTAAGCAATATTATCTCACAGCTCCTGGGGACAGCAGTTAACCCTGATACCTAATGTCAATTTTAATACATCCAGTCTTTCATTTCTAGCACTACATTTTAAGTCCAACATGAAGCATCACAAGGAGAATGAGTCTGGTGATTTCAACTCAAATTGTCTACCATCATTCCAACTTAGCTCAGCATTAGTGACAATAACTATGCATGAGCTCTTGCTGAGTTAGCCTCCCCCAAATAAGGACCTTTCCCAAGATTAAGGTCATTGGTTTACTAGTTTGAAGCAAATGTAGGGGTACAGGAGAGGGAGGTATATGTTTTGGAACTGAGGTCCCTGCATGATATCCTGCAAGTAACCAAGTCTTTTTTTTTTCTTCCTTAACTTCCTTTTTGTCCCTGTGACCTCACCCTGTGATTTCATTAGAATAAGAAATTCTATAAAACAATGCAGATAAGCAACTTTTGTATATAATTTTAGAGAGCTACCTGAAGCTTAGTAGAAGCCTTATTCATAATCAATAAACTATGATGCATCAGAAGCAGAATATGAAAGGGAGGCCTTCCTGATTCCAAGGTCTTGGCTAGGTTAGAGAAATGAAGGATTGCAACATTTAACCTGACTCATGTGGCAGAGAGGATTCCTAGAATAGAAGATCACTACCCCCAAAAAGAGAAAAGCGTGTAATGTGTGTGTGTGTGTGTGTGTGTGTGTGAGTGAGAGAGAGACATAGAGACAGAGAGAAAGACAGAGAAAGAGAAAGAAAGATGTATCTTGGAAGGGAGTGGGAATTTGAGAAATTTCCATCTTTCTGGACAAACACTGTGGATTATGAGTCTGACTTCCCAAGTGGAAACAGAAAAGCCACATTCAGCTAAAATACACTCTAAGTGTGTGCTGGCATCTGAGTCACCAACAAAAATCTCTTTCAAAGTTGTGAGCTTGAGCTCAGCTGGGGTCAGAGTTTGTGTTTTGTTTAGAAATGAGTTGTTTTGCCCACTACAAATAGAGAACAGCAAAGTCATTTCCTGCAAGTCACCACATATTGGTTTATTACACCTCCCAAAGAAGAAAACAGAGTTGTATCTATTAATCTTGTACATCAGCTACAATTTAAGCAGCAGTCAAGACTAGAACTTGTGTTCCTATCGTATAGGCAAACTTAAAATGAATTAAAAGCACTATTTTAAGATACCAGAACAGGCTGATATAAGATTGAAATGATGGAAAGAGTTCACCAAACTTAGAGCTCTTGCTTTCAGGGCACCTGACATATATTTTTTCAAAGCTACCCAGGCCATTATTAAATGACATGAAAGGTGTTTACAGCTTCCAAAGTCAGCCTACCAGAATATTGCTTTTTTCCCCTCTGAGCTACACAGTCTTTTAAATGGCACTTTCTATAAATGCTAGATCTTTTCTAATAGGAGGCAATGCTGTGATCTCAGAAAAAGTCTCACATATTGTGACAAATCTTTGGGCCTCTGGGCTGTTTGTCTATTGCTGAACTTGGAGTGTGTGCCTTTCTGTGTCTGTCTCTCCCTCTGTGTGGAGCTCATCTTTTGTAACAGGAAAGAAAACATGAAAATAGATATTTTGTTCATTTATCAAAAAGCTAGGAAAGAGACACAATCAACCTCATTTAAAAAAAAGAAAAAGAAAAGAAAGGTGAAGGCCATTTTGAGTAGACTCAGTCCATGGGGTCTTACTGAATACCCACAAATGGAGATAAATCGGTCCTGTACTACCATTCCCCTCAGCTAATTCCCAGGAAAGAATTGGTTTTAGGTAAGAAGTAACTCTTTCCAAAGGTCATACTAAGCATAAAAAGAAAGATCCCTTATTTTAAGCAAGGTACTGCCATTAAAGATATATTTCATTTCATTCAATCATTCAATCAATTATTTGTTAACCTCTTATACATGCATGGTACTGTGCTGATCCTTATGACTATTGAAGTACAATGGAAGCAGGGAAGCCATTATGCAAAATAAATAAAGGATTGTGGACCCCTGAAAGAATTTGCCATGAAATAAGGGACATGTTAGATATGCAAAATGGTATCAGATAGCCATATATGGATTATTGCATTACGTGAAATGACAAATATGAGGAATTTACCAAGCATGGGACAATTTAATAAATATCTAACGTGTATAGAATTTACTGTTTGTCAGGTACTGTGGTAAGTACTTTATAAATATTGTTTCATTTAATCCTCACAACAGCACTGGGAGGGAGGTGATCTTATAATCCTCATTTTACAGATGAATAAAGGAGGGCAGGCTTAGGTTAAATGGCTTGCCAGGATCACACAACTAAGTAAAAGTGAGTTCAAATTTGAACTCAGGTTTTCCTGAATCCAAGGCCAGTGGTCACTGTGCCACCTAGCTGTCCCACACACAACTTGAACAATGGATGCAAAATCACAAAAACAATATACATATTCACTACAAAATATGTTAACAAAAGGAACTGAGATGAACTTTGATTAATTGTAATGACCAGAGAACAGATAAATCAAATATACTTCTCTAAGGAGAAAATTGAGAGACTGTAGCTGGTGGAAAGCTACATAAATTTGTCATTAGGTTTTGATAAATTGTGTTTTCTTTGTTAAAAGGGAATACTCAAGGGTTAGTATACCTGAAAATGACTGCTACAAAAAAAAGAGAAAACAATAGAAAAAATTTTAAAGAAAAAAGTAGCATACAATGTGTGTCATAAATAAATCACAAAGTTGTATTGGGAAGCAATAAGAGACAGAGATAATCTAAGTTAGCAGTGATAAGGGGAAATTTTTCATAGAGGTTGAAAATATGAAATCAAATGAGCTGGGTCTTAAAGGATGGGTAGAAAGGTGGAGATGAGTCAGCAGAATTCACACTACAAGTAAGTGAAATGGCATGAGAAAAGGTATGGTGGAGGAGAAGGAAGGAAACAACATTTATTAAGCACCTAATACATGCCAGGAATAGCAGCTAGGTGGCATAGTGGATAAATGTCTATCCTGGAGTTAGGAAGAATTGAGTTCAAATTCAACCACAGATTCTTAATAAGTCCCTTAACCCTGTTAGGCTCAATTTCCTCATCTGTAAAATGAGCTGGAGAAGGAAATGGCAGACCAGTACAGTATCTCTGCCAAGAAACTCCAAATGGGGTCACAAAGAGTCAGACACAACTGAAAAAACTGAATAAATGTGCCAGTCACTGATCTATGTGCTTATAAAAAATATTGTCTCATTTGATCTTTTTTCATTTGATCCTCATAACAATTACACTGGGAGGTAGATGCTTTCATGATCTCCATTTTACAGTTGGGAAAAAAACTAAGGTAGAAAAATGTTAAGTGACTTGCCTAAGAACATACAGTTAGTAAGTGTATGAAGATACAATTGGGGAATAAGAAACACAATTACCTAGAGTGAATATGTGTAGGGTGTAGAAAGGATAGTATTGAGGTAGAAGTGACTGGAGATGTTTATAAAAATATGATTTTGATTATAGCTGGTCACTACTTTAAAAGTATATGGGCCCACTATAATGCCCAGCTAAGAGCAACCAAATGACTGCCAAATATTATTTGTATAACAAGGAAGTAAAACAATCAACATTTTTCACCAGTATCATTTCAGGTATCATTTATCCAAATCACACTGCAATGCAGAAATTTGAAAACTACTTAGCTCTGTCTCCCTAATCAAGTTGGCTCTTTGAGTTGGTTTCATTGTATGTAAATAAGCAGAAACATTCCCTTCTAAATAGCTGCCAGGGATCAACCTTCATTGATCTCTGAAAGGTTCTCAGATCCAACTGTGTAAACTCAGCTGCAGGGAAGGACTGATACAAAGCAAACTAAATACCCAAGGGCTAAATTAGGCTGTGAGTGAATAGAATTGCTGACCTTGACCTGACCTTAAAATTGTAGAAGACCTCATATCTTGTCCTCTTGTTCAAAGGGAATAAAAAATACTATTTCTAATGCTTCTTTATCTATTTCCTAAAATGGTAGCATGATAGGATAAAAGGAACACTAGTTGAAAAGCAGACATTATAGGTTTAAATGCCTACTCTAATATTTACTTCACATATGACCTTGGGTAAGTACATTGAACCTCAATTTCTTCATCCATAAAATGAGGAAATTGTAGTAGATGATGTCTAAGGTCCTGATCCACTCTCTCCTTCAATCTATGGAGATAGACAATAGGGTAATATCAAGCACTTTGAATATGGTGTCCTTTTGCATTTTTCCTAATTAATGTTGCATTCTGAATGCTGAATAATTATAAGTAGCAAAGCTGTAGACTGTGGAATTGTGCATCACAAGAATGAGATAGGATTTTATATATATATATATATATATACATATATATATATGTATATATAATACCCAGCTAAAATGAGATTATTAAACTAGGCATATCTTCTATCTTTAAAATTATTTGATCCTAGGATCTCAAATTAGACTAGCCTATATCATTCAGTAAAAAAAATATACCATCCTCTTTAGCCAGAGAAGCTAGGTTCAATTCTCACCCTCTGAAGCTTCTTTCCTATGTAGTTCATCTCTCTTAGACTCAGTCTGTATAGTCACAAAATGGGTATTGAACTATGGTATCTTTTAAATAATAATATACTTTTATATTATGTAATATATATATATATGTGTGTGCGTGTGTGTGTGTGTGTGTGTGTGTATAGTAAAAATCTCTGTGCAGTTTTAAGCTATTAAAGTTTATATTGGATATCAGGCACACACATACAATGTTCCAAAAGTCTTAGTAGAATTTAAGCCATTAAAATTTAAATTAGAAATATAATATGGGGGTGGCTAGGTGGCACAGTGAGTAAGAGCTTCAGCCCTGGAGTCAGGAGTACCCGGGATCAGTTCTGGCCTCATATACTTAACACTCACACCAAATAACTGGTTGTGTAACCTTTGGCAAGTTACTTAATCCCAATTGCTTAAAAATATATATATATATATAATAAAAGAAGGAAAGAGGGGGAGGGAGAAAGAAAGAGAGAGAGAGAGAGAGAGAGAGAGAGAGAGAGAGAAGATATGCCAAAAATCTTAGTGGAATTTTAAACTTTAGTAGATTAAAGACTTTGGATTCTCCTTATATCAGTACAAATATGCATTGTGTGGGTGTGGGTGTGGGCATGTGTTTTGTACATGAAAACAACACACATGTATATATGTATGTTATATTTGTATGTCTACATATACACTCACACACATGTGTGTATATAAGATCATAGATATAAAACTAGAAAGGATTACATGGACTAGCTAGTCTAATCCTGAGTTCTCTTGTTTTATACCTAAGAAAAATGAGGCTCATCCGGGCTCAGATACTTAGCACCACAGCCAGAAATAACTGGCCGTGTACCCTTGAGCAAGTTACTTAACCCCAATTGCTCAAAAAAAAAAAAATCTCAGACTTTGGGGCGGCCAGGTAGTACAGTGAGTAAGAGCACTGGGTCCAGTGTCAGGATGACCCGGGGATCAAATCCCAGGCTCAGACACTTAGCACCCACCCAGAAACACCTGGCCCTGTAACCTTGAGCAAGTTACTTAACCTCAATTGCTTTAAAAAAAAATGAGGCTCAGAGAGATTGTGTGACTTACTCAAAGTCATATAAGAAGTTGGCATTTGTTGTTCATTTCCAAAAGCAACCAATCACCTCACAATGTGATGGGTGATGTCTTGATTTGCACATGAATTCAGTTTGAGGCAGAGTTACACAAAGCCATTAATCTCACTCTCCCTTCAAGAGTCATCCAAGTCCAGTGTCAAGACAAAATTCAAGATGGTGATAGCCAGGAATGCAGAGATCTTGGTGTCTCTGGTGTCTGACTAAGCCCAAAGTACTTCATAGACTCTGACTTAGCCACCTTCATGGCTGTTGGAACAAACTGTTCTCATCTGCTCATTTCATTGAGGAAACACTTCACCTACATCTTGTAGACACCCCCGAGTCACCTTGGGTTTGAGACCTACTGGTTACTTCAACCTGCTTAGCCCTTCTTCTGAAATAGTTTTTTTCGGGGGTGTGACCAATGAACACACTACAGATTAGAGGAGCCACACATAAAAGTTGGGTACCAGGTAGACACCAAAGGTAGATGAGAAAACCTGAAAAGGGCTCAGCAAGCCCTCACACCAGCGGTGCTCATCTTCCCTCCATACCTCAATAAACCCAAGACCATTACAGGGATGATTGCTGTTAATGTTTTATTCATTTTCTCTATTGATAATCTGTGGTCACACAAGAGGTGGAAATTGAACCTAGGTTCTCCAGCTAGAGTACAGTGATATTTTCAATGCACCATATTCATTAATTAAATCTTGGATACTAGGATCAAATAATTTTTAAGACAGAAGAGATGCCTGCTTCAAACATCTCATTTTTTTTTGCAGTTTACTTGTGAGGACTAATTATTTATCAGCTTAAGTGAGGCCCAAATCCTTTACTACAAGGGTCAATATATAAAAATATTGACTGATCCTGAGTTCCTACTATCAAATACAAGATAAATAAGTCAGGCAACCTCAGTATCACTAACTGATAGATTCTTTTCTATAATGAAGGCAGGTAAACTTTATCAAATGAACACATTATAGATACATAAACAGAACTGGTTAAGAAATAATTAATTGTCCTATGTTGGAAACATTAGTAGCTCCTTTTTTTCGTTCTTAGTTTTCACTTATTGAAAAGAAATGCATAATTGGTATTTAGATAAAACACTGATAAACTATCAATTTATGAAATTTTTTTAACTTTGAACTCAACTTAAGCAGGGATTCAGACAGAGGCAGAGAGATTATTAAAGAGTTGAAAAACATATATAGATGGAAAAGCTGAAAGAATTTGAGTTATTTAATACTTCAAGAAAGAAGGCTAGAAGAATAAACGGTATAAACTAAAGGATCAGATAGCTAAAGAATGATTATGTTGAAAATGGTTGTTGACTTGTTTTTTTAACATTTCTGATAAATGGAGGCCCAGAGGAAATGGGTCAAAACGGAAGCTAAATAAAACATAAGGCACATATTCTTGATTTTAAGGGTTTGATGACATTTATAATAGGAAAGACAGTGTAATATCTGGAAACCTTTCAAAACAGGAAGTTAAAAGGGGTCATGAGAAACCAGGTGGTCCAGATATCTGAATTCAGAGAAATGAATATCTCATTTATTCAGAACGCTATTCTTATAAAATTCATTGCATTTTGTTCTGTCTTCTACAGACATAGAGAATATACTCAGCACCCTCCTTATGAAAATATTTCATACACCTGAAGACCTTCTACCAAAGTCCTATTTGATGCCTCACCAGTGCTATGAATGGGAATCTGGGCTCTCAAAGGCTACGCAGGGAAGCTAAGCTCTACTAGGGGTCTTCGAGTGCCGGGCTAGCAGCACTTTGTCTTCCAAGGACAAGCCTATAAACATTTTGAGGGACTGGTCACCAAAAGAAGAAATAGTATTTATCCAACCATCAACCATTCATTCATTCATTCATCCATGAATTCATCTATGTCACAGCAACCCATACAGAGATTAGGATACACTGTGATGTCTAGCACAGTTGAGACAATATGGAATAGTGAAAAATACAAAGAAAAATAACCCTTGTTCAATCCTAACTCTATGATTATACATATATATACATACACATATGTATATATGTGTGCATGTGTGTATATGTACGTATATGTATATATAAACAAAAAGCAAGTCTTTTGAGATCTCTGAATTTCAGTTTCCTTCACATATTTGTGAGTACAGAAAAGTGAAACAATCCCTGATTTTAAGGATCTTTCATTTTATTTGGGGAGATAATCTGTATATAACAAATGCATGTAAAATATTTATAGTAGGCAACAGGAAGGGCACTAGTATCTGCAAGAATCAAAGTATTTTGAATGTCATTTCTATCATTTAGCATTAGCCATTCCCTCTTGATTTAATAGCATCTTAAAACATTATTGATAATTATAATTCTAAAGCATTCTGCAGTTTATGAATGCTTTATTTATATGCATATATTGTTTCATCACAGAAATCCTATATATGACAGTAATGTATTACTTTCTTCTTTTTAGAGAGGAAGAAATTGAGTCTTTGAGGACTAATGTGAAGGTTCAAGTCTTAAACTCAAGTAAGTGGAAGAGCTGGCATTTAAGTCTAACTCTCCTAGATTTCATGACTACAGATTTATTCCTACTTGAGGATTTTCATGCCAAAAAGTAGTACATGGAATAAATTACTACTCAGCTCTGGTAGCTCTGACTTACCTACTCTAATTATATAAACAGGTTGCAACCCTGGATCAGTAAAGAAAGTGGTGACCTATCACTTGATAAACAATGGCATTGCCTGCAGTTATTTTTACTTAGTATTCAGCTACCATTATGGGTTTTCAACAATTGAGAATTTGTAATGAAATGGCATTTTTAGTACTTTATCATACCCTATCACTTGGGACACATATAGCAACTTTACAGATGGATTTTAAAAATCCATCACCATGAATAATTTTTCTTTTATCATTTACTATCATAGCAAGACTTCTTAGGTTGCCCAGTGATCATCTGTAGCCTAAGGACCAATGCCAGTGCTATGGTTTCTAGCCTTAATTTTTACTAAAACATATTTGCCAGCATTCAAGTTGCCTTTAGATCTGCATTATTTGTTTCAAATCCTTGACCTGCGGTCTCATTTCCTTGATTTTTTTCTTCCTCTTGTATATATATATATATATAGACTTCTCCAAGACTTAGGCCAGTCTTCCGTTGTTTGTACTTTATTTTCTCTACCTTGAGAGCTCACAGGTAACTCCAGAATATTCCTTGCTAATCCTGAATCTCTATATAGGTTACAACTACTCATAAGCCAATGAGATCATTCCATTTTGATTCTCCAACTATCCCTGAAATTGCGATGTTCCAAATTCAACTCATTAGGTTCCTCCCACGTCCTCCTTAAAGTTTTCTTTTATTAGTCAAAACCACACCATTCTTTCAATCATCTTGATGTAATTTCATTGGAGTTACAATTTATTTCTACCTCTTCCAAATGCTTTCTACCGAAATTCTTACCAAATCCTCCTTATTTTATCTTATTCTAGTCTTAAATTTCTCCTCTCTCCATTTCCCCTTTTTGTAAATGCTTGTTAATTCAAATCAACTCAATGAACTCTTTAACCTAGCATCCTTATCACCTCCTGGATTGACTTTGATTATACTAATGCCCCCCTAATTGAGCTCCTTGATTCAAAGTCTCTCCCCTGGCCATGACACTCTTTCTGAATGATAAAATTTCCACAATGTCAAGGTCTTCTTTCTACTATTTCAAAACTTTTCATAATATGCTCCCTAAAATTTTCTGCCATTACTTTCCAACCCACTCTATTACAATAATTTTAATCTATCTCATCATTGGTTCCTAAGTATGATATGCTCATTTCTGTTTCTTAATCTTTACTCATGTCATCATTGATTTTGACACACACTCATACTCCTATTGCATTTAGCACTTTCTCAGCTGTTATAGCCTCTCCAGTGCTCTCTGTCTATCCAAATCCTACTTTTTCTTCAAGTACTTATATATTTTTTCTTTATGAAACAGTACATAGAAAACTCAAAGAACCTTGGATTTTCTATTTCCTGATGAATCATGGCATGTACCATAAACAAAAATTTAACAAATAGATTATATTCCATCTTCTGCTACCTTAATTTTCTCTGTTAGTCCTTTTTTTCCCAGTTAGATTGTAAGCACCTTGACACCAGAGATTATGACATATATAATTTGCATATGCGTGTGTCTTCCACAGTACCTAACCAAAATACGATAATACTAAAGAAATTTTATTTTTTTAATAAATTTATTCTTCTTGGCTAACATAAATCATAGAGGAAATGGATGAACTGAAAGCCAGACCAGTATTATCAAATAGTAGGAAAGAATGCATTTTGAAAATTCACTTACTCAGGAGCAATAGGAAGTGACATTTGATTTTAAACAGTACCCTTTCTCATCATCTCAACTACCATGCTTCCCCCATTACTCTTACTAACATCTTATCTTCTGTTTCGTAATTTTTTCCAAGGGGGGGATAATGCTGCTAAACACTAACCAGTATCAAAACAGGTAGATAGCTTAAAAGAGGACACAAAATTCCCTCACCCTCACAAGCTCAGGTATTCTAATAGGATGAAAAACTAGAAGAGTAATCAGAGATCATCCAGTTCAACATCCTCACATTACAGAACACAAATATGAGGTCAAGAACTAATAATAGCAACAACAACGAGTAGGAATAAAAACTGTTATTTATATAGCACTTACTATGTGCTAGGTATTGTGCTAAATGCTTTACAATTATTATCTCATTTGATGCTCAAAACAACTGGTAAGGGGGTAGGTGTTATTATTATCACAATTCTGTGGATGAGGAAACTGAGGCAGAGTTAAGTGACTTGCTCAGGGTCACACAGCCAGTTGTGCCTCAGGCCTTCCTGACTCCAGGTCTGGTGTTCCCAATCCCTTAAAGATAGCTAGTTACAGAGTGGGATCCATAGATTCTGGGCTTCTAGAAAAAATATCCTACCTATTATCAAACATATGCTTTAGATTCTAGGGTTGGAGTGGGGAACCTGTGACCTCCAGGCTGTGAAGTTTAGATTCAGGCAAAGGGCCACACATAATGACCTAGAAGTTCACATGTAGCCTAGAGGCCACAGGTTCCCCACCCCTGCTCTGGAGTATAGGAGTAGAGAGGGTAGGGATATTTTTAGTCATTATCTATGTTCATCAAAAACTTCAAGGATATTAGTTTCTAGATTCTAGACTTCTACCACAATTGCCTTTCTAACTCTTCTAAGAATAACAATTACATTTGTATAGGGTTTTACAGTTTTCAAAGTGCTTTTCTCCTAACAGTCTTATGAGGCAGCCATTATAAACACTGCTATCCACATTTCACAGAACAGAAAATTGAGTCTCTGACAGATAAAGTCGCCTGCCTAGCAAAAAAGGTTCATAGGTAAATGAAGTAAGATTTTGAATGTAAGTCCCCTGACTCTAAATCCAGCATGTTTTGTATTATCCTTGAATGGTCTTATTCTACTGTACTCAATTTAATAATGTATATAGGTCAAATTTTAGCTACACTAGAGTTTCATATTGCAATAGTTGCTAACTTAAATGTTGCTAATCCAAAATATTATACTGTACATTATTACTTAGAACCACAAAGTTGTCAACAGTACGTAGGAAAAAAAATGAGTTTTGTTCTACTTCTCATCTAGTATTAACACTAGCATAAAATGATATGGGACTCCGGGGAATGGTCTAATGGGAGAAGAGACCTTGGGAGACATCTGGGTTAGAGGGAAGTCAAACAAGGTTATATGCAGTTAAAGGACCCCAGCAGTTGATCTTAACCTTGCATAAATGATTACAAAAGTTCTGAGATTCAGCAAGTCAGGTTATGAATGTGAAAGAAAAAGTATAAAGTCCTTTTAAATTCTAACCATACAGGGTGAATACTTATGACTAAATTTTATTATGTACATAAAAAGAAAGGATTTCAAGGTCCTGCAAGTAACCCAATATGTATATTTGTTGTGTTCTTTTTCTTTTTGGATGATTTTCTATATAAAACATATATAACTAAAGATGCATGTTTGGTACATTATTAGTTGTATTTTATGAAATTATTTTTTTAACTTTTTAAAAATTAAGAGTTGTCCATCCTTCTTGGAGAGCTCACCATAAAATGACAAAAGTAGTGTGGTTTAGTTGTAAGGACCTTAGATTTGGAATCAGAAGACCTGAATTCATATATGTTGACTCCAATGTTCATGGGCCATGACATCCTGAGAAAATAACTTCTGATATCTGAGCTTTGATTTCCACATCGGTAAAATAAGTATACTCTATATTAGGTTATTTATTTTCACAGTGGCCCATGTAACACAGATAAGTCCTTCTCACATTTAAGACAAGATAAATAAGAAAGGATAGAAGGAAGGGAGGAAGGAAGGAAGGGAGGAAGGGAGGAAGGAAGGAAGGAAGGAGGGGAGGGAGGGAGGGAAGGAGGGAGAGAAGGAGGGAGAGAGAAAAGAAGGGAGGAAGGAAGGAAGCCTGAGAGACAGAATTTCTAGGTAATTAATAATCAATCTATTTATTAGACTAGCTAATAATCAATAAATTAATGGTCACTGGTTTCCCTTGGTAACCAAAGATGAACTACAGAGATTATCATGTGCTTAAATAGCTTTGGAAAGGTAAGTGCCTCCAGCAGACAGAGATCAACCCTCATTGGTAAACAGTCAATGAAGGGGTGGATGAGGAGGTGAGCTGCAAGTCTTCAGCTCCTCCTACTGAGGATATGACTGGATGAAACTCATCTGCCTCTGGCTATCAGGGAACATTCCCTGAGGATTATTAGGACTATCCCAACATCAACCCTGCCCTTCAGAGACTGATCTGCAAGAACTGGACTTTGAATGTGGCAGTAAAAAAAAGGAAAAAAACCCTGGATATTGAGATTAATAATTGGTTATTAATAATCATTTCTCTCAGAAGAAAGATCAAGGATAATGAAATATAATATTAATTTAGTTCCAAATTATTCAGTATAAATTGAAAGTGATGAAGAAGTTAAGAGAAATAATCAATAAGAATCAGAGGAAGTATAATAGAGGAAGTGAGACTTTATTAAGCTTTTGAAGGTTATTCATCTGAGGGGCAAGTCATTACATTCATTTTACTGGCCAATTAGATTGAGTGCTATGATAGCACTGGACAAGGACAAGATACAGCCACATCCCATCATCTCTAGAGGGTAGAAGGAGGTTCCTGGGGGAAATAGGTGGCAAAGCCCTTCATTTCTTGTCCCCACACATACACACACACATTCACACCTTTCTCTCTCTCTCTTTTTTTTAAGCTATTGGGGTTAAGTAACTTGCTCAAGGTTACACGGCCAGTTATTTCTGGGTGTGGTGCTGAGTGTCTGAGCCCGGATACATTCACACCTTTCAACCTCCTTATACCTTTTCTTTTCTCATATACTCTGTAAGTCAGTGATAGTTGGCCTCCTTGTTGTTTCCTTTTTTTTTTTTTTAGGTAAGAAGGCAAGGCAGTTAGGATTAAGTGACTTGCCCAAGGTAGCACAGCTATTTAAGTGTCAAGTGTCTGATGTCAGATTTTAACTCAGGTCCTCCTGACTTCAGGGCCGGTGATCTACCCACTGAACCACCTAGCTTTCCCCTCCTTGTTGTTTCTTGAACAAAATACTCCATCTCCTGACTCTAAGAATTTTCACTGGTTATCCTTTATGCCTGGAATACTCCCTCTCCTCATTTTTGCCTTCTGACTTGCCTGGTTTTCTTCATGCCTCAGCTAAAACCCCACATTCTATAGGATACCTTTCCTAATTCCCTTTAATCCCCTCTGTTGATTCTTTCTAATTTTTCCTGAATATATCTTTTTTTGTATATCGTTGTTTGCATGTTTTCTCCCTGATTAGCTATGAGAGGTCCTTTATAGAAGGGAGGGTTTTACTTTGTATCCCTAGCACTTGGCACAGTGCCTGGAAAAATAGATGGTTAAGAAGTGTTTCTTGACTGATAGTCTGTATTATTTTAATGTAGATTTATTTATTTTTCCTTCTATTTAAGTAAAGGTCCTTTTATATTTCTATGATGATATACATATGAAACCTTGCAGGGTCAATATTCAAAGCCTAATAGAAAAATATATTGGAGATACCTGAAGGTAGCATTGAATGGTATTATAATAAATGAGTGTAGCATAGTTTATTTCAAAGATGTGTATTTGGATTTAGTATCCATCCCAAATAAGGTAAGAACTTCTAGAGTCATCAAATTTCACTTTGCACCAGACCATAGACTGAAATATACTATTAGAGCAAAACATCTAATTTATTCCTCCCCACAAAAAGATAGCTAAATATTAGGATTTTTTTAATCTCAATAAATAAGTACCCAGAGAATTTCAATCAGGCTTGTCCTTGGTTCATGAGAAATATAGTTATTTTCCTTGTATGTTTCCCTATAACAATATGAATTTCATTATAGGGAATCATTGGAAAGAGTAGGAACAAATTGCTGTTTTCCATAGAACTTTCAGAAAATATTCCAATCTATTTCTAAGCTAAAGAAAAATGCAAATAAAATTTTCCTTTATGGGAACTCAGACACCCTGTGGGAAATCATCCAGGGAAGGCTCTTCAGCCTGATTCAAGGACGCTTAGGAAAGGGCCTGACAAAAAGTCTAGATAGACACTGCCTCATTTGATAAAGTCAATGGATGCCCCTTGTAGTTTTTCTTCAATGAGAGAAGATACACAAAATATATATGATAGTGGAAAAGAATACTTTCATTTGAGTTAGAATGGCAACTTTACATTTTCTTCTTTTACTACATTTATCCACAGAACTAAGTTCCAAAAATAGAAGTGTAGAACTGAAAGAAACCTTAGAGATTATCTAGTTGAGCCCTTTCATTTTATAGGTGAAGAAACTGGAAATCTGTATTTTTAAATCATGACTTTGCAATCAGAAATCTGAAGTGTTTTGTCAGCTTAAATTAAAAGAGATTCATTGAACAAATTTTCAGTTTTAACATTTTTATGGTTGTTTATCTCTTTTTTTTTAGGAACTAGATGTTGGTCAGGTGAGGTCCTCCTAATTACATACTTGTGCTTACTATTATTCTGAAAGCAAAGTGAATTTTGATTAGGTAAATTATCATTAATAACTAGTTTTATGTGTTCTGTAGTTCTGTTTTGAAAGACCCAAGGAATTCAGTGTCAGGACTGGGATGATAGATGACAGGTAAAGATAAGGAGTGAGAAATTTCTCATCAAAGGAAATAATTCTAGAATTTTCCCAACTCAGCAGTCACAAATCCTTCCATTTTCATGAAGTAAAGAAGTATTCATGTCATGGGCAAGTTACTATACACCTGATCCCCTAGTGGTTATGAGATACAGTACTATGATGACTTAGCAGTGCTGAAATGGGACTGTTGCTGTTTGGGGTACAGGGTGAATCTGCCTGGAATGAATTCAATTAATCAAACCTTCTTTCAGTCAAAGTAGCAAGGTTTATTGTAACACCAGTATGGTGGTCAAGATTCCTCGTAAATCTTCAACTCAATGAGGATGGGACTGATACTTACATCTAAAAAAGGGAAAAGGGCCAATGAAAAATTCTTGTTGGTATTAAGGGATGTTAAATAGCTTGGAGTGGGTCACCAGCAATAATGTCAGAGTCTAGATGGGAATAAGAAGGAGTAGATAGCTTGGAGTGGACCAGGTGCAGACAATGAAAGAGTTAGATAGTCTGAGAGGCACAATGAAAGGGCTATCAAAAGGATCATTGCATACGTAAGTGGACTAGGAAGGCCAGGTGCCTTGGGCTGAGGCACCAATAACCTGCACTGCTGAAATATGTGGGAAAATTCAGGGACTGGGTTTCTTTCAAAGACGTGATCTTGTTCCTTTTGGGTATTCAGGTCCCATCATCCCATCAGGATAAAATGTAAACGGCCTTTTATCTGAGGAGGTTGAAAGGAGATTTGTGGTGGGAAATAGATAACAAAAGTATATATGTATGCATGTATGTATGCATATGTATGTATAAATATATGTGTGTATACTTTAATTTAAATAAAGATCATCTTGAATTATCAAGATGTCCTATGTATGCAAATTTGATAAGTCAAGTTCATTAAATAATAGCATATATACTCAATCAGATTTTATACACTAGAAGATAACATTGAATGATGCTATACTATTAATTTAGAGTATACTCTGAGGTTCAGAGTATCAGAGATGAAAGGGACCTTAGAAGTCATCTAGTATGACCCATATTTGAAAAATAATCTCCTGGCAAAGTATATTGGAACAGGCTATCTCCATCCTTTGTTTGAAGTCCTTTGGTAAAAGGAAACCCACCTCCTCCCAGGATGGCCAATTCACATTTTGGATAGCTCTAATTGCCATGAAGATTTTCTTGATATAATGCCTAAATTTGTCATTTGGCAACTTAACTCCTTCATTGCCAGATCTGACCTCTAGGGCAATGAATACTTATTTTAGTCCTTTTCCCACATCCCAACCCTTAACACACTTGTGGATACCAATCATACTCTGCTTTCAAGTGCTTGCATCTCTTAGGCTAATCATTCCCAGTTGCTTCAAAATCTTTCCAATGTAATACAAACTTGAAGCTCTTCATTACCCAGAATGTCATCAATGGACACTCCAGCACTTCAATGTCCATCCTTGAATGGGGCACCCAAACTCATTGTAGTGCCTTAGATATAGTCTAAACAAGGTATGGAATACAAGGATTATGATTCCTTACTCCTGATGCTTCTCTTAAAGCAGCCTAAAGTCACATTAGATTTTTGACTATGACATCACATTGCTGACTCTTAAGTGGTATGTTTTATCCACAGAACTAGTCAACTAAAACTCTAGATCTTTCTGTCACACAAGCTCCTGCTTAGCCATTTAGCCAAGCACACAAACTTCATAGATAAAGAAATTGAGACCTACAGCAAGTAGGTGAAATCCCCCAATTTCTTTTCCTCAGAAGAAACCTATGTTATGTAGTATCTTTATAATTATCCCATTTCTCAAGCAAGGAAACTGAGGTCTAAAGAAGTAAATGATGTCCATTGTCATGCAGCAAGTGAGAGAAATTTTCAGGATTCTAAACATCATATTCTATTACATCAGATTAAATTGATAAATATTTCAGTGCCTATTTGATTAGGAGCATTGTAAAGGAATGAATGTAAATAAGAATTACAAAACAATATCAGAATTGAAAAGGACCTTAAAGAATATTTGATCCAATGCAGACCTAATCAAGAATACTCTCTACTATCTCTACATGAAGAGAGTAGAAAGTCTCTACTTGAAACTTGCAGTGAACAAGAACTCATTTGCCATAAAATCAGTCCACTCTACTTTTGAATACCACTATTTGCATATAGGTTTTAGATTGGATTGAGTGCCTGGCCTGAAGTCAGGAAGACTCATTTTCCTAGTCATGTGACTCTGAGCAAGTCCCTTAACTCAGTCTACTCATCTATAAAATGAGCTAGAGAAGGAAAGGGCAACCACTCCAGTGTCTTTGCCAAGAAAACACCAAATGGGGCCACGAAAAGTCAGGCACAGCAGAAAAATGACTGAACAACAATTGTTACCAAGTTTCTTACATTTAGCCTAAATGCCTTTCTCTGTAGTTTCTAATCATTATCTCCTGAATCCAAGCAGAAAAAGTCCAATAGTTCTTACACTATCCCATCCCCTCTATTTCTTCTCTACTCAAAGATAAACATTCCCAGTTAAAATAATGGATCCACAAATTATAATGATGATGATGGCACTTGTGTAGCATTTAAGTTTGCAGAGCATTTTACATACATTATCTTATTTTGTCTTTATAGCAACCTTGTACTATCCTCATCCTTATTTTATAGATGATAAAAGTGAACCTGATAGACTTCAAGTGACTTGCCCAAGGTCATATAGGTAGCCAGGGTCTGAAACAAGATTTGAAGTATCAAGTGTACCTAATCCTGGCTTTTATTTCCTTCTATCATAAACTCTAAGGAGTAGTCACTTTCTCCCAAGGAAATTTATTATTCAGCCACTGTTTTCCCAATTCTTTCTAATTTTAGCCAACATTCCTCATATCAAGTCTAAATCAGCTTTTTATCAATTTCAAACCATTGCTTTTATTGAAACCAAGAAGAAGACTTAGAATATATGTTTCACATGACAGGCCTACAAATATTTGAAGATAACTATTATGTCTTTGCTAAATCCTTCCTTGTTCTAGTTCCTTCCTTTAATCAGTCTTTCTATGACATAATTCTCACTTACCTTTTTCTGATTCCTGTCTACTTTACCTGCTCCAGTTCATAAATATCCATTGCTAATGCAAGACATTAAGAGCTAAAGACAATACTATATTTGTGATCTGACCATTGCCCCTACCCTCTGAAAATTTTACTTTTCTTCATGTTGTCTAAGATCAAAGTATGTGCATGCATGTATGTGTGCTCATGTGCATGCATGTTTAAACTACTATGATACCTTGTTAATTCAGTTTGTAGTTCACAAAACTCCCCTAGAACTTTTTCATATTAACTTTTTGAGATCACATGATTTAAAGGACATTTAGTCCAAACTCCACATTTTACATATGAGGAATGTGAGTCCCAGAGAGTTTAATCATCTTGCTCAATAGGGCAAAGTTGATGTGATACTGGCATTTAAACTCAAGTTCTCTGTTCTCCCAACTACTTATTCTACCTGACTAGCCATAATCTCCCACACCCTATAATTACATTGAAATCCAGGTATGTTATAATTATGATATTTCCTTGATCATCCAATTTAGTAATCCTGTTCAAAAAAAGGAAATGAGGTTTAATCTGGGATGTCATATTTGACGAACCTATGATGTTTCATTGTGATTATCACTTTCCATTCTCAATGCTCATAAACTGAACCTTTAAAAATATACTATAGAATGTTGTCATAAATTTAAATCAATATCAGCACCCTACACATAGTTTGAGTAATCTGTCTACTGTTCTTTGAAAGCAGAATATGTACCATAAGTTTTTAAGTAACTTGGGATACACACAAATGAAATATACACAATAAATGACTTTATTTTTATCCCTACTAAATTTCATCTTGTTAGTTTCAACCCACTGTTGCCAAGTATTGAGATCCTGATTTCTGTCATTTAACTTATTAGCTATGAATAAAAAAAAAACATTTATTGCTTACTATGTGTCAGATACTGTTTTAAACACAGAGGAGACACACACACACGTGTGCACGCACGCACACACACACACACACACACACACACACACACACACACACACTGCTTGCCCTCAAAGAGCTTATATTCAAATACGGGAAGATAAAACATATAAAGAAGTTGTGACCAGTGAAGAGATTTTGGACAGGAGAATCAGATGATGGAGCTAGATCTGTGCCTTACAAACATTTGACAAGCATGCCATTATCTTCTTTCTTTCTATTCTGTCTTGTATTGTGGCAAGGCTTTTATGTGTTTTTATGTCACCAGTGCTTAGAGACTGTTTGTATAGTTTCATGACTTGTGAGACATGGATATGAACTTCAAAAGATTAAGACGTGACAGTGAATATCTTAGACAAAATGTGACAGTTTACATAATGGACTAGTCATGAGGTGACTTAGTTACTCAGTTGGTATTGCTGTGATATTGTAATCAGTCTAGAAAAATTATAACTAGTGATTTAAAAAATCTACTTTTATGTAATAGAAGCAAGGAATGCATTTCCAGAGTAGTGACGGAGACATCATTTTGCTCAAATATATTAAGGAACTATGATTTGGTCATTATAAGAACTCCCATTGTGAAAGATCACAGATAACAACCCATCTATGATTTAGTAGATAAGTCATAGTAAATTGCCTGAGCCACATAAAAATTAAGTAATTCATCCAGGGTCACCCAAAAATAATTAAACATTAAAAATGTAGATCTTGTGGAGAAAATCTAAATGAGTTATGGCTATGTTTAATTATGGAAAGGGAAGCCAGGACCAAAATTACAACTGAATTATTTGAGAATTGAAGGTCTGGCCTAACCTGATCCTTGACTGTGTTTGTATTTTTTATTGCTTTTCTTTTTTTATTTACTAAGTATTTATTTTCTCCCCCTCATACTCAAATTCCAATTGGAGAAAAAAAAAAGAACCTTTTTTTAATGAATATGAATAGTCAAGCAAAACAAATCTCTTCATTAGCTGTTCACTTTTGACCTTGAAAAACTTCCCTCATGGGAATAAAACCAAAACTGTGTGTGAAGGTAATGAATATATGCACATACCTAAGAGAGAGAGAAAAAAAAACCAAATTATGTTCATACTACTTTACATCAATCTATCTTCTTTTCTAATGGATAATTTGACAATTGATTAAAAGTGTCATCACATTCCAAGTGACTATGGACTGAGGACTTTGGTCATAGGTTTCTGGGCCTTATACTTCAATTTGGGGTAATGATTATGGTGGAACTCCAGCCACATATCCTAAAATACTGGTAGTGAGTGATGTAACCCCAGAAAAACACTTCCTCATTTTAATCCAGAAGTTAGGAGATGAAGGGTATCTTTTCCTCCCTTCTTCCTCCCCTTCCCTCCCAGCACATACTCTGAGTAAAAGGTTTGATATAAAAAAGAGCTTGGACAAGTATTGCAGTCTTCCTCACTTAAACTGGAAGATGTTTAAAATATACGTCTAGGAGGCTACACTGGGATGTGTAATGACTTGGAAATATAGTTATACTGGTCTTTCTCCCCTTGTAATCTCTAGCCCACCAGAGATAGAAGTCTAAGGAGCTATTTCTCACTTCATAGAAAAATGAGAACAGCAGCAGGGATGTTTTTCTTTTCTAGTCCCCAGTGACTCACACTGAATGAAGACTGAGACATTTATTTGGAACTCAGATGAATTTTACAACTCTAGAATCACCTACATTTCTAAAGCAGAACAATAAAACTCATTTAAACAACTTCAACCCCTTCCAAGTCACAGGGAACAGCCTCTTGTTTCTCCAGTTTCAATGTTAAATTCTTCCTGCCTCATTAAATATAAATATTTGTTAGGGTCATGCTGATTTGCTATCACTGGATGCACATTAGCAATTTGCAATCTGGTGTGGGTATCTATCTATCTATATCTATCTATCTATCTATCTATCTATCTAGATACACACACATAGCTCTTAAGTAAAAGCTGCATTATACTCTCAGACACTCCTCAAATATTGTGGAGTTTCACCTTGATACTAGGTGAAAGCTGAAGTTTCTAGGATTGTTTTTTTTTTTAATTTTTAAAAATTTTATCACCAGCACTTAACTATCACAACCTACAACAAGCAGTGATTGATTCAGATAAGCAGCCCTGATGATTCAAGTAACAGAATAGGAATTGGCTATTTACAATAATATCAAGGTACCTGAGTTGTTCCTAACATTCAATACTTCTTAACTAAATATGTAACGGAAACAAATCTGTGAATTGGATTTCTTTCTAGCAGCAGAATATTACATCTACTTTTTCATATATCTCCTCCAAATTCAATGATTTTACTTAATATGAATTGTTGTCATTTAATTTGTATTACAGACAAGCACAAGTCAGCCATTTGTTTTATTCAAAGTTAGAAAAAATTCGGTAACCTAAAATGGGATTTTTATCTATTATACTTTTGCCACTATTCTATCTATTTGCTAAGTTCTCTCCTTGTTTTATTCTTTCATTTTCTAATTTTCTTAGAAATACAAGCAACAAAGAATTATTTCAATGCCATTTTACGGACATCTGTTTAAATTTATTATTGATGAAGTATTTGGATTATTTGATGAATCACTATTCTCATCAATGTAGGCACTCCCTTTAACATTAAAGATTGCAATTTATCTCTATTTTTAATCCCATCTTATCTTAACTCATAGCTACTACACAAGTAGAGAAGAAACTTATTGATCCTTAAGTCCTTTGCCCTATCAAATGCTTCAATATAAAATTGAATATAGTTTTATTCAAGGAGATAACACCAAAGGAGATGAGTTAAATCTTCCTTGCCACTGTGACTTAGGAAACAATGGGTTTTCCATCTGACTTGTAGCTAAAACCTCCTAAATGTGTTGTTTCCCTTCACTAAAATTGGAACATCCTGAGAGTAGGGAGTATCTAACTTTTCCATTTGTGTTCCTAGTACTTAGCACACTGCTTGGTTACATAGTAAGCACCTAATACATGTATTCATTCATACATTCTTCCTATGTTATTCCATGTCTTTTCTCATATGTCTGATCTACTTTATTTTCAAACTATACATCTCTCTGATGACATCTTTAATACAACTTCGCACAGTTTTTCACTGATGATACACTATAGTTTACTCCTTCCTACCATATACACTTTTGGGTGAACTGCAACTTTAGTTACATGTATGTCATTGTTCTATGACACAACCATAAAGCATTACCATAAGATTGCTGTCATTAAAATATTAGACAGAGTAATCATTAAAAATCACTACACAATTTCCCAACTGGACTATTGGAAAGGCCATTTTATTTCTTCTATTCCAGTCTGGACTCACTGTCTATTTGAAGTCAATAAAGCATTTATTTTCATTTACTATATACCAGGCAGTATGCAAAACGTTGGAGATACAAAGAAAGGAAAAAAAAAATCAGTTCTTGCTTTCCAGGTGTTCCCAATTTAGTAGGGCAACAACAGGAAAACAACTATGTACAAGTAAGAGATCATCAGGATTAAGTAGAAGCAATTAACAAAGGAAAAGCATTAAAGAGAAGCAGCAAAGGCTTCTTGTAGAAAGTGAAATTTTAGGGGCCTCTAGGTGGTACAGTGAGTAAGAGTGCTGGCCCCCAGTAGGGAGGAACTGGGATCAGTTCCAGACTCAGATACTTAACACACACACACACACACACACACACTCACACACACACACACTCACACACACACACACACACTCACACACACACACACACTCACACACACACACACATACACATACCCCTGGCCTTGTAACCTTGGGCAAGTTACTTAACCCCAATTGCTTTAAAAAAAAAAGTGAAATTTTAGTTGGGATATGAAGTAAGCCTGAGAAGACAAAGAACTATCTTGAACTTATTTTCTAAAAAGATGATTAATTATTCAGACAATATAGGTCTGATTGGGAGAAAAAAAAAATCCTATTGACCACAAAATTTGTTTTTTCCCCTTTCGTAGAGAGTCTAATACTTTAGGAAGTCTTTATGGGGTGTGATGGCATCTCATAAAAGGTTTGGCATGTCCTTTAATAATTCCAGATTTCATTTCCTTTCCAGGGGGAGTTTAAAGCATAGATCGGCACAATGGGTCAGGTGATGGGGTTGTGAAAGACACTATGACAGGAACTTCAACTTAGAATGTTGCCTCACTGGTGACCTGGTATCACCCAAGAAATCTAATCAAGCAACTTATCTGGGAGGTAACTACAGTCATTGAAGCATATTAAAGAAATAGCTTTTTCCCTTTCAACACAGTGACAAGTAGCATATCTACTCCAATGGCAGATGTATTTAAAGGTCCACATCAAAGGGTCATTACCATTTAAATTTATTAGCTTAGTTGGGGATACCTCTAACAACTTACACCAAAAATCCCTATACAAAGGCTCATCTCCTATTTTCAAATGCATAAGGGATTAAGATGTAATTAACCAATTCCTCCTTGAATTTTGTTGAATCTCTTTCCAAGTGTTCTGTAAACATGTGTTTATCCCCTTCTTCTGTTACTTGCTGTTGGAAGGTAATGCTATGATATAACAGAGGAAGTACTTAGTCGACCTCTCACAACATTATCCTCCAAACAATGCTCAAATAAAATTCTGTGGCAGAACCAATTAAAGTTATTGTGAGACATTCTTTCCTCCCAAGAGAACTTAGGAGTTTGGAAGGAGATATCTGTGATAGTGGAATGGAAGCTGACCCAGAGCTCACATGGATACAACACCATCATTGGGACTAGGTGGTGGTGACAGAACCAACAGGAACTTTGGGAACTCTCAAGCCAAAGACAAAAGTAAGTGGACCTGACAATTGGTCAGAAAGAGGCTGCCAGGGTACCTTCTGCTAGTACTACATGCAGGACTAGAATCTAGTTTGGGAAACCCATTGTCTGTGTCTATTTTGGGGTCAAAGTTTAAGGGTAGAGAGGAGTATTCTTGCTCAATAGAGAATAAGAATCCTGAGGAACAGTTTTACTTTCAGTCACAAAGAATCAAAGATCCTAATTAACAGTATCACTTCTGATCCCAAGAGAGCAGAGCCCTGAGGAGCAGTATTGATTGCAATTCTAAGGGATCGGGGGTACTTCCTGTGTAAAGTCCAAAGCACAGTCAAGGAGAACAGTGACCACACTTCTTCCCTGGATAATTTTAGAAAAAAAAATACTATTAAGTACAAATTAAAAAGATATGCTAGCTAGAGCAATAAGACAAAAAAGATATGCTATAGTAATAAAAATAGTAAATGAAGAAATAAAAATTTCACTCTTTGCAGATGACATGATGGCAAAACCTAGAGAATTCATTTAAAAATTAGTTGAAACAAATAACTTTAGTAAAGTTGTGGCATATAAAATAAATATAAACAAATCATGTTGAACCTACAAAACCCAGCAGGAAGAGATAGAAAGAGAAATTGTATTTAAATAACTACAGATAATACAAAATACTCAGGTATCTACCTGCCATGGCAGACCAAGAAACTCTAGGCACACAATTACAAAACATTCTTCACACAAATAAAGATAGATCTTATCAATTAGAGAAATATTTATTGCTCAGGAGTAGGGCCAAGTCAAAAAATAAAAATATCAATTTTACCTACGCTAATTTATTTATTCACTGCCATACCAAACTATCAAAGAATTACATCCTAGAACTATAAAAAATAATAACAAAAATCATCTGGAAAACAAAAGGTCAAGAATATCAAGGGAATTAATAAGAAAAAATGAAAAAAGAAGGCCCAGGAATACCAGATTTCAAACTGTATTACAATGTGGTAATCATGAAAAACATCTGGTACTCACTAAGCTAAGGAAGAGAACAGTGAATCAGTGGAATGGATTAGGTACACATAGCAGTAAATGACCATAGTAATCTGGTATTTTATAAACTTAAAAATCCAAGTTTTTGGATAAAAACTCAGCATTTGACAAACATTTCTGAGAAAACTAGAAAGCTGTTTGGAAGAAACTGGGCATAGACTAACATCTTGAGCATTTTAACTAGAAGATTAGACATAAAGGCTGATTGCATAAGTAAACTAAGAGAGCATGGGAAAATGTACCTATCAGATCAATGGATAAGAGAAAAATTTATAACCAAATAAGATCACAGGAAGAAAAATGAATAATTTTGATTGCATCAAATTTAAAAGATTTTGCACAAGCCAAAAGAATGCAGCCAAAATTAGAAGGAAAAGAGAAACTTGGTGGAGGGATTATAGTAAATTTCTGTGACCTTATTTCTCAACTCTATAGGAAACTAGCCAAATTTATAAAAACGTGAAGAATTCCCCAATTGAAAAGTGGTCAAAGGATATGGACAGGCAATTTTAAGAAGAAATCAAAGCTATCCACAATCATATAATAATGCTTTAAATCTCTAATTAGAGAAATGCAAATTAAACAACTCTGAGATACTACTTTTTATCTATCAAATTGGCAACAGGTAAGGGAAATGACAAATGCTGGAAGGGATGTGGAAAACTAGGGACACTAACATTTTGGAACTATGTCCAAAGGGCTATAAAACTGCATACGCCTTTTGACCCAACAATGCTGCTACTAGATCTGTTCCCCAAAGGGATCAAAGAGAAGGGAAAGGACCTATTTTTTTTCTAATGGGGAGCGGTAAAAGAGAGGAGAGACAAAGAGAGAGAGAGAGAAAGTCAAAGAGACAAGGAAATAGAGATAAAACCAAAGACAGAGACAGAGAGACAGACACAGACAGAGACAGAGAGACAGACACAGAAATAGGCACAGAGACAGACAAAAAGAAAGAGAAGAGTATATGGCTTTCCTGGGCACAGTTCTTAAAACTGAGCTTCTGGAAACAACTGACCGATCAAAGGAAGAATCTGTAAGGCTAGAATGATCTTCTTGAGCGATAAGCTACTCAGTTATAGTGGAGAAAGAAATCAATAGAGGCAAGAGCAGAGTTCAGAGAGAATTAAAGGAATAAACATCCCTTGTCTGGGCATTATTTTTAGACTAGAGGTACCTAGAGGAACTAACCACTCAGAAAAATGATCTTCTATGATAACAAACCTCCTAAGGCTGATTAAGATAGATCCAATTTTTCCCCAGTTTTGTAAAAAGCACTACGCAAAGTATTACCCTTTAATACTAATTTCCCTATCTCCAAAATGGATCATAGGGCATAAGGAAGTACTAGTTTAGACACATTATATTTTTAACAAAGTTATATATAAGACAGAGTCCATATAAATACATATATATAAATACATAAAAGTAAATAGAAATTATTCCATCTTTTATTAAGGTGTTCATGACGTGAAACCGCAGCCATGAGATAAAGAGTCTGAAAAGTTTTCACATGTAAATAGTGAAGAAATAGTCTTACACTGAGCAGCAGGTTAGAAGGCCAAGAGAGTAAGGTGGCACAGAGTCAGGGAGGGGAGCAAAATGGTAGCCATGAAGAAAGTTTATGGAAATGTCTAACTCCTTCAGCTAGTGCTATTTAGGAAATCCTTTGAAATGGCAAAGGAATATATCAACTGACACATTTCATCCAACACACACCCTGGGCAATGCTCTCATGTCACTAAGAGACAAACTGAACCATTCAGGAGTGAACCTGACTAATTCTGATGCATAGAGGCTGGAAGCCTTCCCCAAGAAGTGGGCAGTCAAAGGAACTTGTCATTGCAGATCAGCCTAAGTCTGAAAGATGTGACTCTTTAATACAATGAAGACAAACAAGAAACTTCCCTACATGTCTCCTGTCTAAACAGAAAAGATGTTCCATCTGTATTCTACCTCCTGTTTGCTAGAGGATAAATAATGCTAATTCACATTTATATAGCACAGGTCTTTGAACTAGATAGTATAAGTTATTATTATCCCCATTTCCTAGATGAAATGAATAGAAGCTCAGAGAGATTAAGTTCCCCATGGCCATACAGGTGGGCAGGAATAAAATAAGGATTTGAAATCAGGTCTCCTGACCCCAGGACCAGCATTTTTTCTTCTAAAACAATACTATCTCTAGGTAAATTAAATTAATGTAATGACTGGTGCTCATAGCTAACCGATTATTGAGCCTACCTGTCTGCAGCATATAGGTAGGAAGAACAGAGAGACAGTTTTCCCCTGTAGGATTTCTGGATGAAGAAACACTGTCAGTTGCCTTCTGAGGTGCCTCCCTTAACATATGTGTTCTCTATGAACTTATGCAGTCAACCTGGGCCTCTTTCCAGATATGAGCATATGGGAGGTCACAGAAGTATTTAAGAAAATCCAGAGGGTTAAAAGAAAAAAAAATTGTAGCAAGAGATTATTGATTCTAGAAACAGGGTAAACAAGTCCATCAAATCTGTGTGTATAGAAACAATGATAGTGGAACTCTATCCCTCCTCCCCCTTCCCCCACAGTTTCTGTTGCATTTCCTGTTTGCTTGGCAGTATACCCTGAAGCCCACCATCGAGATAAATATGAATGGGCAATAAAGGTAACACTGAAATACCTACAAGTAGAACTGTGGCTTCAGTACAACCCAGGTACAATTCTACAGAGGAAAAATGGAATTTATACAAACAGAGGAGCAGTCTCTGGTGAATGAGACATGAAAGAATATCCGTGCCAAGATTTCACTGCGCAGCATGGCTGCACTGATAGCAATTTTCAGCAACATTCTCCAAGCAGCCTGACGTCATTCTGGATTGGTTATGGTACACAGAAGTCTAGGAAGACTGAAAACACTCGGGAAGGAAATTAATACAGGTATGCAAAAGCAGGAATATCTCTTAGCAAGTAAACCAACCAAGAAGAGGTTGGGCATATGGCTTTTATAGTTGCAAATTATATTCAGTTTTTCTAGCCTTAAATGCCCTCACCTTCTTCTGACCAGAGAATTCGGGATCTTTCAGAACAACAAAACAACACAAAAGGTTAAATTTGATTCAATTCGACAGGCATTCATTAACTACCTACTATGTGCAAGACACTCCATTAAAGAAGACAGCAATATCAATGAGTGACAACTCGAATTTCATCCATCACTCACCAATTAAGTAAAAAGTGAAAGTTTCTTAACAAAAGAAGCCAACTAATTGAGACAAGTGTTTCCAGCCCTGAGAGAAAACCTGTGACTTAAATGAAAGGACTATTCCTAGTCTAGAGCTAGAGCCCAAAGGAGGGGAAATTCAGGACATGAATTTCTTCTGTTCTACATGACAATTGCAGGCATCTGACAAGTCAAACATCTGGCCAAATGGCCAGACATATGAGCTCCTCTGTTTTCACATGACAAAACAAAAAGCTACAAACATTTAACTAAGGTCTATGGGGGATTATGAGAACATTAGGGAGAAAAGAGGGGGAAAAAATCATAAAAGAAGAAAATAGATGCTAAAATTGATGGGAAGGCCTAGCGATGCAAGGTAGAAAACACCTGTATAGATGCTGAAAGCTGATGAGAGAATATAAATGAAACAATCTACAAAGAGATCAAAGGAACTTGAAAAATCTCTTTTAGGGAGGTTTCGGTTCAAGCAAAGAAAGGTGATGGGCTGCAGAGTTTTGCTCCTCTTACTCTTTTTACTTTATTTACTCATTAATTTGCAATTCCACATGCTAAGTTCATTCAAATCCCATCTGAATCTACTCACTCTCATTTGTTTCAAGTGTGAAATACAATTCCAAGAAGTCACCAATGACTGCTATCAAGTTAAAATGGAGAGTAAGAAGTGAAACTCCAAATAATGCTTTTGCAATGAAAACTGTCAAGACATGAGTCATTCCAGAGGACCCTATCGTGGGGTTAGGGAAATCTTACCTGCTCACCACTCCCTTTTTGGCCACGTCTGCTATTACTGCCCTGGCCAAACTCAGACAATGGACTGATATTTCTTAAGCCAAAGCAGAGACAATAAAAAAATACATATAAAGGTTTTTCTAAATTACTGCTGCCCGTGTCATTACATTTCATATTGTGCATGGAATATAAATACATCACTTTGTTCTGCATGACAAGCAGAAGTGAGCATTCATACATTACTCAGCCACTTAATTAAGTGCCTGGGATATTTGCAGTTAGCAGAAACTAATAAGGGAATCACATTTAAATTCAAATCACTCCTCAGGGTAGCTGTCTGCAACATAAGCAAAGCTTACTGGGTAGCTGTTCCACTAAATGCTCAGCTAAAAGCTTAGATTCACTGTATTTGTGAATAAAGAATAATTCCATTTGTGATTAAAGGTGAGAGTGAAATAAACAAATCTGTTAGGGATTTTCAAGCCATGTTTTATTTCCTCTGCTTTTAAATACCCACTTTGTCTGTTACTTTGTCTAATAAAACAAGAGTATGATTTAGACTTTTGCTTGAATGGAACAGGAGGTTTTATAAAAATAAATGACTGGGCCTACCCTTGCTATGTCTGCTTTCAAGAAACTTGACAATAAAAAAAAACCTTATACCATTGAAAGTAAATATCAAAACTATAAACTTTTCTTTTTATACATATATGGAAGGAAGAGGAAGATAATAATGCAGAGGGATGGAGATTACACATGAGGATGGGCAGAAAGGTTTTGTTTGTTCTTTGAGAAACCAAGTCCTCAATCTTCCCAAAGAATGAATGCTTACCTACCCCTTTTCTCTTCAATGATCATCATAGGGTTCATTTTTTAGTTTTTCATCTTTATAAATTTGAACTTTTCTGGACTAAAACACAGCCGCATATGGTTTCAAATCTGCCCTTGATTCCAAACATCCCTCTCCCAGAGCTTCTCCAAAAGTTCAAAGCCATCTGGTCGCCTGAAGTATAAATAACCTCTCAGAACTCTTCTCAGAGAGAGTGCTGTTTCCAGAACTCAGGAAACTGGACTCTTAGGCAGGCCTCTAGCTCGTTGCTGCCATCAGAAATAAAAGGTACAGGAAGGATGCTATCATCTCTGGAATACAATAAAGGCACCAGAGAGTTTGGAAGAAAAACTATTAGAATTTTTTAACTTTTGCTTGGTTTTCTGCTCATGGAATATTACATAACAACTTTGTAAACTGCATTATTTTTTCTAGGGAAACAAACAAATGTCTATTTGGGACAAATTCCCAAAGTTCACATTCTGTTTCTAGGCAGAAGCAGAAACATATGCACTATTCATAAAATAGTAATTGTTTTTAAAATTACATTTAGATTAAATACACTATTTGGTGTTATATAACAAATTGGCATCCCATACAAGTCACAAAAATGTTGGGGCATAAATTCTGATCATCACAATGGGTACTGTCACACAGCATCACCTCGGATACTGTCAAGGTACCATCTGGTGCTGGTTATTCAGCAGTGGTTGGCAGAGTGTGGGCCTAGTGATCAGTCCTCGAAAGTGCATGGCACAACAATCACCCCACTGCTTCTAACCAATGAGGGGCCCCAAAAATAGTAAGCTAGGCACCAAGCAACATGAAATGACTGCTGGTATTACCCAAGTGATTCCTCTGCCCACCTGCTCCCAAATCCTAAGTCTGACAAAACACTCAGGTGTTCCAAGTGATTCCTTCCAAGCTTAAAGCAGCATCCTTGCCCACCTGCACAAGATCCACCAATCTCATCAGCACTAGCCCTCTAAACCTTCAATAACTTCTTCATCTAAATCCTTTAAGAGGAAAATGCTTACAGAGACAAGCATCAGTCCTCATTAATATGAACATAGAGAGTTCTAAAATCCCATTTCCTAATGCTTTCTTGGATTAGATGTTAAGGTGACTGGAGGCATTTTCAAATCCAGGCTTGAGTATGATGCAAATGCCTTGAAAGTAGGAAATGTTTTATTTTTGTCTTAGTACCCCTTACCTTACACATTCTAAAGAATGTACTTAATAAGAATTAATTAAATGTAGTTGAATTGATATGTAAAAAGACAAAAAAGCAATAAAATGAATGATTAGGTGAGGAATAAGAGGAGGGAAAGGGGTAAGATTATGTAGATAACTTATTAATAACTCATTAAATGTACATTGGATGGATTTGCGTTATGTGATTATTTTGGCACTGATACATTTTGGCACAATATAATAGTTTTAATAGTTAGGGAAGTCAAGGAAAATTCTATGCCAATAGTGTTTTTTTTTAATCTTTTCTGTTTTGATGAAAAGAAAAACACCATTTTGCTCAACTACTGATGATGATAGAATCTTGAAGTTGGAAGGAAATATAGAGATACTGTAGGTCAACAGCCTCATTTATCAGATAAGAAAAGGAAGACTTGGAAAATTTAAATAACTTCTTTGAAGTGAAAAACACAGCTAATTGGGTATAATTTTACTCTTGAGCCTGTTCTGTTTACTCCTAATCCAATATACTTCCTCTTTCACAATAATTTGAACACAGTAGGAACTTAATAAATATTTGCTATTTGAAATTCTGACATTATATTTCTAGAAAATAAACATTAGTAAGCAAAGCCTCAGTTTCAGAATTTAGAAGACCCAGGTATGAATCCTGCCCCGACATATTTTTACTAGATGTGTTACATAGGTCATGGACCTGGGAGAATCATTCAGCTTCTCTTTACCTTAGTTTTTTTTTAATTGTAAAATGAGTTGGTAATACGCATGGCCTCTAATGTTCTTTTAAGCACTAAATCTATGGTCCTATCATCTTAGGGTTTTGTAAAGGTAAAATCAGATTATTTACATAAAGTACTTTATAAACCTTAACAGATTGCAGCAATCTCAGTCATTTATTTTATTAATTTGATTCCTCTCAATATATTTTGAGGACTACATTACAGCTTTTTTTTAAGGAAATGCAGTGACTCCTTCACTCCTTTCCAAGCTCTGTTCCTGACTTTCTGAAGCACTCCCCTTTTCCCAACTTGGGAAACATTTTCCACCTTCCCCCCTGGTTTTTCAGCTCTTTTTTTAGGGTAGAAGCTCCTTGAGGTCAGATACTTTCTTCCTTTTTGCTTATATTTGTATTACCAGTATAAAGAAATAGAAGGATGAGCCCTCACGTAGGGAGAGGCCACATATGTCAAGGGGTTGGCTGTGCTTGTGTGTGGCTCAACAGGAGAAAGAGCAGATATCTCTTGCCTCTTCTCCTTCTACCCTTCTCCAAGGGAGGCTTTCATTTTTCCAGGAGAGGAAACAGGAGGTCTATGCACTACTTTGCTCTCCACAGGGAAAGGTGGGACTGGAATAGAACTTTATCTACCTATTCTCTTAAATATTATTAGTTTGGATATGATTGGTTTCAAGCTAACTTTTGGCTGCTCTGCCATATTTTGGGGGGAGGGGAGAAAAGGAGGACTCCAAGTTATTTATATCCAAGACTTGAACCCTTAGCTACCTAACATCAGTTCCACAATAATCACACAAGATAATAGCAAAGAAACCAATCTTGGCAAAACAGCAAAATAGAAATCAAAGAAAGTACATTTTTCATGGATTGTCATGTTAATGAAATAGGAAGATCTTCCCCACCCATTAAGGCCTATGTGTCCAACTTTTGCTGGTTTAAACCCAGGGATGACAAAAACTGTTGAGGTGGGGGTTCTGCCCACCCAAAAACTATTGCAGTTTCATGATGTATCATGATAAACAGTCTCAAAGAATTCAGTCAGAATACCTCTAATCCAAGAATAGGCATTTATAGAGATTGATGCCTCTCATGAAGCAGGCTAAGTTGCAAGAGGAACCCACAACTTCAGAGAAAGAAAGATGGATTTTTATAGGGTAAAGATGCAATTACATAACAGAAATCATGACTATTAAAGAAGCAGGAGGGGTTTGTAAGGGGATTAAGTAATGGAGGAGAGGTCCTATCTATGGTTCAGTGGTTAAACATTGTGGTCACTGTGCCCTCCAATCGGTTAGCTATTGTGGTACTGTCTGGCCAAGATAGATAGTTAGGTATTGTAGTCCTGTCTTGGGCTAGATGTATGATATGATTGTGATTGAATACAAGAACACACCTGTTTCTGTAGGAATGGGTCTGGGGGCAGTGACTAGATAGAGGCAGTGGCTGGGTTTCCATCACATGGACACACCTGCTATTTCTGTGGGAAATAAGAGTTCAGGGACATACCTGTTGTTTCACTGAGCAGTAAGGCATATAATGAAGAAGTTAGGACATTGGCACGGGGTGGGAAGAAGGAGGTAGGTAGGTACAGTGGGCTTGCTGTTCAGTGGGGCCAGATATATAATGAAGTTAGAATATTGGGACTGGGTGTAGCTTTATTAGGATTCCATCACAACTGTGTTACATCCTGAATCACATAGAGCCCATCGGTAAAGGACCTTGACTAAGGAGGAACTTGCTTAAAGGAAACTTGCTTGTATGAAGTCTTTAACACCTTTTGGGACTAGCCTAGTTAGTCACTGAGTCACAAGGGATGTGATACCTTCCATCTCTGAGAAGTGTATACATACCCTGAGTTGGTATTTTGCTTTGGGGTTTTGCTTCTGAGAAGGATCTTTTGATTTCCTGATTGAGACTCTGAGTAGCCATTTTTTCAGAGCCCACCAACTGCTCAGATTTCTGTACTCCCTTGATCCAGTGATATATGTAAAGTATATAGCAATATTGCTTTACTCAGAGAGTTGGAGCCCTGTCTGTTGGTCTTTGTGCTAATTTCTCTGCTCATATTTTCTATACTCACTTCTTTCCATGTAACTAAAGTAGAATTGTTAACCCCTTTAAATCTGTCTTTCCTTTATAAAGCAGATCAAAAAGAACCTATGGTAGCAGGCAATCTTGGGAGTGCTAGAGTGCTTGGTAATACATGGATAGTGCTGGTCAAAAATACTTGAGTTTATACAGGGTCACACAGCAAGTAACTCTTTGAGGCTAGTCAGAAATACCTGAGCTGAGTTCAAATCTGGCCTCAGACAGAAGTTTGGTGACCCTGGGCAAGTTACTTAACTCTGTTTCCTCAGTTCCTTCATCTGCAAAATGAGCTAGAGAAAGAAATGGCAAACCCTTCCAGTATCCTTGCAAAACAATACCCCAAATGGGGTTACAAAGTATCAGACACAGAATAAAATAACTCAACAACAACAAATTGAGCTCTCAAGAGAGAGGGTCCTACATCTGACTGGTACATGATGAAGACTATCTATTCCTCTCCTCTTACCATACTCTTTTCCTTCAGCAAAATGAAGTGGAACTGGCCTCTTCCATCTTCCCTTGGAGATCCTCAAAGGTATACTAGTTGATTCTTGCCTCTTACCAACTCCACTTTCCCCCATGTGGAGCATGGCATTCATTTCCACCAATAAGGAGAGAGTCCCATAGGAATGGGCATTGAAACAAAGGTTATAATAACAATTCAATTAAGTAGACATTAATAAGCACCCACCAAGTTCCTGGCACTGTGTGAAATACTGGGGAGACCAATAAGAAAAAGAAAGACAGGCCCTGACCTCAAAAAGCTTACAGTCATTTACTATATTATTCCATGGAATTGAAATCAAACTGAGTTACTGATAGAAAATGGAGCATTATCTGGAAAGTTCTGAAATTTCAGAGTCCTCTAGAAAGAAAGGCTTTGGCAGGAGTTTATGGCTCTACCCCTCTAACCCTCCAATCTAAGAGGAGAGGCAACTAAGGGAGTAGAGAAGCTGGTGATAATCAAAAACTGAGGGCATGGTGATAAGATTTCAGATGAGCACTTAGCCAGGCACCTGGGGTGTGACAAGTCCTTAATAAATACTTATTGGTTGGGCTTGTACAATCTACTTAATGTTATTGATGAAGTCTCCTCTTGATTATCGAGTTATCTTATTTTGAGGGTTTTCTAGGCCTGGTCTCCTTTTCAGTTCTTTATAGAATTTATTTCACAGTAAGCACTTATATCACTGTGAAAGCATTCATTCATTCATTCACTAAACAAGCATCCATTAAAGACTTACTATGTTCATGGTCTGTACTAAGACCTGCAGGAGAGAAGAACCTAAAGAACAGACTCTTGCCCAGAAGGAGTTTATACTTAATCGACCAATAAACATTCATTAAGTGCCTACTATGTGCCAGGCACTGTGCTGAGAAGTGGTAATAATAAACTTATCATCAAGTCATTGTGGTGTAAAGCATAGGGAACTGACTTGGACTCTGGAGGATATGGGTTCAGACAGAGCCTTTGACACTTACTAGTAGTGTTATCTTGGACAAATCATTTAACTTGTCTGAATGTTGGCTTCTTCATTTGCAAAATGAAGGCAATGATAAAAGTTGCCTTATTTTCTTATGTATGATTTCAAACGTAGAAAAATTAATGGAAAGCCTTTAAAAAGCTATATAATATAACTTTTGGCTAGTTATAATGGCAGTAGTAGGGGCAGCTAGATTCATCTTTCTGAATTCAAATCTGGCCTCAGAGACTTATTAGCTATGTGGCCCTGGGCAAGTCATTTAATCCTGCTTGCCTCAGTTTCCTCATTGGTAAAATGAGCTGGAGAAGGATATAGCAAGCCACTCCAGTATTTTTGCCAAGAAAGCACAAATTGAATCATGGATGAGACATAACAGAAATGACTGTACAACAATGGTAGAAGCAGCAGTAGCCACAATAGCAGCAACAGCAGTCAAAATTGAGCAGACAGAGCCTAGAATCAGGAAGACTTGAGTTCAAATCTAGCCTCAAAGAGTTACTTGCTGTGTGACCCTGTATAAATCATTTAAACTCTGTCTGCCAGGGTGGGTAGGTGGCATAGTGAATAGAGCACCAGCCCTGGAGACAGGAGGACATGAGTTCAAATCCAGCCTCAGACACTTAATAGGAAACTAGCTGTGTGACCTTGGGCTTAACAACCCAAATTTCCCTACTTTCCCCCCTTCAAAAAGCAAAAAAATAACGCTCTCTCTACCTCAATTTTCTAATCTGTAAAAGGGAGCTTATAACAGTACCTACCTCCTGGCATTGTTATGAACATGAAATAAAATATTTGTAAAGTACATTGCATAACTTTAAGCATCAGATAAATTCTAGCTAACTAGTAATTGTACCTAGCATGAATAGTTGTGGTGCTGATGAATAAGGTCAGAATTAGAAATAACTGATTACAAAAGATAAACTTAGTTTGGACTCACATGGCTAGCAAAACATAATTTGGTAAGATAAGAGACTGGAAAACTTCACCAAGTTAAAGTTTTTGGATAATTCATGAATTTTAATTTTCTTCGCTCTTACTATTTCTATGACAACAGCTATTTGAGTTAAGTATATTATTTGAAATAGTTCATTCATTTCATGTTTGATAGTTTAAAGTGACCAGCCCCAGAAATCTATTTATTAGGCACAGTAAGACTACTCGGTACAAAGCCAGCATCTCCCAGGAGATTCACTCACAGTCTATGGCTCAACAACTTTCAAACATTGATTTCAGCACAGGTCATTATTATTATAGATTATATGGGATGATGTTATTGCCCTCTACTAAAAACTATTCTTTTTTTTTCTTTCTTTGTCCCCTCAGCTTGACATGGAATGGGCCATTTTAGATATGAAATACCTTTTAAAGTAAGAATTTACTAATTCTTAGATATTTTAATTATAGGAAGGGCTCTTTTCAGCTGACATGATGCTAAGATAGACTGTCAAGAATCTTGTTATATTCTAAGAAAAGACAAATTAAACCCAATTCAAAGCCTAACAGTAACATCTATCAATCTCACCCTTTTCACACTGAGCTAATGTCATTATTACAATTATTTATTTTTTTCAACCCCTTAGCATGTATTTATTTCTAAGTACTTAGTCATTTGCTCACTAATTTCTAGAATGAATGCTATTTTATGCACTCAGAAATAGTGTGCCTCAATGAATGCGGTTCCAGAATTCTGTCTCTCACACTTATAGGTTGTATATAACCCCATACAAGTCACTTACCCTTTTCATCCATAAATTAGAGACGAAAATATTTGTGGAACCTATCGCATAAGGTTTTGAAAAGGTTTAAATTAGATAATAAAAGGGCAGCTAGGTGGTGCAGTGGATGGAGTGGGAGGCCTGGAATCAAGAAGACTCATCTTCCTTAGTTCAAATCTAGCCTCAGATATTTACTAGCTGTGTGATTATGGGTAAGTCACTTAACCCTATTTGCATTAGTTTCCTCATCTATCTAATGATCTGGAGAAGGAATGGCAAACTACTCCAGTATCTTTGCCAAGAAAATCACAAATGGAATCACCAAGTGTCAGAAAACGTTTGAATGACAACAACAAAATCAGCTAATATATGTGAAGGGCTTGGCAAAATTTAAAGCACTCTCTGTCATCTATGATTATTATACACATGAGCTCCTCCAACAATACATCTCCCATGTATGTGTCAAAATCTTATAAAATTCCTTGAAAGATGTAACAACAGAAATAACTTTTTTTCTAACAATGCTCAGATTGTTAATAAATCGCAAACAAAGCATAAAATAGTGAGATGCATGCTCACCAAAGTTGTTTATCACTGTCATAGAGGCTTTCCAGCACAGAGATTCCATGGAACTGGTAAGTCACTTAAGTTATAGAAAGCTATATCGATTGAATCAATTTCTGGAACATTGCAGGGCCCACTCAATGAGATGCATAATCATTCAAAATAACTTGAATTTATTGTGCACATAGGAACATCCAAGTGAATGAAGAATGCTTATCATCCAGAAGAAAATCCATTGAGTTTTATTATTTATGTGTGTACATATATACATGTATGTGTTATGTATGGATAAACAAAGATATATGACATATGTGTAAGTCTTCGTGAATATGTGTGTCTTGAATGGACATAGCAAATTAAAAATGGAGGATGAAGGGGACAAACATTTCCATAACACCTATCACATGTAGGAACTATACTAAGTACATTACAAATATTATCCTTACAACAGCAAACATTGATTCTCACAACAACTCCACAAACTAGGTATTATTGTTATACCCATTTTATAGTCTAGGCAACTTGAGACAAAAAAAGGTTAAATTATACCCAGGCTCATACATTAGTGTGTGTCTCAGGTCACATTTGAACTCAGGTCTTTCTGACTCCAGTTCCAGAACTTTGATACCTAGTTGTTCTCTAATAAGGTGGGCCTAGAACTGAAGTTGTGTGCTCCTGGGCAAGTCACTTAACTCTGTTTGCATCAGTTTCCTCATTTGTAAAATGAGCTGGAGAAGGAATTGGCAAACCACTCCAGCATTTCTGCCAAGAAAACCCCAAATGGGAACACAAAGAGTTGGACACAACTGAAACTATACAACAACAACAACAAAAACTGAACAAGAGAAAGAGAATAGATTATTATTCTTAAAAGGTTGTAAAATATTTTTAATGCCCCTAACCTTCTCCCAGAATCAAAGGTCAGGGAAATTTCTACCTCAGTCGCCGAAGGACTGAAGTCGGTCACCTAACTGACATTAGAGAGATGCACAGTGGGTAAATATATGCCAAACCAGAAACTGCTTAGGAAACACAGTGTAAAGGAGAAATACACACACACACACACACACACACACACACACTCACACAACAAACAGAGAAAGACAGAGATAGAGACATAGGCTGGTTGCATAATGAAAATGAAAGGCAATGAAATAATTAGTACTTTCCTATTCTGTGACAGATTTATGGAGCACATAGATAAGAGTTTCCGAGGATGGGAAGATCTAGATGGGCTGCAATCTGTATCTTTGAAGGGAATAACTAAACTGATGAGATTTATCATAGTGTGATAAGTACCTAGTAGAGTGACTAGGTTATAGTAAGCATTAAATTAATGTTTACTTAATTCAATTATATTGAGTGATACTTCCCTTTGTCATCCAAAAAGACTCAGTCCAGTAGTGAATCAGATAGAAGACCCAACTTAGGTGAGACTTTAAGAAATTTCAAGCATATGAATAGTTATCTGTATGCTAGTGGACGTGGGACTCCAATGTCTTAGAAAACTGAAGATGAAAGTAGATATGATAAAAACTGCAGAAAATTGGGATTCATTTATAATTTCTCTAGCTATTAACATTTTTTTTCTCATTCCAGCTAATGAATAGTAAGCTTTCTCACAGGATTTGACAAATGAGGGCATACTGAGTGACTTGCAATGGGAATAACATTAAAAATATTATGAGCTCAATGGAATTTATGACACCTGCTCCACCTATTGAGTCAGCCTCATGGTGGGTGGGTGGGTGCTGGAAAGGTCAAAATGGGTGACATATGTCATTTTCCATGGGCCAGAAATAAGCTTGGGTATTTATAGCTCTTAGGAGATTTTCTGTTTTAACTCTTAGTAGCCAGAAGTAAGACTCCTGGAGATCATAGTTTTGGGAAAGGGCTTCTGAAAAAAATACAAAAAAAGAATTCTCCAAAGACTATCTGTTGCATGACTATTTGGAAGCCATGAAACTACTTCAAAACAAGGGGTATTTCTGCCTTCCTCAATCAATTTGAATTATAGCCAATGCAGTACAACAAACTTTTCCTTTAAGCCGAGCATCCCCTTTTCCTGAAGAATCATCTACCAGGTACCAAATCAGCTCTAAGCAAGCCTCAAATCATCCCAGCCTTTGAGTTAAGCTCTTTTCTGCCAGAAATGCAAAAACATCTGTTATTTCTAGCCCAATCCCTCATATTAGTATCCACAATAAGGAGAAGAGACTGAATAAAAGGGAAAGAAGAGATAAGTCCTTGGCTTTTATTTTAGCACATGGGCATTAATAATAAAAATAATAATAATAAAATTTTAGAAAGAACCACAGAATTTTATCCATTGACTACTAATTAATTAGTTTGACTTCACATTATAATCCAGCACTATGTCTAGGAACCAAGTTTGTGTATCTACTTTTTTTGCCACTCTCTTCTCTTGTAAATTTCCATAAAATTTTAAAGGAAGCTTAAGAATATGGTAAAACCCACCTTTGGCCTTGTTTTGAACATTTCTTGTCTAACTTTTTAAGATGCAGTTTAATGCAAACTCATGCAATACTTTCCATTCTAAATGTTGACAGCAGTTACCTTTCTTAGTTTTCTGAGGGTAAAAAATCCATTTTGAATTTTGTTATATAAATAAAAAATAGAATTATTTGTACAAGTGGGTAATTGCTCAAGCCAAGAACATTTTTCTTTTTAATTCTTACTATTTGTTTCATCCAAAAGAAAGTTTCTGCATTTCAGACCAAATAAAACCACCCAACCTTTCCTACAAAATCACATGGCAGTAGATTCTTAAAAGTTGTCACTTAAAGAGTGTTATTACATGCTTCAATACTTCAAGGATTCATGATTTCATCTGTGTCTAATCTCTCTACTGAAATACATAATTTCCCCTGTATTTCTTAGTAGATAGTTTTCCTTATTTGATGTAACTGCAAAAAAAAAAAATCATCACTTGGTGTTCAGTGTTCTGCTAATGATCCTCCATGCTTAACTAGGCTAGTCCTTAGATGACAAACACACAGTCTGCCAGGGTCCATACCTGAAGCATATCCAGCTTGGTAAGATCTGCCAGAGCCTTGGTAGGACTCTGCTGGCATATCCTTCCAGATTGCAGGGTCACCTCCATGCCAAGATGAGGCATTGGCATAACACTATTGTGGAAGGTACAGTACAGGAGCTATTGAAAAATACCAAGATACTTATTTTTTCATGACTAACTCCACTGAAAATATAAGAAGCAACATAACAATTGTTCATAAGTATTTACTTGATACACCCCCAAAAGGGGAGAGGTAATATGAATTCAGAATATCACAAGGACAAAAGGAGTATTAGTAATAGTGAGGACAATCACAATAACTTTTTGTTTTTGTTTTGTTTTGTTTATTTTTTGCTTTTTGGAGGGGGGAGGAAGGGCAGTTGGAGTTAAGGGACTTGCCCAAAGTTACACTGCTAGTAAGTGTGTCAAGTGTCTGAAGCCACATTTGAACTCAGGTCCTCCTGACTCCAGGGCAGGTGCTCTATTCATTGTGCCACCTAGCCACCCCAATGTGTGTAAGTTTTAAAGGGATAAATACCACATTCTAAAATTCTAGCAGTTTGAGAAATTCTTACATGATTGGTCATATGGATGAATGATTTTCACATATATGTCTATGTCTATATCTCTATCTATCTATCTATCTATCTATCTATCTATCTATCTATCTATCTATCTATCTATCATCTATCTATTGTTTTCTTTAAGATCACTACTCTTAAAGCACCACTGCCTAACTTTCATTAATTTATTCATCAAATATATGAAATCCTGCTATATTTTAGTCACTGGTCTAAGTCCTATGGAAGATTTTGTCTGCCCTCATGAATTTCTGTGATGTGTCCTTTAAATTAAAGATGGGTTAACTTCAGAGATGTTCAATTACCAGCTCTGGACAGTTGACTTTAATTTTCAGTGCATGAGCACCTCAGAAATCAGCAAACACTACAAATCAGGGCTTGATTTATTTTTTTGTCAATTGTCTAGGCCTAATAAAATGATGGAGAAAATGTAAACAATGAAGCTTCAACTTAAAAGTGTCCTGTGCATATTTTTGTTTGTTTAAAAGCTGGGTGTTAATACATTTACCAGTAGATTGCTGACTATAATTCAAGATAAACTTTCAAACTTCAGTTTTGAAAAGATAGAAACAAAGTGTTAGGGGAATTCAGAATAGGGAGAGATTGCTTTTAGCTAGCCTTTTGCTATGACTTAGATGTTTTTCATTAATGTTTTTTGGAATTCTCTTGATAAAGATACTGGAGTAGTTTACCTTTTCCATCTCCAGTTCATTTTGCGGAGGAGGAAACTGAGGCAAACAGAGTTAAGAGACTTGCCCAGGATCACAGAGCTAATATGTTTCTGAAACTGAAGTTGAATTCAGGAAGATGAATCTTTCTGAGTTTAGGCCCAGTAATCCATGCATTATACCACCTACTTGTCATCTAGTTAGGTATAGGGTAGGAAAAACCAGAAATGAGGGGAGATTTGTACAAAAACATATTCTGAGAGTGGGAAGAAAGATACCTTAGAAATCATTAAGTTCAATCTCTCTTTTTGAAGTATGAGTACAATCTAGTATATTTCTATTAGATGGACATTCTGGCTTGTCTTAAAGACTTCCAGTATTGTGGAATTCACTACCTACCAAAGAATCCTCTTTCTGAATACATATGTCTGGTTGATCATTAGGCAATGTTTGTTTTTATTGAACTAAAATCTTCTTTCCTATAACTTCTAACATGTCCTCCTGGTTCTACTATCTAAGGCCAAGGAAAATAAATTTAATGCTTCTTTCACACGACAAAACCTTCAAATATTTTTTAAAGCAACTCCATCCCCTCCAGGTCTTCCTTTGTCCAAGCTTAGCATCTTAATTTCCTTCAATCAATTCAATATCCTACTTCCAAAATCTTTACCATCCTTTTCACCTCTAGCAAGACACACTACAGCTTATAAATTTTGTTTTGTTTTGTAATTTTTTTTGTAGTCTTATAACATCAAGAGTTAGACACATCTTTCAGATATATTCTCACTGGAGCAATATATAACAGAATTGTCATCTTCCCATCTCTGATCACTGTGTTAGCAGCCATGCTGTTGAATTTGCAAAACAATACAATGCCCAGGTATTCTACATAAACTACTTTATTGCCCTATGCCCTTCATGCTGCAGTGATTAGGTCAATATTTTCAACCCGATTATGTCAATATTTTCAACCCAAGCATAAAATTTTACCTTACTTCCTATTATAATTTTCATCTTTCAAGAGTCTGTGCCCCAGCCAGACTGAAGTGAGCCTGCATTTTCTTATTTCTGTGCATTCATATAATTCCCCAATACCTGGGACATAGTTCCTATTCACCTCTAGCTGTTGAAATCTTTGTCTTTTCCCCAGGCCTAGGTTGTCGCCACTGTTATGAGCCTTCCTTTATTTTCCCTTCCCCAGCTAAAAGAGATCATTCTTTCCTCAATTTTTTGAGTTCTTTATCTTAATATTTCCTGTATATATTCATAAATTATAAATATAGTATATCATATATTATATAATTGATAAATATATTTTCCTTTATCCTTAATACTCTTTAATATTTCCTCAATATATTATTTCCTCAGAAAATAATATTTTCTAACAAATCATCATATCATTAACATTTATTAAGTGCCTACTATATGCCAGACTGTGTGCCAAGTGCTATTATCTTATGTGCCTACTATTTCCCCTTATATTGCAAGCATACTAAGGGTAAGTATTCCATATTTTTTAATATATGTATCTCTACTAACACAGGGCCTTGCATATATTTGGTGCTTATGGGAATTATTATTACATTGAATTGTTCAATTGAGTCTTAAAATATTGGGTCATTTTTCTAGCCTGTTGAAAACTTTTTAGCTACTGGTGCTGTCAAACAAGGTATTAGCTATTCCTCCAAGCTTCATCTCAACCATATATTTCATAATGACACCATATACATGGAAGAGGGGGAAAGGGGTAGAGACAAGGACAGAAAGAGAGACACAGAGATACCAAGACATAACCAAAGGACAAATTCTGTCTTTCCTTACTAGAGTCTCCTCCCAATGAATATTTACCCACTAATTATCACTTGCTTGAAAAAAGTTAGTATGTTTTCCTACTACATCACTTACATTTACCAATATACCCCCCTCACCCACCACTAAAGTAAACACTTATAATGACCAATAACAACAAAAAATACCCTCCCCTCAAAAAATGTTCTACAAAATGAATCAATACATCAAAAAAGAAAGAAGAAAAAAGTCTGGTATAGTCTATGTTCCACAACTGAAAACACCTTGTGAGTAGGGATTGTATAATCATTTGCATTAGTATCCTGAGGCCTAGCATGTATAATCCTCTACCTCTGCAAAGAAAGAAAGATGCTTTCTTATAGTTCCTCTTTGAACCACACTAGTTAAATATATTTTAACATTTAGGTAATTTTTTGTCTTTGTTCTTTCCATTTGCATTGTTATAGTAAATGTGTACATTATTTTCCTCATCCTGCTCATTTCACTTTGTATCAATTCATAAGTCTTTTCATGCCTCTGTTTCCATCATATTAATAATTATCTTATGACAGATTAACATTCCATTATAGTATTTGTTTATCAATTTCCCAGGTATTTAATTTGTTTCCAGTTCTTTTCTCCTACATCCAAGTATTGCCATAAATATTTTGGTGTATACAAGGCTTATTTATTAATTTTCATTGAGTATCTCTGGGGTATATATTTAAAAATGCAATATTTCGTTAATAGTGTATGAACTTTTTAGTCATCCTTTTCATATAATTCCAATCTTTTAGCAGAATGGCTGGACCAATAATTTATAGTTCCAACTTCAGTACATGAGAGTTTCCATGTAATCATAACTATATCTACATTAACCATTCCCATCTTTTGTCATCTTTGCCGATTTGCAAAATCTGAGGTAAAACCTCAGAGTTGTTTTGATTTGTATTTCTTGTATTCTTATTATTGAGTTGGAGAAGTATTTAAAATAATCAAATAAAATTATTAAAAATTAGACATTACAGGGTGGCCAGGTAGCACAGTGAGTAAGAGCACCGGCTCCAGTGTCGGGATGACCTGGGGATCAAATCTGGGCTCAGATACCCAGCACCACACCCAGAAATAACTGACTGTGTAACCTTGAGCAAATTACTTAACCCTGATTGCTTTAAAAAAAATAAACATTATTTTAAAAATTAAGATTTAAAAATTATTATGACAAGATTTTAGGAGTGGCAACAATTGAGTCTTGAAAAATGTTAATCATTCTGATTGACCAGGATGAGTAGGGTGGAGTCCATAGGAAGTAAGAGAAGGAAACTTCCCAACAGAGAGAGCAGGTTGGGACAAAAAAGAGATTCAAAGATAGGACAGCACAAATTATAGGTAAATGATGTAGAGTCAGTCTTTTTAAAGGGAGCAGAATGTCCATGATGGGGATACAGTTGAAAATAGACTGGAAAAATAAGTAGAGACCAGAATGCAAGGACATGAAAACACACACACACACACACTTACACACATTTGTTTTTCTTTGTGTTACGTCATCTCTCTAGAGATATTTCTTTAGAACCTTGTTAAAACCATGTTCAGGGTCTGTCAGCTGAAGTGATTCTTTTGACCTTATAACCATTCAGTCATCCATTCCATTAGTTTCCTCTTTGAGACTATATGAATTCTGCTTAGAGGGCATGTCAAATGCTTCTGACATAGCTGGTTCTCATTAAATGTAGCAAGTACTCATTAAATATAAGGAATCAAAATAATAGTGATGGTGGATGAAAGATGATAATGATAACAATGATGAAGGAAAAGACCATGTATTCATAATATTCTATACATCTAGTATAGAAGAGGAACTTATAAACATTATAACTCCATAAGTTATCATTTGAATAGTGCTTTAATTTGCAAAGAACCTTTCACATGCACAAACAAAAGAGGTAGGTAATAATATTATTCCCATTTTACAGATGAAGAAAATGAGGCTGAGAAGTGAAATATAATTTCTAGGGTTAGCTAAATTATTATCTGAGGCAGGATTATAACTCAGGTCTTCCTGACTCAAAGTACAGGACTCTAACCGCTATGCAACCTAATAGTAACAATTTTGTAATTCTGAACATGTTCATCTTTCTTTAAGAAAATTTTTGATTAACTTTGAGGTATTTTTTTCCATTTTCAGGTGGAAAAGACCTAACATGGCCACCTACAATTGAATCTAAAAACTAAAACATAAAGGATAGTATTTGGGCCTTCAGGTAGCTAGAACTGAAAATCCTATAATTCCTATTAAGAACATACAATGTAGCTGGCATGAGGACTATGAATTTTATAAAAGTGGTTTTATAATGACATCCTTAGAAGTCAGAAAACTTTTTAAAAATTATTCTTTGTTTATCACCTAGTAAATTTCAATTAGCATAAAAAAACTGACTAAATAAATACTTGATAATGGCTAAAGATTTGGACTAATGAACTGGTTAAATTAACTTCTGTATGTGAGTGTAACGTAATATTTTATAGTATAAATAAATATCAAACATGTGATGTAGTTTAATGGATAGCAGACTTAGGAGCAATCTAGGTTGAAGCTTGGTTTTCTTACACATACTAAGTGTTGAATAATTGTGGACAAATGATCTAAATACTCAGTGCTTCAGACAACTATCAAAGTCTATGTAACTTACAGTAACCAATTTTCATAAGAAGGAATTCCCTTTTACCAATTCCCATTCGCCATCATATTTCTGGATTTTTTTTTTGTAAATGACAAAATGAAAATAAAATTCATAATATGGAATCAATTCTCTAAAGTTATTCAGTAAAGACAGTAGAGATAAAGGAATAATATTTCTCATGATTGCATAAAGTGAAACCTTGAAAGACAACAAACTGCTGGTCAAGTTCAAAGTTAGAAGATACACCTTTCCCTTCTATAAACAGTCATTAAACTTATGTTTACCAATAATGTATTTTGTACTGGGTAGGGAGATTGTCATTTTGGTATATGTTGGAAAGTGCCGATTGTATGATAATGAAATGTATCAATGATTTTTAAATGCAAAAATAAAGGTCATTATTAACCAATAAGTCAAGAAGCATGTTTTAAAGTGCTTTTACTGGAAGGAACAAGTTAATTCGAAAAGGATTTATTATTAAATGCCAACTGTGTTGAACTAGGATAGTGACCATGTGATTAGAGAGAAGGTGGTTCTTGTGCGTTATTTCTTTTGTCTTCATAGTTAGCATTATTGGCATGTGGAATTTATTAAAGGTCACACTGAACCACTCCTTTTACCAGTAAGGAACTTATCTAAAAGAACCTTCTGTGTAGAACAAACATGAGATGAAAGAAAAAAATGAAGATGTATACCCCAAAATATATTCACCCACAAGAATGAGTATCCAGAGCCTGATTTTTTTAGCATAAAAATACTAGAATTTATATGTTTCAAATTGTATTGTCCTCACCTTGGGAGGCTAGGCACTTATTCCAATGACACTTTCTGATGTTGCTCAAACATTTTGGTAACTCCCTTTTGGAACTGTTGTCAGAGCTTCCATGTCCTCAAGGGTAACAATTATTTGAGCATAGGAAACACCCAAGAATGATCCAAAGGCAAGTCTGGTGAATAAGGTGGGGAATCATACTAGATAATACTGTACAGAGTAAAAAACAAAATGTGGTTGGAGGGAGGAAGGATGAGAACTAACGTTTATTCCTTCTATAGCTTGTTAATTTGCTCTGAAGCCAATTCCAAAAGAGGAAGTCCCGGTATTTTAAGCCAAGGCAGCTATTATTTATTTAGTTTATTTAGTTGTTTAGGTTTAGTGTTGGAACCAATGAGATACCTGCATATCATATAGTTAGCTAAAGGAGGTTAATTTAGCAATAACATAGGAAGAATGACCAACAAAAATAATGTAACACAACTTTGGTAGAAAAGTTTCCCTTGCCTTCATAAGAAAATACATTTGGTCAGTAAGGCAGAGTGTGGTGAGTAAATGGGGCCTTTAGACATGGTCCAATTTTTAAGATTTCCAACTCCAAATGAGTGGGCCACTTTTTACTTTAGGCAATCATAAATCCGTACCAATATAGTCAGAAATCACCCACAATCTATGTAGTCGGAGCTTTAGATTCCTGGGATAACCAAGACAGGACACCGCTTTTTGGCCTTGTTTTTTGGGGGTAGGAGGTAGGGGAAACAGCCTAACTAATTCATGTGGTGGGTAGAAGGTGGGTAGATAGTGATCCCATTACAAATTCATAAATGAAACTGCATAATTTCACATTTGTACAGCTTTATAGATTGATTGGAACATATTACTTGCATTAATCAATTTTTTGCAGTGATCAATTTTTTTGGCAATATCATCATTTTATAGGCTCATCATCTCAATCCCATCATAGTAATATATATTTTGTATGTTGTGGTCAACTAGGTGATGCAGTGGATGAAGTGCTGGACCTGCCGTCAGGAAGGTTCCTGTTCTGATTTCAAATCTGGCCTCAGACACTTACTAGCTTTCTGACCTTGGGCAAGTCACTTAACCCTATTTGCTTCAGTTTCCTCATCTGTAAAATGAACCAGAGAAGGAAATGGTAGCCATTCATGGGGTCATAAAGAGTTGGGCATGACTGAAAATGACTGGACAACTATAAAATATATATGGAAACAAAGGTTAATGAAGATTTTGATGGAAGGAACTAATTCTTCCTGACTTTAAAGAGAAGCACACTTGGATTATTTTACAGAGATAAGGATATAATAGACTTCAAGTTCATTGTTTACCAGCAGCCCCAGAAAAAACCATTTCAAGTTTTAAGTGTCTCAAAACATTGTTTTCTATTCTAGTCCATCTCAGTTTTTCATGTTATAAGTTGAGCCTTTCTTTTTCCTTTTTGTTCAATCCTTGCTGGTAGAAAATCAGCACTAGATGATGTAATTTCATTTAGCTTTGCTTCACAAGTTTTCTTTTCCAAAGCTTTTAATTCTGGTTTTAAAGCTTTTAATTGGATTTGGAATCAGAGGACCTAGATTACTACTAGTGTGTGACCTCTCTGGGTCACATATTCCTTATCAATTAAATGAAGTAGGACTAGATAATGTCTGAGGAACTTTATATGACCACATCCAATTATCCCAGTATCCTCCTCTGTGTTGTTTTCAAGTCTTCATTCATTCATTCAATTATTAAGCAGTTATTGTGTACCAATGATTTTGTTAATTGCTGGGAATATAAGACAAAATAAAAGCAATTCCATAGCTGCTGTTCTCAAGGAACTTATTTACTGGAATGCAATGTGGAGCCATGTGTACACACATGCACACACACACACACACACAAAGTCATTGTTGTTCATCTTACAATTTCAAAGAGGACCAATGACATCATGGGGTACCGTCTTGACCTCTGTGTGAATTGGATTTGAGGGGGTTTTTTTTTGAAAAAAATTTTTTTTGCTCTTTATTAATTAGTTTACTTTTAGTTTACAAGATTCATTACCACAATTCCTTGAGATTCAAATTCTCTCCTTCCCTCCTCCCCATGTCAGCATACAACCAAGTATAGTATCTGCAAATATTTTCACGTTAGGCATTAGTCAGGTTATAAAGAAGGATTGTAACATATGGAATGAAGAATGGGAAAGAGGAAACAAAACCAAACAAGAAAATGAAAAAGGGCAGGTAGTTTGCTTCAATTTGGTTTCAATTTCAGTTCTTTCTCTGGATGTAAACATCTCTCTCTATCATGAGTCTTTTGGGATTCACTTATGTCTCTGGATTGCAGAGAAGAGTCCAGTTTATCAAAGTTGGTCATCACACATACATTGTGCTGTAATTGTGTACAAATTCCTCCAGGCTCTACTCTTCTCACTCAACATCAGTTCATATAAACTTCTCCAGGTAAATATGAAGTCCATCTACTCCTTGTTTCTTATTGTACAATAGTATTCCATAACATGAATATACCACAACTTGTTCAGCCATTCCTCAATTGATGGGCACCCCCTTAATTTCCAATTCTTTGCTACCACAAAAAAAGCTGCTATAAATATTTTTGTACATATGGGTCTTTTTCCCACTTCTATGATCTCTTTGGGATACAACCCTAGAAGTGGTATTGCTGGGTCAAAGGGTATGAAATTATTTATAGCCCTTTGGGCATAATTCCAAATTGCTTTCCAGAATGGTTGGATCAGTTCACAACTCCATCAGCAATGCATTAGTGAATTGGATTTAAGTTGAAGAAGAGTTGCACAAGTGGTCAGCCTCATTCTCACTTCCAAACTTACTGAAGTCTAGTGTCAAGATGTCTGGCAATGGCCTGGGAAGCAGTGGATGACCTTGGCATATTCAATGTCTGATCAAACTCTTAGTGCTTCACAGTACCTACTTTAGCTGCTTTTATTGTTATTGGAACAAATTGTTCTCATCCACAATCTACCTTTGCTTTCCATCTGTCACTATCACACAAAAAAGTAAATAAAATAGAAGTAAATATTTGTATACAAATAAATTGAAAAGTCCTTTTATTGGGAAGGATATTCAAAACTAGGGATCAAGATGAACTTTCTATTGGAAGCAATAATTGATCTGAGCTTTGAAAAAAATCCTGAGATTCCAAGAGGTAGAGATTAAGAGGGATACATACATATCCCAGTTATATTCAAAGGTAGGAAAAGAATCAGGATATGGAATGTTATCTATTGGGAACAGCAAGGAGACCAGTTTAGCTGACTATTGAACATTAGAGATTGTAATTAATAATGTAAATCCTACAGAGACTTTCCATGAGGAAAATATTAGAAGATATTATATGCCTTTGGATGGAGAAAGTATGTGGAAGTATGAAATTAGACAGGTTACTTGAAAAAAATTATATTAAATAATGCAGAGGAAGAAAGAAATCAGAAACCTGAGTAAGAAATCAATGTCCTAAACAAGGTTAGTAGCATTATGACTATAGAGGAGGTGAAAAGAAAAGAAAAGAAAGTATATTTTAAAGTATTTTTAAGAAAAGGACAAGTTAATTCAACAGACATTTATTAAGTGTCAACTGTATTGAACCAGGATAATGGCCATGTGAACAGAGAGAAGGTAATTCTTATGCATTATTGTGGAGGCAGAATCAACAAGACTTGGAGGTTGAAGATAAATGAGTCCTGAGGAAGTGTGAAGAGTTGAAGATAATTCCTAAGTAACCAGTGTGACTTAAGAGTAGTGATGCTTTTAGCAGAAATTGGGATGTTAAGAAGAGGGGAGCATTTGAGTAAAAAACAATAATTAGTTCTGTTTGGGGACAGGTTGAGTTCAAATTTCTCACCAGTTATCTTTCTGTAGAGGTCCAGCAGTCAGTTTGTAATGTAAAATGGGAAACTCTAAATCTATAAAACTTAGAACTGGGTACATAAGTAACTTCAAAAAAGTTCTGATTAACACTGAATTCAATGACTTAATATGGTCTTTACATGTATTCTTGTTTATATGTTTCACTTTCATACTTGATTTATTTTTCAGATTCTACTGCTACATGATGAAATTATCACCTCACTGGGATCTGTGAGATCATTTTAAACTAAATTCTCTGTCAGGTTCCGCAACTCTATGGTCTCTACTTATACTACCATTTAATTTCTTTACAATTTCTGCTTGTTAGATTTAAGTAGGATAATGAGAACAGGCTATTTGAGGGATTCAAGCTGCAGTGGAAATTGGTAATCAGTGGAGGTTGATCTCTCTTTTCCCTTTAATCCAGATGTTTAGAATACACTTCAGCAGTTTCCGTCCATAGCTTCATCTGAGCAAAGCTTGCTGATACCGAATGATCTATGGTTTAGGAAATTGGCTAGAATGCCAACTAATAATTATTCTGAGTCTTAGATCATATAAACTGTTCCCCCCCAAATTGAGTATTTTTAGATTTCTAATTGACTCAGTTCCTTCTTTTACTATCTTATATATTCATTTCATTAAAAAAAAATACTGGTATTTTGTTTTATATTGTTTTTACCTCACCTTTATTGACGTACTTGTCCTACCCATTCTTCTTCCCCAACAAGCCATACCTTTAAACAAAACTAAATAAATAAATGAGGGAGGGTAAAGCAGTTCAGCAAAACTAACCAACATATCTAGCAAGTCTATGCTTTATATCCATAGTCACCAAAATCTGCAAGGAAGGGAGGTAGATTTTTTTTTCCATTTATATAGTTGTAGTCACTAATGTATATTTTTTCCCTGGTTTTATTTACCTTATTTGACAATCAATCCATATGTCTTCCCTTTGTTTCCCATATTCAGCACTCCGCACAGCCTAGTAATATCCAATTACTTATCATAGTTTGTTAGGCCATTCTCTATTTTATAGCCATGTACTGTATGTATAATTCTTTGCCTCCAAATTCTGCTAGAAATAATTTAGTGAAGTTTCATTATTCTAAAAAGGAGACAAAGATATTCAAACTGATCAGATTGTCAAATAGTCAAGATCATTTTTTTAACTATAGTATTTTAAACAATCTAAAAATTATAAAATAGAGTGGCTCAAAACTTTCCAACAATTTCATAATCTAAATTTTTATTTTATAACAAATGAGCTATAATATAAAAACATTTTAAGTTAGTCACAAATTGTCTCAAAGTCCTCACTGACAAAATGGGAGCAGCAAAGCTGATATATCATGGGATCAAAGACTAATAAAGGATGAAATCAACTATAGAACAGTCTTGTTCCTTGAAAACACACAAAAAAAATGTAAAGAAAGTACTTTGCCACAGAGATAACAATGCAAAGGACTGAGAAAAGTTTGTGGTCATTTTACAATATTAAAAAGTTTTAAGGGACCAATTTGGAAATAAACCATGACTTCTATGCAGGAATCTTAGGGGTTTTGTTTCATTTGTCTTAGTTACTTTAACAAAACAATGGTTACAAATGAAAATGAATGTTTGTAGAATCTGGGAATTATAGTTTGGAATGAAGCTTGGTGCATTAGTCCAATGTATACCAGACCGAAAATCAGGCCAGGATACCTGACAAGTGGCTTCCCTCTCCATTTAAAAACCTGCAAAGATAAACTCAGTATCTCCAGATACTGCCCCTTCCATTTTAAGATAACTCTAATTATCAGCAAATGTTGTGTTCCTAGTTGCTGTTTTTATTTTTCTTCCCTTGTACCTAACTAAAATCTATTTTATTTCCATTTTTACCCTCAAGGTCTTCTGGAAACAAGGTAGTAAGTCTCTAATAATTTTTCCCACAAAACCATTTAAATGCTTAAAGAAAATCCTCATGTGCACCATCTCCCCTTTTACCCAGCAAACCACTCCCATTTCTTTTAAGTAATCTGTATATGGCATGTTTTCAAGGCTCCTTGATATCTTTATCTTCCTCTGAACACATTTCAGTTTCTCAATATCTTTCCTAAAAGGTGGCAACAGAAACATAATTCAACACACCAGATATGTTCTGAAAAGGAAAAAGTTACCTTCTTTATTTTGAATATTATGCTTCCATTGACTCATCCTAAAGTCACATTTGTTTCCAGGAGAGCAGAGGTGGGATGGGGTAGGTTTTGGGCAGGAGAGGCTGCCCTATGACATTGTTCACTCATAGCTAAATTTCTGGGTCTTTTTATAAGAATTGTGCTCTACCCATTATATTTTGATCCAAGATATGGAAAAAAGTATTAAATAGTCCTGTCTTTCATATTCAATCCTTTGCTAAGTATTATTAAGTATACCTCCATACAATCAACTCAATCACAGAAATTTTTTATGAGGATAACTATATTCATCTAAGTATTTTCTTGAAATGCGGTTATCAACCAAATTTAATTGTATTTTCTGTATGTCTTGAACAAAATCTTAGTTCCAGTTTTGGCATGCTTTCTGTGATCGGTGCTGAAAGAATTAGGTTTCATAATTCATTTAACAAGAGAGACTCTAACCTTATAAATTTCAAAAGAAATCTATCTGCCTCTGAAGGAACTCACAGTCCTTCAACTCTGTGTCATGGTGACACCGAGAACAGAAACCCAAGTGAGGTCAGAGTCTACCTCAGACAGCTATAGCATGTGTAAGTGCATACTAGAATGGAAAACTGATTATTTTCAGTTCTTCCCAAGGATTACAACAACAAGATTCCACAGAAGGAACATTGGTCTGCATACTAGGAATTAAAATTTCTCAGATAGTATCATCAATCCCTTGTGGAAATTGTTAAATTTAAGAAATCCAAGAGAAGAAAATCAAATCAGCTGGTGGTGTTGATAGCATTTAAGGCTTTATAGTATTTAAAAACTGAAGAGTTAAATATCACATGATAAAAGAAAGCCAGAGAATCAGCAGTATCTTGAACACTGATTTTCAGCTATCCAGCATAATCTAGAATATCCTACAAAACTGGGTAAAGGCACATTAACATGCCTACATTAACATTAACATACACATATACATCACTATATATTATAGGAGTGGTGGTTGAAACTGTGATTTCATTAGTATAAGGAATTCCTAGGTAAAGAAATTTCTCTATCAGTACAGGTCAGGTCTTTGTAACTTAGAGACTTAGAGAGTTACCTAGATAACTGAGAGCTTGTCATTTTCCCAGTGTCACACAGAGAATATATGTCAGATGTAGGAATCAAATTCAGATCATTCTGGCTCTGAGTTTAGTCTTCTATTCACTATAACATACTGACTTTCATTTGGAATTATGAATTTTTAAATTTCCCCTTGCTTCTCCCTGGGAAAAGGGGGTTCATCTTAATAACAAGAGTTTTCTAATGATACTGTAGAGCTGAGAGTCACTGAATACCACTGTCTCTAAAGAATTAAAATTGAAGGTAATAGAAAGAAGAAAATTGCCTGCCTGAAAGGGCAATGGAGAGGCATGTGTTGTGTAGGAATATCTTGTAAACTCATTGCCAACCAGAAGTACGTCTCATTTAAGGTAGAGTGTAATAATACCTGAGAAGTCACAACTCCCAATGTCTGAACAAATGCACCTTCTGCAAACTTTTTGCTTTGACCAAAGGAAAAATGTGATCAGAAAGATATATTACCAGAAAAGAATGTAAGACAGCTGTGTGGCAAGAATAAGGAATAACCACTGGAAAATTGGTGTGCTTCCTTGGAATCAACACCATGTTACTGGAATGCAAGGGAAATACATTGAATAGTGGTGCCATTAGGGAGGGAGGTGAAAGAATTGTTGAATCCCATTCTCCAATATGTTTGATTTATCCCACCTCTCAATATACCCTTCTTCCTCTAAGACTTACAGGACAAAGTAGATGGAGTTGCAATTGAAATTGCTGGAGGGAGACCCATTGAAGATTTGAAGTATGTTTCAAAACCAAAAAGAAAAAAAAGATTATTTCTTTCCCAGTTCTTCACTAAAACACAATCCTGTACCAATTATTTACCTGGGACAGATTGCCAGATACTCTTATTTCTCACAAAGTGTATACTTTTTCCTAAGTTGAATATAAGAACATTTTGGAAAGAAAGCATTGCTTCTATCACCATAATGCCTAGTCATTCTCAAAGAAATGGTCAAGCTAAAACAGATGATGCAAAACCACTAAGGATGTTCTGAATCAAATTTTTCAAGGGAGCTATTCAATGGGGCTTTAAACAGGTGTCAAGCCACTGAGTTATTACTGAGGTGATTTTTTAAGGCTTAATCCAATTATCTCCATGGATACTTACAGTAAAATACAAGAGTGATAGATTTGGAGTCAGAAGGATCTAGGCATAAAAAGTACCTTTGTAAATTACTACCTGTATGAGCTAGTGCAAATTGCTTAAACTCCCTGGCCCTCAGTTTATTCATCTATAAAATGAGGACATTGAACTAGATGACCCTTAGAGTTCTTTCCAGTTCAAAATCTATATTCCTATGATCCTATAGGGACAATCTGGATACTGTCCTGTGTACTCATTCTTTGTTCTAAAAAAAGGCAATTTTTGAATGGTTTATAGGAGTGATGCTTCTATAAATGACTTCCCATGATATATATGAGGCAAGATACAGAATACACAATAACTCAGGTAGAATTGCCTTTGAACAACAGATCAATTGAAAAGATATTCTTCCCTGTGTGATTTAAAAGCAATCAAGTCATTTGAAGTGTCTCCTAGAGCCATCTGATAATGAATTTTCAGCTTTACCCCCTGATGAGTATTTCCAGAGTTGAAAAAAAAATGTAAAATCAAAAATCTGGCTTTTAGATCCACTATTCCACTGAAACTACACTCTCTAAGGTTATTGGCAACCTCCTACTAAGTAATTCTCATGACATTCCTTGGTCCTATCATTCTTGACATCTTTGATGCATTTGATACTGTTGTTCACTTCTCCTACCAGACTCTTGAAATTTTCTTCTTCTCCATGTGACCTTGGGCAAGTCACTTAACCCCAATTGCCCTCCAAAAAGAAAAAAAAATAAATTTCTTCTTCTTTAGCTTCCATTGACACCATAGTCTCTTCTAACTGTTCTTCTCTATGTCTTTTGCTTCCGTGGCTCCTCAAGCCACCTAAATGTTGACATTCCCTCTGACATGAGGGCTCATCAGTCTTTCCTTATTTCTCCAATCTCTCTCTTTTATGATCCTACTTTCTTGGTTTGAGCTATTAAATCTTTGAAAATGAGTATCAGAAAAAAAATACATACAGACTTAATTTCTCTTCTAAGCTCCAGGCTGATACATCCAACTGCCTGATGGCTATAATTGTATATATTAACAACACATCAAATTCAACATGCCCAAAACTTAATTTATATGCTCAAAATCCATTACTCTTTCTGATTTCTCTATTTTTGTCACTGCAACAACTCTACCCTCCCCGATCATTCAAGGGAACAACCTCCATAGCTACTTAGAATCCTTTCTCTGCTATTTTTCTTATTCACTCAGTTGCTAAATTCAACTAACTCTACTTCCTAAAATGTGTCAAAAGACCTTACTTTGTGTTTTTGACCTAAGGGTGTATGTTCAGTAGTGAGACTACTAGATCAAAGGCTGTGAGCATTTTAATGACTTTTCTCGCATTATTCCAAACTATTTTTTTTGTTTTTTGTTTGTTTTTGAGAGTTGGACAAATTCATAGCTTCATCAACAGAGTATTTAAGTGTATTTCTTCTTTGGTTTTTCCCCCTCTGCCATGTTAACTTTACCACCTTAAAAAAAATGAAGTAAACCTTCATAGCTTTTCTGACTTGCACATGAATTGAGTTTAAATGAGGCAGAGCTGTGCACAGTTGCCAGCCTCTCTCTCTCCTCCAAAGCCATCAAAGTCAAATGGCAAGACAAGAGTCATTTTTTGTAGTTGTAGATGCTTTGCATTTCTCCTCTTGAGTAGTATTTATTATTATTCTTTAACCTTTAAACTTATATACTGAGGAATTACTCTTTATCTCATTTGTGAATATCTGACATTGGCTTACTCCCAGTTTTTAGATAGTTAAAAAAATAATGACCTTTTGACACTAAAGTTATATTCTCTCTATTAAATCAAGCTGTACATAATAACAGCTGTATAGCAAATATAGCATCTTGAGGTCTGAAAAGATCTTTACATATATTCTCTTGAGATTTCACAACCAGTAGATATTATTATTCTCCCAGTTTTACAGATGAGGAAATCAAGGCTCAGTGACTGCAAGTAAATTCTACAAGGTCCCAGGACTAGTAAATTTCAGAAGTACAATTCAAAAATAAGTCTTCATATTCAAAGCACCATAGATAAGAGAACAAAAAATATGAACCAACAGTTGTCAGAAGAAAAACTGCTCAATATTAACAACCTTATGAAAGAATGCTCCAAATCCTTAATGATAAGAGAAATGTTAAAACAACCCTGAGGTTTCATCTCACTACTTGCAAATTGGTAAAGATAACAAAAAAATAGGAAGAACCAATGCTGTTACTTTTTTTTTTTTTATTAAGCAATCGGGTTAAGTAACTTGCTTAAGGTTACACAGCCAGTTATTTCTGGGTTTGGTGCTGAGTATCTGAGGCCGGATTTGATCCAGGTCATCCTGACACTGGAGCCGGTGCTCTTACTCGCTGAGCCACCTGGTTGCCCCTAAACAATTGGGGTTAAGTAAATTGCTCAAGTTTACACGGCCAGGTGTTTCTGGGTGGGTGCTAAGTGTCTGAGCCCGGGATTCGATCTCCAGGTCTTCTCAACACTGGAGCCGGTGCTCTTACTCGCTGTGCTACCTGGCCGCCCCTTTATTATTGCTTTCTATCCAATGCAACCTTTTTTGAGAGCAATTTGCAACTATGCAAATAGAGCAACTAAAATGTTTGCATTCCTTGAACAAGAGAATCCATAACTATGCTTATATTTCCAGGTATTGATTCCATGCTATTGATCAGAAAACAGAGGAATATATTTCAAAATATTTATACTAGCATTTTTTTTAATTAGCAAGAAATTGAAAATGAAGTGGATGTTCATTGATTGAGGAATGGATAAAGAAATTGTGGTTCATGAATATAGTGGACTTAATACTCCTGTAAGGAATGATGAACACAATACATACAATAAAAGCATGAACAGATTTACAAGATGTAATACAGAGTAAAGAAGAGCCAAGATAACTATATAAGTAATGACTAAAACATTGTAAATTGAAAGAACAACCACAAACTAATCTAAGTTAATTTGGCACAATTCAAACGAACAAGCATGAAGAAATGTGAGAAGAAAAAATTTGAGAAGAAAACCCTACTCCACCTCTTTGTAGAAGTGTAGGCTCCAAGGGTGTGGCACATGATATATCTTTTAAGATTTCTTCAATATATTAATAACTGTTGATTTTTAATTTATTTTTCCTTATAAATATTAATTATATGTGATGGTTCTGTGGACGTGGTTGGGATACTTAGAGAAATTCCCATGATAAAAAAAATAAAAATTTAATTTGAAAACCCTGGTTTTAGAGCACCTGCCAAGGAATCAGGAGGACCTGATTTCAAATTTGGCCACAGACATTTTACACACTTAGTAGCTGTGTGACCATAGACAAGTCACTTAACCTCAATTGCCTTGCCATCCCCCCTCCAAAAATTACATTAAAAAAAAAAACAGGTTTAGGGGGCATCAAGTTCCATACTCCATTTGCTCTAATATAAATTGCCTCAAAAAATGTAGGATTCTTAAATAAGTTGGGATAGGTTAGTTCACATGGTGAAAAGAAGGATACATAATTATGGAAAAGACTGCAGGTGCAGAGGACTTACTCTTAGAAAAGGAAAAAGGTGAGGTATTTTACAGAAACAATAAGTTTATGACACTGGCCCCCTATGAGTAAGAATAGGGGCAGGGTGGAAATTCCCTCTTTAGAAGAGTTCCTATGGCACATGTATGTGTGTATGTATGTGTATATGTATGTGCATATATACAGTGCGTGCACATTTATGCAAACATACATATGTGTATATATGTATATGCATGCATATATACACATACAGATATAGACGCATATACATGTAACCATATGCATACATATGCATGTATCAATTGCTTTCTTTGTATCCCTGGAGCTTAGCACAGTGTGTGACACATAATAAGTGATTAATAAACACTTGTTGACTGAATGACTTACCACTAACCAAAGCAGGGTTTCCTGGGGCTGCCCCATGAGACTCCCTATCTTCATTACTTGACATCTTGTTGAGAAGCAGAATGAATTTAATACAAAGAAAGGTTTAAATGCAAATCAATGAAATGGTTTTAAAAAATAGCATGTGACATAGACAGCTACCTAGAACTGATTCTTGACATAACTTAAATGCTCCAGAGGACATGATATACTCTCCCTGAGCGTTATATAAGACATGAGCATCTAAATCACTCTGGATGACTGGAAAACAGGGTTTGGACTACTAGATAGGGTATAATTAACTTCTGTAGCTTGCATTGAGAAGTCAGTTTACAGGTGACTCAAAGCCCACATAACAAACAGAAGCCCACAGCTCTAAAAAGACCAACATCTTAAATTCCATATTGTGTTCTGATGCCAATTTGACATACTGCAAAGCAAAACACATGTGAACAGAGCCCTACCGTGTTCATGCCACAGGCAGGTTTTCAGTCTGAGTTAGCTGATATATGCTTAACTGTTCTCACAGCTGTGGCAAAGATTTAGCAAGGACCCCTGTATCATTTAAATCCTGCCAATGGATGTGTGAAAATAGAAACTTTTTTTTTTAAGAGTGGGAAGGGTGGAGAGAGAGATTTGCTCAGGCCTTTAAGGTTTTAGAGGAGCTAAGCTTGAATTAACATGCTTACAACAAGGGATGAGGCAAGTTACTCATTGCACTGGGCAAGCCCATCCAACAACCATCTCCCTTAAGGTTTTCTGCCACATGCTTAATAGGTCTTTTCTCCGTGGCAAGGCTAAATATATCCTGTAGGCTACTCACATTGCAAGAGCCTGCAAACAGCATTTATATTTGATCTTTCCAGCCAAGGGGTAAATGCAAAGCTTTTTGATTAGAAGAGAATGGCAGAAAGTGAAAGAGACTATGACTGTCACTCTTAGGTAAAAGAGGAGAGAGAGATGCCCATTAGGAGGGAATCAACCAAGCAAGAGTTCTACATCTCTAAAAATTATTTCAAAACATGAATATGAAATCAAATCTGTTTAATAATATTTTATTTTACCCAATTCCATTAAAACAGTTTTTAACATTTTTTTTTAAGTTTTGAGTTACAAATTCCATCCCTCCCACCATCCTCCATTCCCCACCTCTGAGATGGTAAGCAAAGTGATATAGGTTATACATGTGCTCCTATGTAAAACATTTCCATATTAGTCATTTTGTACAAGAAGACTAAAAAAAGAAAAGGAAGGAAAGAAGGAAGGAAGGAAGGAAGGAAGGAAGGAAGGAAGGAAGGAAGGAA